>NC_090824.1:141386127-141739877 GCF_028021215.1 Eschrichtius robustus | reverse complement strand
TAGGAGAAAGTCCTGGACATAAGGGAAACTCAGTCCATTTTCCCACCCTGTGGTAACAGAGATCTAATTGTAAGAGACCCATTTTCAGGCCATTTTTCCATCGCCCAACTTAAATAAAGGCCAGGCACTGTTACAGCAAAACTTAAGATTTCCTTTTCTCAGCCCATCGGACTTAGAAAGGGGTCATCCCGTGTTGAGCAACATGCAACCAAGAACTGCACCGCTAGAAATGAAATCCCGTGTCCCAGAAACATTACTAGGAGGCAACTGAAGGAGATTCAGAGTGTCCTCTGAATTTCCTTCGAATCCTCTGCTTGATGGGATTTTGAGCATCCTCTACTGTCCCATCGATCCCTTACCAGACATCTCTGGTCGACCCAGTACTTCACACGAGAGGTCTCCAAAAGGGGACGTTTGCATTGCCAGGGCTCTCCTTGAACATTGCAGTCTGCTTGAAAGTGGCCAGCCCAATAGGCTGTCCATTGCAGTGTATGGACTGCCAAGGCCAGGAGTGAAGGGAGAACTCCTGGAGGAATTGGATTTAGCTGCAATGGAAAATGCCATGGGGGTTAGGACCTGAGGGCCTGAGGGGTGGAAGTATTCCAATAGGGGATTTTTGGACACAGAGTAAGGTGGGACATTAAACAACAGAGGAACCCCAAATCTATCGTCTTGTTTGTCTGGCGGCTAAGATAAAATGGGGAATCGTCTGACGATTTTGTCTGACACAGGCAACACCGAGTTTGGCAGTGGCAGGGAAGCAGTTTAAGAATGACGTCCAGAAAATCCTTCCCTAAAAGGGTGTGGAGATATGAAGTGAGAAAGAGAACTTTTTGTGTGAGTAAGGTGGGAAGGAACGGCCTAGTGGAGAGTTCCTTATGGGGCAGAGAGAGAGGGAGAGCCCTTGGCCTCCTGCACGGTCAGAAATCACGTTTCCATCAGGTCCCAATGGGCAGCGCCAGCTGTCACTCAAGTATTATTTGAACCTGCACGGCCTTGGGGATACCCCTTGCCACCCTTAATTTGAGGGGAGCCATACACAGTGAGCAGACTGAGTTTATGCCCTGCGGGTCTTGAAAAGCAAGCAAAGCCGAGACCTAGAGAAAAAGGCAAGAGCGTAAATCAGGGTCTCAAGCCGCAGCTGGGCAAAGACCACAGTTTACCTTGAATTCCTGGGTTTTAGCACCAAATATGATCTCGGGTGGCCTCGGCCTACAGCGGCTTGAAGTAGGATTTCAGATCCCCAGCCAGAGATTGAAGTCAGGCTGTGGTAGTGAGAGCACTGAATCCTAGCCACTAGACCAGTGACCACTGACAAGACCCTGGCCCTTTGGCTTTGCAAAAATAAATTCCCACAAAGATGGAAAGTAGTGAAACAAAGTAAAGTGTTTATTAGGAGGAAAATGAGTATGTGTGGATAGACATACAGGTAGTCTCAGAGAGAGAGAGAGTTTTGTGCTCGTGGTAGTTTGAATCACTTATATGGGGCATTTCTTCTGGGTTTCTTTTGGCCAATCATCTCGCTTTGTCTGGTTCTGAGTCCATATTTGGTTTTTCTCAGGGTTCTCCCCTGTGTGCGTGCACATCTCTTAGCCAAGATGGATTCTAGCAAAGAGGCCTAAGGGTAGGTTGACATCACTCCCTTTTTGACCTCTAAGAAACCTCTCTGTGCATGTATAGTTGGGAAGGTCTCCTTGACCTCCAGAATGAGAAATATGTAGTGTCTCATCTGAGCACGGCTCAGCTCCTCTTCCTCTTTATCTTGGAGTATCTGTTCACAGGGGACAACTCAAGCTGCTCAGCCTGGGGCCCATCTATCTCCTGCCTCAGAAGTATAGAGATTTCCCATATATCCCTCTGCCCCCACACATGCATGACCTCCCCCATTATCAACATTACTCACCAGAATGTAACTCTTTTTAAACCAAAGATGAACCTACATTGACACATCATAATCACCTAAAGTCCATAGTTTACCTTAGATTTCACTCTTCATGTTGTACATTCTATAGGTTTGGGCAAATGTATGATGACATATATCCTTCATTATAATGTTATACAGAGCATTTTCACTGCCCTAAAAATCCTCTGTGCTATGGCTATTTACCTCTCCCCTCACTCCTTCAGAAACCACTGGTTATATTATTGTCTGCACAGTTTTGCCTTTTCCACAATGACATACGGTTGGAATCCTACAGTACATAGCCTTTTCAGATTGGCTTCTTTCACTTAATTATATGCATTTAAGTTTCCTCCATGTCTTTTCATGGCTTAAGAGATCAATTTTGGAGGGCACTGAATAATATTTCATTGTCTGGATGTACCACAGTTTATTTATTCATTGACCTACTGATGGACATCTTGGCTGTTTCCAAGTTTTGGCAAGTATAAATAAAGCTGCTATACACATCCATGTGTAGGTTTCTGTGTGGACATAAGTTTTCAACTTTGGTGGGTAAACACCAAGGAGTATGCTTACTGGATTGTATGATAAGAGTATGTTTAGTTTTGTAATAAACTACTTAACTGTCTTCTAAATTGGCTGTACCATTTTGTGGAGTTCCTGTTGCTCCATATTCTTGTCAGCATTTGGTGTTGTCAGTGTTCTGGATTTTGACCATCTAATAGGTGTGTTATGGTATCTGGTTGTTTTAATTTGCAATTCCCTAATGACATATGATGTGGAGCATCTTTTCATGTGCTTATTTGCTGTCTATATATCTTCTTTGGTGAGATGTCTATTAAGGTCTTTGTCCATTTTTTGATCAGGTTGTTTGTTTTCTTACTGTTGGCTTTTAGGAGTTCTTTGTATATTTTGGTTAATAGTTCTTTATCAGATGTGTCTTTTTCAAGTAGTTTCTCCTAGTCTGTGACTTGTCTTCTCATTCTCTTGACTTTGTCCTTGGTAGAGCAGAAGTTTTAAAATTTTAATAAACTCCAGCTTATCAATAATATCATTCATGGATTGTGTCTTTGGTGTTGTACCTAAAAAGGCATCATCATACCCAATGCCGTTTACGTTTTCTCCTATGTTATCTCCCAAGAGTTTTATAGTTTTACATTTTACATTTAGGTCAATGATCCATTTTGAGTTAATATTTGTGAGGGATGTACCGTCTGTGTCTAGATTTGTTGAAGGGACTATCTTATTCCATCGTATTTTCTTTGTTTCTTTGTCATAGATCAGTTGATATATTTACCAGGATCTATTTCTAGGTTCTCTATCTGTTCCAGTGATCTATTTGTCTATTCTTTCACCAATACCACACTGGCTGGATTACTGCAGCTGTATAATAATGTTTGAAGTTGGATATCGTTAGTCCTCTGACTTTGTTCTTCTCCTTAAATATTGTGCTGGCAATTCTGGATCTTTCACCTCTCTGTATAATCTTTAGGATCAGTTTGTTGATATCCCTCTCTGTATAATCTTTAGAATCATTTTGTTTATATCCATACAATAATGTGATGAAATTCTGATTTTGGAATGTATTTAATCTATATATCAACTTAGGAAGTACTGACATCTTGACAATGTTTAATCTTCTTATCCATGAATATGAAATGTTTCTCCATTTATTTAGTACTTTTGTTTCATTCACTAGATTCAGTAGTTTTCCCCATGTAGATCTTTTACATATTTTGTTAGATTTATACCTAAGTATTTTATCTTTTCAAATGTCTAGGAATTAAAATTTTTATTTTATCTAATTTTAATCAATTTATTATCAATATTTATTTAAGATGTAAGTGCTGAATGAACAGAGTAATAGCCAAAACCTCTCTTTTTTTCCAAACCTGTAATGAAAACTTCATAGATATGGGTGAAACTGTAACTCTTAAACAATAACTGGCATTTTGAAAATACTTTGCTGAGTATAAAAGAGGAAAAATCTTGAACCTAGGGTTGGACTGTGCAATGCACAGTGTGTACAAAGAATAATAAGTAGAATTAATAGACTCTAAAAACAATTTATGTAAAATGGTACATTACTTTGCATTATAAAAAATGGTCATAAAAAACAAGGTCCCAACCGTAAGGCTGGGACACACTGGGTGGTTGTAGAGGGTAGTGGGGTATGGATTGAGGCTTGAGGACTGCTCTACCCTGAGCTAAAATGGAAAGATTAAATTTGTCCAAGATAATAGAGGACTGGTTATCTATCTATCATCTATCTATCTATCTATCTATCTATCTATCTATCTATCTATCTATCTATCTATCTATCTATCTATATCTATCTATCTATCATCTATCTATCTATCATTGGTCATATATTTATTATCTATCTTCTATCTGATTTTGTACAAAGACAAACAAGGAATAGCACTGATCTAAAGGACTGCAACATTAAAGTAATCAAGTAGCTGGAGAAAAAGAAACAGCAATAGAAGTCTTGGAGACTTTTTTTATGGAGTTTGCTGTGTGTTATACCTCATGATAGAGAATGCTTAGCAGATCAGAAGCTATGATATAATAACCAAAGTTTCTGACCCTTCATTAGACTCTTCTCTAAATCCCTATGATTGGAACATGAAATTTGTAAGTCAAAAAATATTACAGAGAATTTTTTTCAAGAAGAATGCTACAAACAGAATTCAATTATCACATGTTGTGTTGTCTGTCTGTCTGTCTGTCTCTGTCTCTTTCTCTCTCTCTCTCAGGCCTGGCTAGAGCTTTATCAATTTCATTGATGTTTGTGAAGAACCAGCTTTTGATTTTGTTGAATTTCTATTGTTTTCCTATTTTAAATTTTATTGATTTATGCTCTAATTTGTATTATTTTCTTTCCTGGACTTGCTTTAGGTTTAAATTGCTACTCTTTCTCAAGTTCTGTAAGGTGCAAGCTTAATTTATTTATTTTTCTACATTGTTATTTCCTAATATAGGCATACATTCACTTAATGTTACAAATTTCCTTCTAATCACTGCTTTAGCTATATCTCAGTTTTAATAAGTTGTATTTTCATTTTTATTTAGTCTGAAACATTTTTTGAAAATTCTTCTTTGGCTCATGGGTTATGAGAAGTTTTCATTTTTGTGCTACATTACCTCTTTGTCTACTCTTTTCCATTAATAATTCTTAACAATTTTATAATAATTATTTTAAATGCCCTCTCTGGTACTCCAACATCTATGTCATATCTGAGTCTGATTCTGATGATTGCTTTGTCTTTCTTTCTTTTTTTACTTTTAAACATTTTATTATGAAAATTTCAATCATACACATAATTAGTGAGAACAGTATAATAAATTCCCATATTCCATCACCCAGTGTCAAAAATTATCATTTTAACAATCTTTCAACTTTTTTCAAAAATAAGAACTACTTGAGTCATATCTTACAGCTATCCTATTCAGTTTCTTGCATAGTCATTTCTATTCCTTATGGACTTTAAGATATCTCATGTTAATTAATTTATTTATTTTTCTATGTTTCTTACATGTCTTTAATCTGTACATTCTCACTCAATCTTTTTTTTTTCACACACACACACTGTATTTTATTTTTACAAGAGATAAATAAACTGACACCAAGCAATGTAAATGGATGACCACAACAAAAGCAACAATGACTGCAATTACCAACACGAAACACACTCATACTATGTCATAATATTGATATTCAGCCCAGTAATCCTCCACTGTAACAGCTCCTTTACTTTGCAGTGAAAATTGATTTGTATATTTTTTGCCTCTGAGTCCTTGTGGGATTTGTTTTTTTATTCAAACAGAAAGTCAGAAAAATTATAATCATCCTCAACAGTTTACTCAGTCCCATGTAATTAATTTTTTTTCATCTTGATCTTTTGTTAGCACTTTTATGGATTCATCAGTTTTCCATTAGAGTTCTGAAAATGCTTATTCATTCAGTTCAGCAGTATAGTCAGTTACCAGAAACCTGTGCTTGTCAGAGTCTTTTCCATGAATTCCTTGAAGATGAAACCCTTTTATAGGAAAATTTTTGCAAAAGCATCAGAGTACACCAGAACTGTCTGTAAATGACAGAAGAATTAAAAATGACCACGGTTAAAGATTTGATGAAAGTTCCTAACAAAGCAATTGACAAGGAAATTTAGTTATTTCTGAGATATACATTTTAAAGTAATAACTAGAATTATGACTTATAACATTATACTAGAACATATAAGATTTTTAGAAATTTCAGGTAATGTCTGAAACATTTATATTATCATATTACCATACAAATAACCCAAAGAAAGTTTAGTATTAGTTGTTCTTTGTTTCATTGTTTGTTTGTTTATACTGCAGGTTCTTATTAGCCATCAATTTTATACACATCAGTGTATACATGTCCATCCCAATCGCCCAATTCAGCACACCACCATCCCCACCCCACAGTGGTTTTCCCCCCTTGGTGTCCATACGTTTGTTCTCTACATCTGTGTCTCAACTTCTGCCCTGCAAACCGGTTCATCTGTACCATTTTTCTAGGTTCCACATACATGCATTAATATACGATATTTGTTTTTCTCTCTCTGATTTACTTCACTCTGTATGACAGTCTCTAGATCCATCCACGTCTCAACAAATGACTCAATTTCGTTCCTTTTATGGCTGAGTAATATTCCATTGGATATATGTACCACATCTTCTTTATCCATTCATCTGTCGGTGGGCATTTATGTTGCTTCCATGACCTGGCTATTGTAAATAGTGCTGCAATGAACATTGGGGTGCATGTGTCTTTTTGAATTATGGTTTTCTCTGGATATATGCCCACTAATGGGATTGCTGTATCATATGGTAATTCTATTTTTAGTTTTTTTAAGGAAATCCCATACTGTTCTCCATAGTGGCTGTATCAATTTACATTCCCACCAACATGGCAAGAGGGTTCCCTTTTCTCCACACCCTCTCCAGCATTTGTTGTTTGTAGATTTTCTGATGATGCCCATTCTAGCTGGTGTGAGGTGATACCTCATTGCAGTTTTGATTTGCATTTCTCTAATAATAAGTGATGTTGAGCAGATTTTCATGTGCCTATTGGCCATCTGTATGTCTTCTTTGGAGAAAAGTCTATTTTGGTGTTTTGCCCATTTTTGGATTGGGTTGTTTGTTTTTTTTAATATTGAGCTGCATGAGCTGTTTATATATTTTGGAGATTAATCCTTTGTCCGTTGATTCATTTGCAAATATTTTCTCCCATTCTGAGGGTTTCCTTTTCATCTTCTTTATGGTTTCCTTTGCTGTACAAAAGTTTTGAAGTTTCATTAGGCCCCATTTTTTTAATTTTTGTTTCTATTTCCATTACTCTAAGAGGTGGATCAAAATAGATCTTGCTGTGATTTAAGTCAAAGGGTGTTCTTCCTATGTTTTCCTCTAAGAGTTTTATAATGTCTGGTCTTACATTTAGGTCACGAATCCATTTTGAGCTGATTTTTGTGCATGGTGTTAGGGAGTGTTCTAATTTCATTCTTTTACATGTAGCTGTCCAGTTTTCCTAGCACCACATATTGAAGAGGCTGTCTTTTCTCCACTGTATATCCTTGCCTCCTTTCTCATAGATTAGTTGACCATAGGTGCATGGGTTTATCTCTGGGCTTTCAATCTTGTTCCATTGATCTCTGTTTCTGTTTTTGTGCCAGTACCATATTGTCTTGATTACTGTAGCTTTTTAGTATAGTCTGAAGTCAAGGAGTCTGATTCCTCCAGCTCCGTTTTTTACCTTCAAGACTGCTTTGACTATTCAGGGTCATTTGTGTCTCCAAACAAATTTTAAGATGATTTGTTCTAGTTCCGTAAAAAATGCCTTTGGTAATTTGATGGGGATTGCATTGAATATGTAGATTGCTTTGGATAGTAAAGTCATTTTCACAATATTGATTCTTCCAATCCAAGAACATGGTATATCTCTCCATCTATTGGTATCATCTTTAATTTCTTTCATCAGTGTCTTATAGTTTTCTGCATATAGGACTTTTTTCTCCCTAGGTAGGTTTATTCTTAGGTATTTTATTCTTTTTGTTGCAATGGTAAATGGGAGAGTTTCCATAATTTCCCTTTCAGATATTTCATCATTAGTGTATAGGAATGAAAGAGATTTCTGTGCATTAATTTTGTATCCTGCAACTTTACCATATCATTGATTAGCTCTAGTAGTTTTCTGGTGACATTATTAGAATTCTCTACATATACTATCATGCCATCTACAAACAGTGACAGTTTTACTTCTTCTTTTCCAAACTGTATGTCTTTTATTTCTTTTTCTTCTTTGATTGCCGTGGCTAGGACTTTCAAAACTGTGTTGAATAATAGTGGTGAGAGTGGACATCCTTGTCTCATCCCTGATCTTAGAGGAAATGCTTTCAGTTTTTCACCATTGAGAATGATGTTTGCTGTGGGTTTGTCATATATGGCCTTTATTACGTTGATGTAGGTTCCTTCTATGCCCACTTTCTGGAGAGTTTTTATCATAAATAGGTGTTGAATTTTATCAAAAGCTTTTTCTGTATCTATGAGATGATCATATGGTTTTTATTCTTCAGTTTGTTAATATGGTGTATCACATTGATTCATTTGCGTATATTGAAGAATACTCGCATCCATGGGATGAATCCCACATGATCATGGTGTATTATCCTTTTAATGTATTGTTGGATTCTGTTTGCTAGTATTTAGTTGAGGAATTTTGCATCTATATTCATCAGTGATATTGGTCTATAATTTTTTTTTTGTAGTATCGTTATCTGGTTTTGGTATCAGGGTGATGGTGACTTCATAGAATGAGTTTGGGAGTATGCAATCCTCTGCAATTTTTTGGAAGAGTTTGAAAAAGATGGGTGTTAGCTCTTCTCTAAATGTTTGACAGAAGTCACCTGTGAAGCCATCTGGTCCCGCACTTTTGTTTGTTGGAAGATTTTAATCCCAGTTTCAATTTCATTATTTGTCTCTAGGTATTTTTTGATTTCTATTTGATTTCTTCAGTGATCTCTTGGTTATTTAGTAACGTATTGTTTAGCCTCCAAGTGTTTGTGTTTTTAAATTTCTTTCCCTGTAATTCATTTCTAATCTCATAGCATTGTGGTCAAAAAGATGCTTGATATGATGTCAATTTCCTTAAATTTAATTTTCTTTAATTAAATTTTTCTTAAAATTCTTTAAATTTGAGGTAATTATCAATATGTATGTTCCTATTCCCATTTTCTTAAATGTTTTGGGTTTGTTATTGTAGGTGTTTTCCTTCTCTTGTGTTTCTTGCCTAGAGAAGTTCCTTTAGCATTTGTTGTAAAGCTGGTTTTGTGGTGCTGAACTCTCTCAGCTTTTGCTTGTCCATAAAGGTTTTAATTTCTCCATCAAATCTGAATGAGATCCTTGCTGGGTAGAGTCATCTTGGTTGTAGGTTTTTCTCCTTCATCACTTTGAGTATATGCTGCCACTCCCTTCTGGCTTGCAGAGTTTCTGCTGAAAGATCAGCGGTTAACCTTAAGGGGATTCCCTTGCGTGTTATTTGTTGTTTTTCCCTTACTGCTTTTTATATGTTTTCTTTATATTTAATTTTTGATAATTTGATTAATATGTGTCTTGGCGTGTTTCTCCTTGGATTTATCCTGTATGGGACTCTCTGTGCTTCCAGGACTTGACTAACTATTTCCTTCCCCATATTAGGGAAGTTTTCAACTACAATCTCTTCAAATATTTTCTCAGTCCCTTTCCTTTTCTCTTCTTCTTCTGGGACCCCTATAATTCGAATGTAGGTGCGTTTAATGTTGTCCCAGACGTCTCTGAGACTGTCCTCAGTTCTTTTCATTCTTTTTACTTTATTCTCTTCTGCAGTCGTTATTTCCAATATTTTACCTTCCAGGTCACTTACCCGTTCTTCTGCCTCAGTTATTCTGCTATTGATCCCTTGTAGAGTATTTTAAATTTCATTTATTGTGTTTTTCATCGTTGCTTGGTTTCTCTTTAGGTCTTCTACGTCCTTGTTAAGTGTTTCTTGCATTTTGCCTATTCCATGTCCAAGATTTTGGATCATCGTTACTATCATTATTCTGAATTCTTTTTCAGGTAGACTGCCTATTTCCTCTTCATTTGTTAGGTCTGGTGTGTTTTTACGTTGCTCCTTCATCTGCTGTGTGTTTTTCTGTCTTCTCATTTTGCTTATCTGACTGTGTTTGGGGTCTCCTTTTCACAGGCTGCAGGTTCGTAGTTCCTGTTGTTTTTGGTATCTGTCCCCAGTGGCTAAGGTTGGTTCAGTGGGTTGTGTAGGCTTCCTGGTGGAGGGGACTAGTGCCTGTGTTCAGGTGGATGAGGCTGGATCTTGTCTTTCTGGTGGGCACGTCCACGTCTGGTGGTGTGTTTAGGGGTGTCTGTGGCTTTATTAGGACTTTTGGCAGCCTCTCTGCTAATGGATGGGGCTGTGTACCTGTCTTGCTAGTTGTTTGGCATAGGGTGCCCAGCACTGTAACTTGCTGGTCGTTGAGTGAAGCTGGGTCTTGGCGTTGAGACGGAGATCTCTGAGAGATTTTCACCCTTTGATATTACGTGGAGCTGGGGAGGTCTATTGTGGACCAGTGTCCTGAAGTTGGCCCTCCCACATCAGAGGCGCATCCCTAATGCCTGGATGGAACACTGAGAGCCTTTCATCCACATGGCTCAGAACAAAAGGGAGAAAACATAGAAAGTTAGAAATAAAGAGTCTAAAATAAAATAAAATAAATTAAGAGAAAATAAAACAAACTTATTATAATAAAAAATAATAAAAACATTATTAAGGAAAAATTTATTAATAAATTTTTTTTAAATTTTTTAAAATAAATTTTTTAAAATAAAGAATAAGAAAAAAATTATTAAGAAAAAAGTTTTTTATTGTTTCTAATAAAAAATAAGAAAATCATTATTATGAAATTATGTAGAAAAAATTTCTTAATTATTTAAAATAAAAAATAAAAAATGTTCTTAAGAAAAAACATATTTAATTTTTTTAAATAAAAATAAGAAAAAAATTATTAAGAAAAAATGTATTAAGAAAAAAATATTTTTTAAGTCAAAACAAACAAACAAAAACACCCCCGAAAAAACAGATGGACCGAACCTTAAGACAAATGGTGAAAGCAAAGCTATACAGACAAAATCTCACATGGAAGCATACACATATACACTCACAAAAAGAGGAAAAGGGGAAAAAATAATATATCCTGCTCCCAAAGTCCACCTCCTCAATTTGGGATGATTCGTTGTCTATTCAGGTATTCGACAGATGCAGGTACATCAGATTGTTTATAGAGCTTTAATGCACTTCTTCTCAGGCTGCTGGCAGAGATTTCCCTTTCTCTTCTTTGTTCGCACAGCTCCTGGGTTTCAGCTTTGGATTTGGGCCCACCTCTGCATGTAGGTCGCCTGAGGGCATTTGTTCTTCGCTCACACAAGACGGGGTTAAAGGAGCAGCTGACTCGGGGGCTCTGGCTCACTCAGGCCTGGGGGAGGGAGGGTTCCCTATGCCGGGCAAGCTTGCGGCCGCAGAGGCAGGCGTGACGTTGCAGCAGTCTGAGGCGCGCCGTGCGTTCTCTTGGGGAAGTTGTCCCTGGATCACGGGACCCTGGCACTGGGGGGTTGCACAGGCTCCTGGGAGGGGCCGTGTGGATAGTGACCTGTGCTCGCACACAGGTTTCTTGGTGGTGGCAGCAGCAGCCTTGGCGTCTCATGTCCGTCGCTGGGGACCGCGTTGATAGCCGTGGCTTGCGCCTGTCTCTGGAGCTCGTTTAGCGTGTGCTCTCAATCACCTCTCCTCATGCACCAGGAAACAAAGAGTCAAGAAAAAGGCTCTTGCCTGTTCGGCAGCTCCAGGCCTTTTCCCGGACTCCCTCCTGGCTAGCTGTGGTGCACTAGCCCCATTCAGGCTGTGTTTATGCCGCCACCCCCAGTCCTCTCCCTGGGATCTGCCCGAGGCCCGAGCCTCAGCTCCCAGTCCCAGCCCGCGCCGGCGGGTGAGCAGACAAGACTCTCGGGCTGTTAAGTGCTGCTCAGCACCGGTCCTCTGTGCGGGAATCTCTCTGCTTTGCTCTCTGCACCCCTGTGGCTGCGCTCTCCTCCATGGCTCTGAAGCTTCCCCCCTCTGCCACCTGCAGTGTCCACCCACGAAGGGCCTTCATAGTGTGTGGAAACCTTTCCTCCTTCACATCTCCCTCCCACTGGTGCAGGTCCCGTCCTTATTCTTTTGTACCTGTCACTTCTTTTTTCTTTTGCCCTACCCAGGTACGTGGTGAGATTCTTGCCTTTGGGGAGGTCTGACGTCTTCTGCCAGCGTTCAGTGGGTGTTCTATAGGAGCAGTTCCACGTGTAGATGTATTTCTGATGTATCTGTGGGGAGGAAGGTGATCTCCGCATCTTACTCTTCTGCAGTCTTGCCCAGACCCCTCCCTTTTCTTCTTGATGAGTCAGGCTAATGGTTTATCAATTTTGTTTATCTTCTCAAAGAATCAACTTTTAGTTTTATTGATCTTTGCTATTGTTTCCTTCATTTCTTTTTCATTTATTTCTGATCTGATCTTTATGATTGCTTTCCTTCTGCTATCTTTGGGGTATTTTTATTCTGCTTTCTCTTATTGCTTTAGGTGCAAGGTTAGGTTGTTTATTCGAGATGTTTCCTGTTTCCTGAGGTAGGCTTGTATTGCTATAAACTTGCCTCTTAGAACTGCTTTTGCTTCATCCCATAGGTTTTGGGTCGTCGTGTCTCCATTGTCATTTGTTTCTAGGTATTTTTTCATTTACCCTTTCATTTCTTCAGTGATCACTTGGTTATTAACTAGTGTATTAAGTAGTGTATCATTTTGGATGATCTGTCCATTGGTGAAAGTGGGAGTTAAAGTCCCCTACTATGACTGTGTTACTGTCGATTTCCCCTTTTATGGCTGTTAGTATTTGCCTTATGTATAGAGGTGCTCCTACGTTGGGTGCATAAATATTTACAATTCTTCTACCTTCTTCTTGGATCGATCCCTTGATCATTATATAGTGTCCTTCTTTGTCTCTTGTAATAGTCTTTATTTTAAAGTCAATTTTGTCTGACATGGGAATTGCTACTCCAGCTTTCTTTTGATTTCCATTTGCATGGAATATCTTTGTCCATCCCCTCACTTTCAGTATGTATGTGTCCCTAGGTCTGAAGTGGGTCTCTTGTAGACAGCATACATACGCGTCTTGTTTTTGTATCCATTCAGCCAGTCTGTGTCTTTTGGTGGGAGCATTTAATCCATTTACATTTCAAGTAATTGTCGATATGTTTACTCCGATTCCCATTTTCTTAAATGTTTTGAGTTTGTTATTGTAGATGTTTTCCTTCTCTTGTGTTTCTTGCCTAGAGAAGTTCCTTTCGCATTTGTTGTGAAACTGGTTTGGTGGTGCTCAACTCTCTCAGATTTGCTTGTCCGTAAAGGTTTTAATTTCTCCATCAAATCTGAATGAGATCCTTGCTGGGTAGAGTCATCTTGGTTGTAGGTTTTTCTCCTTCATCACTTTGAGTATATGCTGCCACTCCCTTCTGGCTTGCAGAGTTTCTGCTGAAAGATCAGCGGTTAACCTTATGGGGATTCCCTTGTGTGTTATTTGTTGTTTTCCCCTTGCTGCTTTTAATATATTTTCTTTATATTTAATTTTTGATAATTTGATTAATATGTGTCTTGGCGTGTTTCTCCTTGGATTTATCTTGTATGGGACTCTGTGTGCTTCCAGGACATGACTAATTATTTCCTTTCCCGTATTAGGGAAATTTTCAACTACAATCTCTTCAAATATTTTCTCAGTCCCTTTCCTTTTCTCTTCTTCTTCTGGGACCCGTATAATTCGAATGTAGGTGCGTTTAATGTTATCCCAAAAGTCTCTGAGACTGTCCTCAGTTCTTTTCATTCTTTTTACTTTATTCTCTTCTGCAGTCGTTATTTCCACTATTTTACCTTCCAGGTCACTTACCCGTTCTTCTGCCTCAGTTATTCTGCTATTGATCCCTTGTAGAGTATTTTAAATTTCATTTATTGTGTTCTTCATCGTTGCTTGGTTCCTCTTTAGGTCTTCTACGTCCTTGTTAAGTGTTTCTTGCATTTTGCCTATTCCATGTCCAAGATTTTGGATCATCGTTACTATTATTAGTCTGAATTCTTTTTCAGGTAGACTGCCTATTTCCTCTTCATTTGTTAGGTCTGGTGCGTTTTTACCTTGTTCCTTCATCTGCTGTGTGTTTTTCTGTCTTCTCATTTTGCTTATCTGACTGTGTTTGGGGTCTCCTTTTTACAGGCTGCAGGTTCGTAGTTCCTGTAGTTTTTGGTATCTGTCCCCAGTGGCTAAGGTTGGTTCAGTGGGTTGTGTAGGCTTCCTGGTGGAGGGGACTAGTGCCTGTGTTCAGGTGGATGAGGCTGGATCTTGTCTTTCTGGTGGGCACGTCCACGTCTGGTGGTGTGTTTTGGGGTGTCTGTGGCTTTATTAGGACTTTTGGCAGCCTCTCTGCTAATGGATGTGGCTGTGTACCTGTCTTGCTAGTTGTTTGGCATAGGGTGTCCAGCACTGTAGCTTGCTGGTCGTTGAGTGAAGCTGGGTCTTGGCGTTGAGACGGAGATATCTGAGAGATTTTCACCCTTTGATATTACGTGGAGCTGGGGAGGTCTCTTGTGGACCAGTGTCCTGAAGTTGGCCCTCCCACATCAGAGGCGCATCCCTAATGCCTGGATGGAACACTGAGAGCCTTTCATCCATATGGCTCAGAACAAAAGGGAGAAAACATAGAAAGTAAGAAATAAAGAGTCTAAAATAAAATAAAATAAAGTAAGAGAAAATAAAATAAAATTATTATAATAAAAAATAAGAAAAAATTATTAAGGAAAATTTTATTAATAATTTTTTTTTTAATTTTTTAAAATAAATTTTTTTAAAATAAAGAATAAGAAAAAAATTATTAAGAAAAGTTTTTTTATTGTTTCTAATAAAAAATAAGAAAAACATTATTATGAAATTATGTAGAAAAATTTTTTCTGAATTATTTAAAATAAAAAATAAAAAAAGTTCTTAAGAAAACATGTATTTAATTTTTTTAAATAAAAAGAAGAAAAAAAATTTTAAGAAAAAATGTATTAAGAAAAAATATTTTTTAAGTCGAAAGAAACAAACATAAAAACCCACCAAAAAAAAAGATGGACTGAACCCTAGGACAAATGGTGAAAGCAAAGCTATACAGACAAAATCTCACACGGAAGCATACACATATACACTCAGAAAAAGAGCAGAAGGAGAAAAAATAACATATCCTGCTCCCAAAGTCCACCTCCTCAATTTGGGATGATTCGTTGTCTATTCAGGTATTCGACAGATGCAGGTACATCAGATTGTTTGTGGAGCTTTAATGCACTTCTTCTGAGGCTGCTGGGAGAGATTTCCCTTTCTTTTCTTTGTTCGCACAGCTCCCGGGTTTTAGCTTTGGATTTGGACCCACCTCTGCATGTAGGTCGCCTGAAGGCGTTTGTTCTTCTCTCACACAGGACGGGGTTAAAGGAGCAGATGACTCGGGGGCTCTGGCTCACTCAGGCCTGGGGGAGGGAGGGGTCCCTACGCCGGGCAAGCTTGCGGCAGCAGAGACAGGCGTGAAGTTGCAGCAGTCTGAGGTGCGCCGTGCGTTCTCCCGGGGAAGTTGTCCCTGGATCACGGGACCCTGGCAGTGGGGGGTTGCACAGGCTCCCGGGAGGGGCCGTGTGGATAGTGACCTGTACTCGTACACAGGTTTCTTGATGGTGGCAGCAGCAGCGTTAGCGTCTCATGCCCGTTTCTGGGGTACGCTTTCATAACCGTGGCTTGCGCCTGTCTCTGGAGCTCGTTTAGCGTGCGCTCTCAATCACCTCTCCTCATGCACCAGGAAACAAACAGGCAAGAAAAAGGCTCTTGCCTGTTCGGCAGCTCCAGACCTTTTCCCGGACTCCCTCCTGGCTAGCTGTGGTGCACTAGCCCCCTTCAGGCTGTGTTTATGGCGCTAACCCCAGTCCTCTCCCTGGGATCTGACCAAGGCCCAAGCCTCAGCTCCCAGTCCCTGTCCACTCCGGCGGGTGAGCAGACAAGACCCTCGGGCTGTTAAGTGCTGCTCAGCACCGGTCTTCTGTGCGGGAATCTCTCCGCTTTGCCCTCTGCACCCCTGTGGCTGCGCTCTCCTCCGTGGCTCTGAAGCTTCCCCCCTCTGCCACCTGCAGTGTCCGCCCACGAAGGGGCTTCCTACTGTGTGGAAACCTTTCCTCCTTCACAGCTGCCTCCCACTGGTGCAGGTCCCGTCCTTATTCTTTTGTACCTGTTACTTCTTTTTTCTTTTGCCCTACCCAGGTACGTGGGGAGTTTCTTGCCTTTGGGGAGGTCTGACGTCTTCTGTCAGGGTTCAGTGGGTGTTTTATAGGAGCAGTTCCACGTGTAGATGTATTTCTGATGTATCTGTGGGGAGGAAGGTGATCTCCGCGTCTTACTCTTCCGCAGGCTTGCCAGACTTCTCCCTTTTCTTCTTGATGAGTCTGGCTAATGGTTTATCAATTTTGTTTATCTTCTGAAAGAACCAGCTTTTAGTTTTATTGATCTTTGTTATTGTTTCCTTCATTTCATTTTCATTTATTTCTGATCTGATCTTTATGATTGCTTTCCTTCTGCTGTCTTTGGGGTATTTTTATTTTGCTTTCTCTTATTGCTTTAGGTGCAAGGTTAGGTCGTTTATTCGAGATGTTTCCTGTTTCCTGAGGTAGGCATGTATTGCTATACACTTGCCTTTTAGAACTGCTTTTGCTTCAACCCATAGGTTTTGGATCATCGTGTCTCCATTGTCATTTGTTTCTAGGTATTTTTTGATTTCCCCTTTGATTTCTTCAGTGATCACTTGGTTATTAACTAGTGTATTAAGTAGTGTATCATTTTGGATGATCTGTCCATTGGTGAACGTGGGGTGTTAAAGTCCCCTACTATGATTGTGTTACTGTCGATTTCCCCTTTTATGGCTGTTAGTATTTGCCTTATGTATAGAGGTGCTCCTATGTTGGGTGCATAAATATTTACAATTGTTCTACCTTCTTCTTGGATCGATCCCTTGATCATTATATAGTGTCCTTCTTTGTCTCTTGTAATAGTCTTTATTTTAAAGTCAATTTTGTCTGATATGAGAATTGCTACTCCAGCTTTCTTTTGATTTCCATTTGCATGGAATATCTTTGTCCATCCCCTCACTTTCAGTATGTATGTGTCCCTAGGTCTGAAGTGGGTCTCTTGTAGACAGCATACATACGCGTCTTGTTTTTGTATCCATTCAGCCAGTCTGTGTCTTTTGGTGGGAGCATTTAATCCATTTACATTTCAAGAAATTGTCGATATGTATACTCCGATTCCCATTTTCTTAAATGTTTTGAGTTTGTTATTGTAGATGTTTTCCTTCTCTTGTGTTTCTTGCCTAGAGAAGTTCCTTTAGCATTGGTTGTGAAGCTGGTTTCGTGGTGCTGAAGTCTCTCAGCTTTTGCTTGTCCGTAAAGGTTTTAATTTCTCCATCAAATCTGAATGAGATCCTTGCTGGGTAGAGTCATCTTGGTTGTAGGTTTTTCTCCTTCATCACTTTAAGTATATGCTGCCACTCCCTTCTGGCTTGCAGAGTTTCTGCTGAAAGATCAGATGTTAACCTTACGGGGATTCCCTTGTGTGTTATTTGTTGTTTCTCCCTTGCTGCTTTTAATATGTTTTCTTTATATTTAATTTTTGATAATTTGATTAATATGTGTCTTGGCGTGTTTCTCCTTGGATTTATGCTGTATGGGACTCACTGTGCTTCCAGGACTTGACTAACTATTTCCTTTCCCATATTAGGGAAATTTTCAACCACAATCCCTTCAAATATTTTTTCAGTCCCTTTCCTTTTCTCTTCTTCTTCTGGGACCCCTATAATTCGAATGTAGGTGCGTTTAGTGTTGTCCCAGACATCTCTGAGACTGTCCTCAGTTCTTTTCATTCTTTTTACTTTATTCTCTTCTGCAGTCGTTATTTCCACTATTTTACCTTCCAGGTCACTTACCCGTTCTTCTGCCTCAGTTATTCTGCTATTGATCCCTTGTAGAGTATTTTAAATTTCATTTATTGTGTTTTTCATCGTTGCTTGGTTTCTCTTTAGGTCTTCTACGTCCTTGTTAAGTGTTTCTTGCATTTTGCCTATTCCATGTCCAAGATTTTGGATCATCGTTACTATCATTATTCTGAATTCTTTTTCAGGTAGACTGCCTATTTCCTCTTCATTTGTTAGGTCTAGTGTGTTTTTACCTTGCTCCTTCATCTGCTGTGTGTTTTTCTGTCTTCTCATTTTGCTTATCTGACTGTGTTTGGGGTCTCCTTTTCACAGGCTGCTGGTTCGTAGTTCCTGTTGTTTTTGGTATCTGTCCCCAGTGGCTAAGGTTGGTTCAGTGGGTTGTGTAGGCTTCCTGGTGGAGGGGACTAGTGCCTGTGTTCAGGTGGATGAGGCTGGATCTTGTCTTTCTGGTGGGCACGTCCACGTCTGGTGGTGTGTTTTGCGGTGTCTGTGGCTTTATTATGACTTTTGGCAGCCTCTCTGCTAATGGATGGGGCTGTGTACCTGTCTTGCTAGTTGTTTGGCATAGGGTGTCCAGCACTGTAGCTTGCTGGTCGTTGAGTGAAGCTGGGTCTTGGCGTTGAGACGGAGATCTCTGAGAGATTTTCACCCTTTGATATTACGTGGACCTGGGGAGGTCTCTTGTGGACCAGTGTCCTGAAGTTGGCCCTCCCACATCAGAGGCGCATCCCTGATGCCTGGCTGGAGCACCGAGAGCCTTTCATCCACATGGCTCAGAGCAAAAGGGAGAAAACATAGAAAATAAGAAATAAAGAGTCTAAAGTAAAATAAAATAAATTAAGAGGAAATAAAATAAACTTATTATAATAAAAAATAAGAAAAAAATTATTAAGGAAAAATTTATTAATAAAATTTTTTTAAATTTTTAAAAATAAATTTTTTAAAATAAAGAATAAGAAAAAAATTATTAAGAAAAAAGTTTTTTATTGTTTCTACTACAAAATAAGAAAAACATTATTATGAAATTATGTAGAAAAATTTTTTCTTAATTATTTAAAATAAAAAATTAAAAAGTTCTTAAGAAAAAACGTATTTATTTTTTTTAAATAAAAATAAGAAAAAAATTATTAAGAAAAAATGTATTAAGAAAAAAAAATTTTGTAAGTCAAAAGAAACAAACAAAAACACCCCCCAAAAAACAGATGGACCGAACCCTAGGACAAATGGTGAAAGCAAAGCTATACAGACAAAATCTCACACGGTAGCATACACATATATACTCACAAAAAGAGGAAAAGGGGAAAAAATAATATATCCTGCTCCTAAAGTCCACCTCCTCAATTTGGGATGATTCGTTGTCTATTCAGGTATTCGACAGATGCAGGTACATCAGTTTGTTTGTGGAGCTTTAATGCACTTCTTCTGAGGCTGCTGGCAGAGATTTCCCTTTCTCTTCTTTGTTGGCACAGCTCCCGGGTTTCAGCTTTTGATTTGGCCCCACCTCTGTATGTAGGTCGCCTGAGGGCATTTTTTCTTCGCTCACACAGAACGGCGTTAAAGGAGCAGCTGACTCGGGGGCTCTGGCTCACTCAGGCCTGGGGGAGGGAGGCTTCCCTACCCCGGGCAAGCTTGCGGCCGCAGAGGCAGGCGTGACGTTGCAGCAGTCTGAGGCGTGCCGTACGTTCTCTTGGAGAATTTGTTCCTGGATCACGGGACCCTGGCAGTGGGGGTTTGCACAGGCTCCCGGGAGGGGCCGTGTGGATAGTGACCTGTACTCGCACACTGGTTTCTTGGTGGTGGCAGCAGCAGCCTTAGCGTCTCATGTCCGTCTCTGGGGACCGCGTTGATAGCCGTGGCTTGCGCCTGTCTCTGGAGCTCGTTTAGCGTGTGCTCTCAATCACCTCTCCTCATGCACCAGGAAACAAAGAGGCAAGAAAAACGCTCTTGCCTGTTCGGCAGCTCCAGGTCTTCTCCCGGACACCCTCCCGGCTAGCTGTGGTGCATTAGGCCACTTCAGGCTGTGTTTATGCCGCCAACCACAGTCCTCTCCGTGGGATCTGACCGAGGCCCGTCCGCTCTGGCGGGTGAGCAGACAAGACTCTCGGGCTGTTAAGTGCTGCACAGCACTGGTCCTCTGTGCGGGAATCTCTCCGCTGTGCCCTCTGCAACCCTGTGGCTGCGCTCTCCTCCGTGGCTCTGAAGCTTCCCCCCTCTGCCACCTGCTGTGTCCGCCCACGAAGGGCCTTCCTAGTGTGTGGAAACCTTTCCTCCTTCACAGCTCCCTCCCACTGGTGCAGGTCCCGTCCTAATACTTTTGAACCTGTTACTTCGTTTTTCTTTGGCCTTACCCAGATACGTGGGTAGTTTCTTGCCTTTGGGGAGGTCTGACGTCTTCTGCCAGTGTTCAGTGGTTGTTCTATAGGAGCAGTTCCATGTGTAGATGTATTTCTGATGTATCTGTGGGAAGGAGAGTGATCTCCGCGTCTTACTCTTCCGCAGTCTTGCCCAGACCCCTCCCTTTTCTTCTTGATGAGTCTGGCTAATGGTTTATCTATTTTGTTTATCTTCTCAAAGAACCAGCTTTTAGTTTTAATGAACTTTGCTATTATTTCCTTCATTTCTTTTTCATTTATTTCTGATCTGATCTTTATGATTGTTTTCCTTCTGCTATATTTGGGGTATTTTTGTTCTTCTCTCTCTTATTGCTTTAGGTGCAAGGTTAGGTTGTTTATTCGAGATGTTTCCTGTTTCCTGAGGTAGGCTTGTATTGCTATAAACTTGCCTCTTAGAACTGCTTTTGCTTCATCCCATAGGTTTTGGGTCGTCGTGTCTCCATTGTCATTTGTTTCTAGGTATTTTTTTGATTTCCCCTTTGATTTCTTCAGTGATCACTTGGTTATTAACTAGTGTATTAAGTAGTGTATCATTTTGGATGATCTGTCCATTGGTGAACGTGGGGTGTTAAAGTCCCCTACTATGATTGTGTTACTGTCGATTTCCCCTTTTATGGCTGTTAGTATTTGCCTTATGTATAGAGGTGGTCCTATGTTGGGTGCATAAATATTTACAATTCTTCTACCTTCTTCTTGGATCGATCCCTTGATCATTATATAGTGTCCTTCTTTGTCTCTTGTAATAGTCTTTATTTTAAAGTCAATTTTGTCTGATATGAGAATTGCTACTCCAGCTTTCTTTTGATTTCCATTTGCATGGAATATCTTTGTCCATCCCCTCACTTTCAGTATGTATCTGTCCCTAGGTCTGAAGTGGGTCTCTTGTAGACAGCATACATATGCGTCTTGTTTTTGTATCCATTCAGCCAGTCTGTGTCTTTTGGTGGGAGCATTTAATCCATTTACATTTCAAGTAATTGTCGATATGTATATTCCGATTCCCATTTTCTTAAATGTTTTGGGTTTGTTATTGTAGGTGTTTTCCTTCTCTTGTGTTTCTTGCCTAGAGAAGTTCCTTTAGCATTTGTTGTGAAGCTGGTTTGGTGATGCTGAACTCTCTCAGCTTTTGCTTGTCCGTAAAGGTTTTAATTTCTCCATCAAATCTGAATGAGATCCTTGCTGGGTAGAGTCATCTTGGTTGTAGGTTTTTCTCCTTCATCACTTTGAGTATATGCTGCCACTCCCTTCTGGCTTGCAGAGTTTCTGCTGAAAGATCAGCGGTTAACCTTAAGGGGATTCCCTTGCGTGTTATTTGTTGTTTTTCCCGTGCTGCTTTTTATATGTTTTCTTTATATTTAATTTTTGATAATTTGATTAATATGTGTCTTGGCGTGTTTCTCCTTGGATTTATCCTGTATGGGACTCTCTCTGTGCTTCCAGGACTTGACTAACTATTTCCTTTCCCATATTAGGGAAGTTTTCAACTATAATCTCTTCAAATATTTTCTCAGTCCCTTTCCTTTTCTCTTCTTCTTCTGGGACCCCTATAATTCGAATGTAGGTGCGTTTAATGTTGTCCCAGACGTCTCTGAGACTGTCCTCAGTTCTTTTCATTCTTTTTACTTTATTCTCTTCTGCAGTCGTTATTTCCACTATTTTACCTTCCAGGTCACTTACCCGTTCTTCTGCCTCAGTTATTCTGCTATTGATCTCTTCTAGAGTATTTTAAATTTCATTTATTGTGTTTTTCATCGTTGCTTGGTTCCTCTTTAGGTCTACGTCCTTGTTAAGTGTTTCTTGCATTTTGCCTATTCCATGTCCAAGATTTTGTATCATCATTACTATCATTATTCTGAATTCTTTTTCAGGTAGACTGCCTATTTCCTCTTCATTTGTTAGGTCTGGTATGTTTTTACCTTGCTCCTTCATCTGCTGTGTGTTTTTCTGTCTTCTCATTTTGCTTCTCTGACTGTGTTTGGGGTCTCCTTTTCACAGGCTGCAGGTTCGTAGTTCCTGTTGTTTTTGGTATCTGTCCCCAGTGCCTAAGGTTGGTTCAGTGGGTTGTGTAGGCTTCCTGGTGGAGGGGACTAGTGCCTGTGTTCAGGTGGATGAGGCTGGATCTTGTCTTTCTGGTGGGCACGTCCACGTCTGGTGGTGTGTTTTGCGGTGTCTGTGGCTTTATTATGACTTTTGGCAGCCTCTCTGCTAATGGATGGGGCTGTGTACTTGTCTTGCTAGTTGTTTGGCATAGGGTGTCCAGCAGTGTAGCTTGCTGGTCGTTGAGTGAAGCTGGGTCTTGGCGTTGAGACGGAGATCTCTGAGAGATTTTCTCCCTTTGGTATTACGTGGAGCTGGGGAGGTCTCTTGTGGACCAGTGTCCTGAAGTTGGCCCTCCCACATCAGAGGCGCATCCCTGATGCCTGGCTGGAGCACCGAGAGCCTTTCATCCACATGGCTCAGAACAAAAGGGAGAAAACATAGAAAGTAAGAAATATAGAGTGTAAAATAAAATAAAATAAAGTAAGAGAAAATAAAATAAACTTATTATAATAAAAAATAAGAAAAACATTATTAAGGAAAAATTTATTAATAATTTTTTTTTAATTTTTTAAAATAATTTTTTTAAAATAAAGAATAAGAAAAAAATTATTAAGAAAAAAGTTTTTTATTGTTTCTAATAAAAAATAAGAAAAACATTATTATGAAATTATGTAGAAAATATTTTTCTTAATTATTTAAAATAAAAAATAAAAAAGTTCTTAAGAAAAACGTATTTAATTTTTTTAAATAAAAATAAGAAAAGAATTATTACGAAAAAATGTATTAAGAAAATATTTTTTAAGTCAAAACAATCAAACAAAAACACCCCCCAAAAAACAAATGGACCGAACCCTAGAACAAATGGTGAAAGCAAAGCTATACAGACAAAATCTCACATGGAAGCATACACATATACACTCACAAAAAGAGGAAAAGGGGAAAAAATAATATATCCTGCTCCCAAAGTCCACCTCCTCAATTTGGGATGATTCGTTGTCTATTCAGGTATTCAACAGATGCAGCTACATCAGATTGTTTGTGGAGGTTTAATGCACTTCTTCTGAGGCTGCTGGGAGAGATTTCCCTTTCTCTTCTTTGTTCGCACAGCTCCTGGGTTTCAGCTTTGGATTTGGGCCCACCTCTGCATGTAGGTCGCCTGAGGGCATTTGTTCTTCGCTCACACAGGACGGGGTTAAAGGAGCAGCTGACTCGGGGGCTCTGGCTCACTCAGGCCTGGGGGAGGGAGGGTTCCCTACGCCGGGCAAGCTTGCGGCCGCAGAGGCAGGCGTGACGTTGCAGCAGTCTGAGGCGCGCCGTGCGTTCTCTTGGGGAAGTTGTCCCTGGATTACGGGACCCTGGCACTGGGGGGTTGCACAGGCTCCTGGGAGGGGCCGTGTGGATAGTGACCTGTGCTCGCACACAGGTTTCTTGGTGGTGGCAGCAGCAGCCTTGGCGTCTCATGTCCGTCGCTGGGGACCGCGTTGATAGCCGTGGCTTGCGCCTGTCTCTGGAGCTCGTTTAGCGTGTGCTCTCAATCACCTCTCCTCATGCACCAGGAAACAAAGAGTCAAGAAAAAGGCTCTTGCCTGTTCGGCAGCTCCAGGCCTTTTCCCGGACTCCCTCCTGGCTAGCTGTGGTGCACTAGCCCCATTCAGGCTGTGTTTATGCCGCCAACCCCAGTCCTCTCCCTGGGATCTGCCCGAGGCCCGAGCCTCAGCTCCCAGTCCCAGCCCGCGCCGGCGGGTGAGCAGACAAGACTCTCGGGCTGTTAAGTGCTGCTCAGCACCGGTCCTCTGTGCGGGAATCTCTCCGCGTTGCCCTCTGCACCCCTGTGGCTGCGCTCTCCTCCGTGGCTCTGAAGCTTCCCCCCTCTGCCACCTGCAGTGTCCGCCCACGAAGGGCCTTCCTAGTGTGTGGAAACCTTTCCTCCTTCACAGCTCCCTCCCACTGGTGCAGGTCGCGTCTTTATTCTTTTGTACCTGTTCCTTCTTTTTTCTTTTGCCCTACCCAGGTACGTGGGGAATTTCTTGCCTTTGGGGAGGTCTGACGTCTTCTGCCAGCGTTCAGTGGGTGTTCTATAGGAGCAGTTCCACGTGTAGATTTAGTTCTGATGTATCTGTGGGGAGGAAGTTGATCTCCGCGTCTTACTCTTCTGGAGTCTTGCCCAGACCCCTCCCTTTTCTTCTTGATGAGTCTGGCTAATGGTTTATCAATTTTCTTTATCTTCTCAAAGAACCAGCTTTTAGTTTTATTGATCTTTGCTATTGTTTCCTTCATTTCTTTTTCATTTATTTCTGATCTGATCTTTATGATTGCTTTCCTTCTGCTATCTTTGGGGTATTTTTATTCTGCTTTCTCTTATTGCTTTAGGTGAAAGGTTAGGTTGTTTATTCGAGATGTTTCCTGTTCCCTGAGGTAGGCTTGTATTACTATAAACTTACCTTTTAGAACTGCTTTTGCTTCATCCCATAGGTTTTGGGTCGTCGTGTCTCCATTGTGATTTGTTTCTAGGTATTTTTTGATTTCCCCTTTGATTTCTTCAGTGATCACTTGGTTATTAACTAGTGTATTAAGTAGTGTATCATTTTGGATGATCTGTCCATTGGTGAACGTGGGGTGTTAAAGTCCCCTACTATGATTGTGTTACTGTCGATTTCCCCTTTTATGGCTGTTAGTATTTGCCTTATGTATAGAGGTGCTCCTACGTTGGGTGCATAAATATTTACAATTCTTCTACCTTCTTCTTGGATCGATCCCTTGATCATTATATAGTGTCCTTCTTTGTCTCTTGTAATAGTCTTTATTTTAAAGTCAATTTTGTCTGATATGAGAATTGCTACTCCAGCTTTCTTTTGATTTCCATTTGCATGGAATATCTTTGTCCATCCCCTCACTTTCAGTATGTATGTGTCCCTAGGTCTGAAGTGGGTCTCTTGTAGACAGCATACATACGCGTCTTGTTTTTGTATCCATTCAGCCAGTCTGTGTCTTTTGGTGGGAGCATTTAATCCATTTACATGTCAAGTAATTGTCGATATGTATATTCCGATTCCCATTTTCTTAAATGTTTTGGGTTTGTTATTGTAGGTGTTTTCCTTCTCTTGTGTTTCTTGCCTAGAGAAGTTCCTTTAGCATTTGTTGTGAAGCTGGTTTGGTGATGCTGAACTCTCTCAGCTTTTGCTTGTCCGTAAAGGTTTTAATTTCTCCATCAAATCTGAATGAGATCCCTGCTGGGTAGAGTCATCTTGGTTGTAGGTTTTTCTCCTTCATCACTTTGAGTATATGCTGCCACTCCCTTCTGGCTTGCAGAGTTTCTGCTGAAAGATCAGCGGTTAACCTTAAGGGGATTCCCTTGCGTGTTATTTGTTGTTTTTCTCTTACTGCTTTTTATATGTTTTCTTTATATTTAATTTTTGATAATTTGATTAATATGTGTCTTGGCGTGTTTCTCCTTGGATTTATCCTGTATGGGACTCTCTCTGTGCTTCCAGGACTTGACTAACTATTTCCTTTCCCATATTAGGGAAGTTTTCAACTATAATCTCTTCAAATATTTTCTCAGTCCCTTTCCTTTTCTCTTCTTCTTCTGGGACCCCTATAATTCGAATGTAGGTGCGTTTAATGTTGTCCCAGACGTCTCTGAGACTGTCCTCAGTTCTTTTCATTCTTTTTACTTTATTCTCTTCTGCAGTCGTTATTTCCACTATTTTACCTTCCAGGTCACTTACCCGTTCTTCTGCCTCAGTTATTCTGCTATTGATCCCTTCTAGAGTATTTTAAATTTCATTTATTGTGTTTTTCATCGTTGCTTGGTTCCTCTTTAGGTCTACGTCCTTGTTAAGTGTTTCTTGCATTTTGCCTATTCCATGTCCAAGATTTTGTATCATCATTACTATCATTATTCTGAATTCTTTTTCAGGTAGACTGCCTATTTCCTCTTCATTTGTTAGGTCTGGTATGTTTTTACCTTGCTCCTTCATCTGCTGTGTGTTTTTCTGTCTTCTCATTTTGCTTCTCTGACTGTGTTTGGGGTCTCCTTTTCACAGGCTGCAGGTTCGTAGTTCCTGTTGTTTTTGGTATCTGTCCCCAGTGCCTAAGGTTGGTTCAGTGGGTTGTGTAGGCTTCCTGGTGGAGGGGACTAGTGCCTGTGTTCAGGTGGATGAGGCTGGATCTTGTCTTTCTGGTGGGCACGTCCACGTCTGGTGGTGTGTTTTGCGGTGTCTGTGGCTTTATTATGACTTTTGGCAGCCTCTCTGCTAATGGATGGGGCTGTGTACTTGTCTTGCTAGTTGTTTGGCATAGGGTGTCCAGCAGTGTAGCTTGCTGGTCGTTGAGTGAAGCTGGGTCTTGGCGTTGAGACGGAGATCTCTGAGAGATTTTCTCCCTTTGGTATTACGTGGAGCTGGGGAGGTCTCTTGTGGACCAGTGTCCTGAAGTTGGCCCTCCCACATCAGAGGCGCATCCCTGATGCCTGGCTGGAGCACCGAGAGCCTTTCATCCACATGGCTCAGAACAAAAGGGAGAAAACATAGAAAGTAAGAAATATAGAGTGTAAAATAAAATAAAATAAAGTAAGAGAAAATAAAATAAACTTATTATAATAAAAAATAAGAAAAACATTATTAAGGAAAAATTTATTAATAATTTTTTTTTAATTTTTTAAAATAATTTTTTTAAAATAAAGAATAAGAAAAAAATTATTAAGAAAAAAGTTTTTTATTGTTTCTAATAAAAAATAAGAAAAACATTATTATGAAATTATGTAGAAAATATTTTTCTTAATTATTTAAAATAAAAAATAAAAAAGTTCTTAAGAAAAACGTATTTAATTTTTTTAAATAAAAATAAGAAAAGAATTATTACGAAAAAATGTATTAAGAAAATATTTTTTAAGTCAAAACAATCAAACAAAAACACCCCCCAAAAAACAAATGGACCGAACCCTAGAACAAATGGTGAAAGCAAAGCTATACAGACAAAATCTCACATGGAAGCATACACATATACACTCACAAAAAGAGGAAAAGGGGAAAAAATAATATATCCTGCTCCCAAAGTCCACCTCCTCAATTTGGGATGATTCGTTGTCTATTCAGGTATTCAACAGATGCAGCTACATCAGATTGTTTGTGGAGGTTTAATGCACTTCTTCTGAGGCTGCTGGGAGAGATTTCCCTTTCTCTTCTTTGTTCGCACAGCTCCTGGGTTTCAGCTTTGGATTTGGGCCCAACTCTGCATGTAGGTCGCCTGAGGGCATTTGTTCTTCGCTCACACAGGACGGGGTTAAAGGAGCAGCTCTGGCTCCTCGGGCCTCTGGCTCCTCGGGGGCTCTGGCTCACTCAGGCCTGGGGGAGGGAGGGTTCCCTATGCCGGGCAAGCTTGCGGCCGCAGAGGCAGGCGTGACGTTGCAGCAGTCTGAGGCGCGCCGTGCGTTCTCTTGGGGAAGTTGTCCCTGGATCACGGGACCCTGGCACTGGGGGGTTGCACAGGCTCCTGGGAGGGGCCGTGTGGATAGTGACCTGTGCTTGCACACAGGTTTCTTGGTGGTGGCAGCAGCAGCCTTGGCGTCTCATGTCCGTCGCTGGGGACCGCGTTGATAGCCGTGGCTTGCGCCTGTCTCTGGAGCTCGTTTAGCGTGTGCTCTCAATCACCTCTCCTCATGCACCAGGAAACAAAGAGTCAAGAAAAAGGCTCTTGCCGGTTCGGCAGCTCCAGGCCTTTTCCCGGACTCCCTCCTGGCTAGCTGTGGTGCACTAGCCCCATTCAGGCTGTGTTTATGCCGCCAACCCCAGTCCTCTCCCTGGGATCTGCCCGAGGCCCGAGCCTCAGCTCCCAGTCCCAGCCCGCGCCGGCGGGTGAGCAGACAAGACTCTCGGGCTGTTAAGTGCTGCTCAGCACCGGTCCTCTGTGCGGGAATCTCTCCGCGTTGCCCTCTGCACCCCTGTTGCTGCGCTCTCCTCCATGGCTCTGAAGCTTCCCCCCTCTGCCACCTGCAGTGTCCGCCCACGAAGGGCCTTCCTAGTGTGTGGAAACCTTTCCTCCTTCACAGCTCCCTCCCACTGGTGCAGGTCGCGTCTTTATTCTTTTGTACCTGTTCCTTCTTTTTTCTTTTGCCCTACCCAGGTACGTGGGGAATTTCTTGCCTTTGGGGAGGTCTGACGTCTTCTGCCAGCGTTCAGTGGGTGTTCTATAGGAGCAGTTCCACGTGTAGATTTAGTTCTGATGTATCTGTGGGGAGGAAGTTGATCTCCGCGTCTTACTCTTCTGGAGTCTTGCCCAGACCCCTCCCTTTTCTTCTTGATGAGTCTGGCTAATGGTTTATCAATTTTCTTTATCTTCTCAAAGAACCAGCTTTTAGTTTTATTGATCTTTGCTATTGTTTCCTTCATTTCTTTTTCATTTATTTCTGATCTGATCTTTATGATTGCTTTCCTTCTGCTATCTTTGGGGTATTTTTATTCTGCTTTCTCTTATTGCTTTAGGTGAAAGGTTAGGTTGTTTATTCGAGATGTTTCCTGTTCCCTGAGGTAGGCTTGTATTACTATAAACTTACCTTTTAGAACTGCTTTTGCTTCATCCCATAGGTTTTGGGTCGTCGTGTCTCCATTGTGATTTGTTTCTAGGTATTTTTTGATTTCCCCTTTGATTTCTTCAGTGATCACTTGGTTATTAACTAGTGTATTAAGTAGTGTATCATTTTGGATGATCTGTCCATTGGTGAACGTGGGGTGTTAAAGTCCCCTACTATGAGTGTGTTACTGTCGATTTCCCCTTTTATGGCTGTTAGTATTTGCCTTATGTATAGAGGTGCACCTATGTTGGGTGCATAAATATTTACAATTCTTCTACCTTCTTCTTGGATCGATCCCTTGATCATTATATAGTGTCCTTCTTTGTCTCTTGTAATAGTCTTTATTTTAAAGTCAATTTTGTCTGATATGAGAATTGCTACTCCAGCTTTCTTTTGATTTCCATTTGCATGGAATATCTTTGTCCATCCCCTCACTTTCAGTATGTATGTGTCCCTAGGTCTGAAGTGGGTCTCTTGTAGACAGCATACATACGCGTCTTGTTTCTGTATCCATTCAGCCAGTCTGTGTCTTTTGGTGGGAGCATTTAATCCATTTACATTTCAAGTAATTGTCGATATGTATATTCCGATTCCCATTTTCTTAAATGTTTTGGGTTTGTTATTGTAGGCGCTTTCCTTCTCTTGTGTTTCTTGCCTAGAGAAGTTCCTTTAGCATTTGTTGTGAAGCTGGTTTGGTGATGCTGAACTCTCTCAGCTTTTGCTTGTCCGTAAAGGTTTTAATTTCTCCATCAAATCTGAATGAGATCCTTGCTGGGTAGAGTCATCTTGGTTGTAGGTTTTTCTCCTTCATCACTTTGAGTATATGCTGCCACTCCCTTCTGGCTTGCAGAGTTTCTGCTGAAAGACCAGCGGTTAACCTTAAGGGGATTCCCTTGCGTGTTATTTGTTGTTTTTCCCTTACTGCTTTTTATATGTTTTCTTTATATTTAATTTTTGATAATTTGATTAATATGTGTCTTGGCGTGTTTCTCCTTGGATTTATCCTGTATGGGACTCTCTCTGTGCTTCCAGGACTTGACTAACTATTTCCTTTCCCATATTAGGGAAGTTTTCAACTATAATCTCTTCAAATATTTTCTCAGTCCCTTTCCTTTTCTCTTCTTCTTCTGGGACCCCTATAATTCGAATGTAGGTGCGTTTAATGTTGTCCCAGACGTCTCTGAGACTGTCCTCAGTTCTTTTCATTCTTTTTACTTTATTCTCTTCTGCAGTCGTTATTTCCACTATTTTACCTTCCAGGTCACTTACCCGTTCTTCTGCCTCAGTTATTCTGCTATTGATCCCTTCTAGAGTATTTTAAATTTCATTTATTGTGTTTTTCATCGTTGCTTGGTTCCTCTTTAGGTCTACGTCCTTGTTAAGTGTTTCTTGCATTTTGCCTATTCCATGTCCAAGATTTTGTATCATCATTACTATCATTATTCTGAATTCTTTTTCAGGTAGACTGCCTATTTCCTCTTCATTTGTTAGGTCTGGTATGTTTTTACCTTGCTCCTTCATCTGCTGTGTGTTTTTCTGTCTTCTCATTTTGCTTCTCTGACTGTGTTTGGGGTCTCCTTTTCACAGGCTGCAGGTTCGTAGTTCCTGTAGTTTTTGGTATCTGTCCCCAGTGGCTAAGGTTGGTTCAGTGGGTTGTGTAGGCTTCCTGGTGGAGGGGACTAGTGCCTGTGTTCAGGTGGATGAGGCTGGATCTTGTCTTTCTGGTGGGCACGTCCACGTCTGGTGGTGTGTTTTGGGGTGTCTGTGGCTTTATTAGGACTTTTGGCAGCCTCTCTGCTAATGGATGTGGCTGTGTACCTGTCTTGCTAGTTGTTTGGCATAGGGTGTCCAGCACTGTAGCTTGCTGGTCGTTGAGTGAAGCTGGGTCTTGGCGTTGAGACGGAGATATCTGAGAGATTTTCACCCTTTGATATTACGTGGAGCTGGGGAGGTCTCTTGTGGACCAGTGTCCTGAAGTTGGCCCTCCCACATCAGAGGCGCATCCCTAATGCCTGGATGGAACACTGAGAGCCTTTCATCCATATGGCTCAGAACAAAAGGGAGAAAACATAGAAAGTAAGAAATAAAGAGTCTAAAATAAAATAAAATAAAGTAAGAGAAAATAAAATAAAATTATTATAATAAAAAATAAGAAAAAATTATTAAGGAAAATTTTATTAATAATTTTTTTTTAATTTTTTAAAATAAATTTTTTTAAAATAAAGAATAAGAAAAAAATTATTAAGAAAAGTTTTTTTATTGTTTCTAATAAAAAATAAGAAAAACATTATTATGAAATTATGTAGAAAAATTTTTTCTGAATTATTTAAAATAAAAAATAAAAAAAGTTCTTAAGAAAACATGTATTTAATTTTTTTAAATAAAAAGAAGAAAAAAAATTTTAAGAAAAAATGTATTAAGAAAAAATATTTTTTAAGTCGAAAGAAACAAACAAAAAAACCCACCAAAAAAAAAGATGGACTGAACCCTAGGACAAATGGTGAAAGCAAAGCTATACAGACAAAATCTCACACGGAAGCATACACATATACACTCAGAAAAAGAGCAGAAGGAGAAAAAATAACATATCCTGCTCCCAAAGTCCACCTCCTCAATTTGGGATGATTCGTTGTCTATTCAGGTATTCAACAGATGCAGGTACATCAGATTGTTTGTGGAGCTTTAATGCACTTCTTCTGAGGCTGCTGGGAGAGATTTCCCTTTCTTTTCTTTGTTCGCACAGCTCCCGGGTTTTAGCTTTGGATTTGGACCCACCTCTGCATGTAGGTCGCCTGAAGGCGTTTGTTCTTCTCTCACACAGGACGGGGTTAAAGGAGCAGATGACTCGGGGGCTCTGGCTCACTCAGGCCTGGGGGAGGGAGGGGTCCCTACGCCGGGCAAGCTTGCGGCAGCAGAGACAGGCGTGAAGTTGCAGCAGTCTGAGGTGCGCCGTGCGTTCTCCCGGGGAAGTTGTCCCTGGATCACGGGACCCTGGCAGTGGGGGGTTGCACAGGCTCCCGGGAGGGGCCGTGTGGATAGTGACCTGTACTCGTACACAGGTTTCTTGATGGTGGCAGCAGCAGCGTTAGCGTCTCATGCCCGTTTCTGGGGTACGCTTTCATAACCGTGGCTTGCGCCTGTCTCTGGAGCTCGTTTAGCGTGCGCTCTCAATCACCTCTCCTCATGCACCAGGAAACAAACAGGCAAGAAAAAGGCTCTTGCCTGTTCGGCAGCTCCAGACCTTTTCCCGGACTCCCTCCTGGCTAGCTGTGGTGCACTAGCCCCCTTCAGGCTGTGTTTATGGCGCTAACCCCAGTCCTCTCCCTGGGATCTGACCAAGGCCCAAGCCTCAGCTCCCAGTCCCTGTCCACTCCGGCGGGTGAGCAGACAAGACCCTCGGGCTGTTAAGTGCTGCTCAGCACCGGTCTTCTGTGCGGGAATCTCTCCGCTTTGCCCTCTGCACCCCTGTGGCTGCGCTCTCCTCCGTGGCTCTGAAGCTTCCCCCCTCTGCCACCTGCAGTGTCCGCCCACGAAGGGGCTTCCTACTGTGTGGAAACCTTTCCTCCTTCACAGCTGCCTCCCACTGGTGCAGGTCCCGTCCTTATTCTTTTGTACCTGTTACTTCTTTTTTCTTTTGCCCTACCCAGGTACGTGGGGAGTTTCTTGCCTTTGGGGAGGTCTGACGTCTTCTGTCAGGGTTCAGTGGGTGTTTTATAGGAGCAGTTCCACGTGTAGATGTATTTCTGATGTATCTGTGGGGAGGAAGGTGATCTCCGCGTCTTACTCTTCCGCAGGCTTGCCAGACTTCTCCCTTTTCTTCTTGATGAGTCTGGCTAATGGTTTATCAATTTTGTTTATCTTCTGAAAGAACCAGCTTTTAGTTTTATTGATCTTTGTTATTGTTTCCTTCATTTCATTTTCATTTATTTCTGATCTGATCTTTATGATTGCTTTCCTTCTGCTGTCTTTGGGGTATTTTTATTTTGCTTTCTCTTATTGCTTTAGGTGCAAGGTTAGGTCGTTTATTCGAGATGTTTCCTGTTTCCTGAGGTAGGCATGTATTGCTATACACTTGCCTTTTAGAACTGCTTTTGCTTCAACCCATAGGTTTTGGATCATCGTGTCTCCATTGTCATTTGTTTCTAGGTATTTTTTGATTTCCCCTTTGATTTCTTCAGTGATCACTTGGTTATTAACTAGTGTATTAAGTAGTGTATCATTTTGGATGATCTGTCCATTGGTGAACGTGGGGTGTTAAAGTCCCCTACTATGATTGTGTTACTGTCGATTTCCCCTTTTATGGCTGTTAGTATTTGCCTTATGTATAGAGGTGCTCCTATGTTGGGTGCATAAATATTTACAATTGTTCTACCTTCTTCTTGGATCGATCCCTTGATCATTATATAGTGTCCTTCTTTGTCTCTTGTAATAGTCTTTATTTTAAAGTCAATTTTGTCTGATATGAGAATTGCTACTCCAGCTTTCTTTTGATTTCCATTTGCATGGAATATCTTTGTCCATCCCCTCACTTTCAGTATGTATGTGTCCCTAGGTCTGAAGTGGGTCTCTTGTAGACAGCATACATACGCGTCTTGTTTTTGTATCCATTCAGCCAGTCTGTGTCTTTTGGTGGGAGCATTTAATCCATTTACATTTCAAGAAATTGTCGATATGTATACTCCGATTCCCATTTTCTTAAATGTTTTGAGTTTGTTATTGTAGATGTTTTCCTTCTCTTGTGTTTCTTGCCTAGAGAAGTTCCTTTAGCATTGGTTGTGAAGCTGGTTTCGTGGTGCTGAAGTCTCTCAGCTTTTGCTTGTCCGTAAAGGTTTTAATTTCTCCATCAAATCTGAATGAGATCCTTGCTGGGTAGAGTCATCTTGGTTGTAGGTTTTTCTCCTTCATCACTTTAAGTATATGCTGCCACTCCCTTCTGGCTTGCAGAGTTTCTGCTGAAAGATCAGATGTTAACCTTACGGGGATTCCCTTGTGTGTTATTTGTTGTTTCTCCCTTGCTGCTTTTAATATGTTTTCTTTATATTTAATTTTTGATAATTTGATTAATATGTGTCTTGGCGTGTTTCTCCTTGGATTTATGCTGTATGGGACTCACTGTGCTTCCAGGACTTGACTAACTATTTCCTTTCCCATATTAGGGAAATTTTCAACCACAATCCCTTCAAATATTTTTTCAGTCCCTTTCCTTTTCTCTTCTTCTTCTGGGACCCCTATAATTCGAATGTAGGTGCGTTTAGTGTTGTCCCAGACATCTCTGAGACTGTCCTCAGTTCTTTTCATTCTTTTTACTTTATTCTCTTCTGCAGTCGTTATTTCCACTATTTTACCTTCCAGGTCACTTACCCGTTCTTCTGCCTCAGTTATTCTGCTATTGATCCCTTGTAGAGTATTTTAAATTTCATTTATTGTGTTTTTCATCGTTGCTTGGTTTCTCTTTAGGTCTTCTACGTCCTTGTTAAGTGTTTCTTGCATTTTGCCTATTCCATGTCCAAGATTTTGGATCATCGTTACTATCATTATTCTGAATTCTTTTTCAGGTAGACTGCCTATTTCCTCTTCATTTGTTAGGTCTGGTGTGTTTTTACCTTGCTCCTTCATCTGCTGTGTGTTTTTCTGTCTTCTCATTTTGCTTATCTGACTGTGTTTGGGGTCTCCTTTTCACAGGCTGCTGGTTCGTAGTTCCTGTTGTTTTTGGTATCTGTCCCCAGTGGCTAAGGTTGGTTCAGTGGGTTGTGTAGGCTTCCTGGTGGAGGGGACTAGTGCCTGTGTTCAGGTGGATGAGGCTGGATCTTGTCTTTCTGGTGGGCACGTCCACGTCTGGTGGTGTGTTTTGGGGTGTCTGTGGCTTTATTATGACTTTTGGCAGCCTCTCTGCTAATGGATGGGGCTGTGTACCTGTCTTGCTAGTTGTTTGGCATAGGGTGTCCAGCACTGTAGCTTGCTGGTCGTTGAGTGAAGCTGGGTCTTGGCGTTGAGACGGAGATCTCTGAGAGATTTTCACCCTTTGATATTACGTGGACCTGGGGAGGTCTCTTGTGGACCAGTGTCCTGAAGTTGGCCCTCCCACATCAGAGGCGCATCCCTGATGCCTGGCTGGAGCACCGAGAGCCTTTCATCCACATGGCTCAGAGCAAAAGGGAGAAAACATAGAAAATAAGAAATAAAGAGTCTAAAGTAAAATAAAATAAATTAAGAGGAAATAAAATAAACTTATTATAATAAAAAATAAGAAAAAAATTATTAAGGAAAAATTTATTAATAAAATTTTTTTAAATTTTTAAAAATAAATTTTTTAAAATAAAGAATAAGAAAAAAATTATTAAGAAAAAAGTTTTTTATTGTTTCTACTACAAAATAAGAAAAACATTATTATGAAATTATGTAGAAAAATTTTTTCTTAATTATTTAAAATAAAAAATTAAAAAGTTCTTAAGAAAAAACGTATTTAATTTTTTTAAATAAAAATAAGAAAAACATTATTAAGAAAAAATGTATTAAGAAAAAAAAATTTTGTAAGTCAAAAGAAACAAACAAAAACACCCCCCAAAAAACAGATGGACCGAACCCTAGGACAAATGGTGAAAGCAAAGCTATACAGACAAAATCTCACACGGTAGCATACACATATATACTCACAAAAAGAGGAAAAGGGGAAAAAATAATATATCCTGCTCCTAAAGTCCACCTCCTCAATTTGGGATGATTCGTTGTCTATTCAGGTATTCGACAGATGCAGGTACATCAGTTTGTTTGTGGAGCTTTAATGCACTTCTTCTGAGGCTGCTGGCAGAGATTTCCCTTTCTCTTCTTTGTTGGCACAGCTCCCGGGTTTCAGCTTTTGATTTGGCCCCACCTCTGTATGTAGGTCGCCTGAGGGCATTTTTTCTTCGCTCACACAGAACGGCGTTAAAGGAGCAGCTGACTCGGGGGCTCTGGCTCACTCAGGCCTGGGGGAGGGAGGCTTCCCTACCCCGGGCAAGCTTGCGGCCGCAGAGGCAGGCGTGACGTTGCAGCAGTCTGAGGCGTGCCGTACGTTCTCTTGGAGAATTTGTTCCTGGATCACGGGACCCTGGCAGTGGGGGTTTGCACAGGCTCCCGGGAGGGGCCGTGTGGATAGTGACCTGTACTCGCACACTGGTTTCTTGGTGGTGGCAGCAGCAGCCTTAGCGTCTCATGTCCGTCTCTGGGGACCGCGTTGATAGCCGTGGCTTGCGCCTGTCTCTGGAGCTCGTTTAGCGTGTGCTCTCAATCACCTCTCCTCATGCACCAGGAAACAAAGAGGCAAGAAAAACGCTCTTGCCTGTTCGGCAGCTCCAGGTCTTCTCCCGGACACCCTCCCGGCTAGCTGTGGTGCATTAGGCCACTTCAGGCTGTGTTTATGCCGCCAACCACAGTCCTCTCCGTGGGATCTGACCGAGGCCCGTCCGCTCTGGCGGGTGAGCAGACAAGACTCTCGGGCTGTTAAGTGCTGCACAGCACTGGTCCTCTGTGCGGGAATCTCTCCGCTGTGCCCTCTGCAACCCTGTGGCTGCGCTCTCCTCCGTGGCTCTGAAGCTTCCCCCCTCTGCCACCTGCTGTGTCCGCCCACGAAGGGCCTTCCTAGTGTGTGGAAACCTTTCCTCCTTCACAGCTCCCTCCCACTGGTGCAGGTCCCGTCCTAATACTTTTGAACCTGTTACTTCGTTTTTCTTTGGCCTTACCCAGATACGTGGGTAGTTTCTTGCCTTTGGGGAGGTCTGACGTCTTCTGCCAGTGTTCAGTGGTTGTTCTATAGGAGCAGTTCCATGTGTAGATGTATTTCTGATGTATCTGTGGGAAGGAGAGTGATCTCCGCGTCTTACTCTTCCGCAGTCTTGCCCAGACCCCTCCCTTTTCTTCTTGATGAGTCTGGCTAATGGTTTATCTATTTTGTTTATCTTCTCAAAGAACCAGCTTTTAGTTTTAATGAACTTTGCTATTATTTCCTTCATTTCTTTTTCATTTATTTCTGATCTGATCTTTATGATTGTTTTCCTTCTGCTATATTTGGGGTATTTTTGTTCTTCTCTCTCTTATTGCTTTAGGTGCAAGGTTAGGTTGTTTATTCGAGATGTTTCCTGTTTCCTGAGGTAGGCTTGTATTGCTATAAACTTGCCCCTTAGAACTGATTTTGCTTCATCCCATAGGTTTTGGGTCGTCGTGTCTCCATTGTCATTTGTTTCTAGGTATTTTTTTGATTTCCCCTTTGATTTCTTCAGTGATCACTTGGTTATTAACTAGTGTATTAAGTAGTGTATCATTTTGGATGATCTGTCCATTGGTGAACGTGGGGTGTTAAAGTCCCCTACTATGATTGTGTTACTGTCGATTTCCCCTTTTATGGCTGTTAGTATTTGCCTTATGTATAGAGGTGCTCCTATGTTGGGTGCATAAATATTTACAATTCTTCTACCTTCTTCTTGGATCGATCCCTTGATCATTATATAGTGTCCTTCTTTGTCTCTTGTAATAGTCTTTATTTTAAAGTCAATTTTGTCTGATATGAGAATTGCTACTCCAGCTTTCTTTTGATTTCCATTTGCATGGAATATCTTTGTCCATCCCCTCACTTTCAGTATGTATCTGTCCCTAGGTCTGAAGTGGGTCTCTTGTAGACAGCATACATATGCGTCTTGTTTTTGTATCCATTCAGCCAGTCTGTGTCTTTTGGTGGGAGCATTTAATCCATTTACATTTCAAGTAATTGTCGATATGTATATTCCGATTCCCATTTTCTTAAATGTTTTGGGTTTGTTATTGTAGGTGTTTTCCTTCTCTTGTGTTTCTTGCCTAGAGAAGTTCCTTTAGCATTTGTTGTGAAGCTGGTTTGGTGATGCTGAACTCTCTCAGCTTTTGCTTGTCCGTAAAGTTTTTAATTTCTCCATCAAATCTGAATGAGATCCTTGCTGGGTAGAGTCATCTTGGTTGTAGGTTTTTCTCCTTCATCACTTTGAGTATATGCTGCCACTCCCTTCTGGCTTGCAGAGTTTCTGCTGAAAGACCAGCGGTTAACCTTAAGGGGATTCCCTTGCGTGTTATTTGTTGTTTTTCCCTTACTGCTTTTTATATGTTTTCTTTATATTTAATTTTTGATAATTTGATTAATATGTGTCTTGGCGTGTTTCTCCTTGGATTTATCCTGTATGGGACTCTCTCTGTGCTTCCAGGACTTGACTAACTATTTCCTTTCCCATATTAGGGAAGTTTTCAACTATAATCTCTTCAAATATTTTCTCAGTCCCTTTCCTTTTCTCTTCTTCTTCTGGGACCCCTATAATTCGAATGTAGGTGCGTTTAATGTTGTCCCAGACGTCTCTGAGACTGTCCTCAGTTCTTTTCATTCTTTTTACTTTATTCTCTTCTGCAGTCGTTATTTCCACTATTTTACCTTCCAGGTCACTTACCCGTTCTTCTGCCTCAGTTATTCTGCTATTGATCCCTTCTAGAGTATTTTAAATTTCATTTATTGTGTTTTTCATCGTTGCTTGGTTCCTCTTTAGGTCTACGTCCTTGTTAAGTGTTTCTTGCATTTTGCCTATTCCATGTCCAAGATTTTGTATCATCATTACTATCATTATTCTGAATTCTTTTTCAGGTAGACTGCCTATTTCCTCTTCATTTGTTAGGTCTGGTATGTTTTTACCTTGCTCCTTCATCTGCTGTGTGTTTTTCTGTCTTCTCATTTTGCTTCTCTGACTGTGTTTGGGGTCTCCTTTTCACAGGCTGCAGGTTCGTAGTTCCTGTTGTTTTTGGTATCTGTCCCCAGTGGCTAAGGTTGGTTCAGTGGGTTGTGTAGGTTTCCTGGTGGAGGGGACTAGTGCCTGTGTTCAGGTGGATGAGGCTGGATCTTGTCTTTCTGCTGGGCACGTCCACGTCTGGTGGTGTGTTTTGGGGTGTCTGTGGCTTTATTAGGACTTTTGGCAGCCTCTCTGCTAATGGATGTGGCTGTGTACCTGTCTTGCTAGTTGTTTGGCATAGGGTGTCCAGCACTGTAGCTGGCTGGTCGTTGAGTGAAGCTGGGTCTTGGCGTTGAGACGGAGATATCTGAGAGATTTTCACCCTTTGATATTACGTGGAGCTGGGGAGGTCTCTTGTGGACCAGTGTCCTGAAGTTGGCCCTCCCACATCAGAGGCGCATCCCTAATGCCTGGATGGAACACTGAGAGCCTTTCATCCATATGGCTCAGAACAAAAGGGAGAAAACATAGAAAGTAAGAAATAAAGAGTCTAAAATAAAATAAAATAAAGTAAGAGAAAATAAAATAAAATTATTATAATAAAAAATAAGAAAAAATTATTAAGGAAAATTTTATTAATAATTTTTTTTTAATTTTTTAAAATAAATTTTTTTAAAATAAAGAATAAGAAAAAAATTATTAAGAAAAGTTTTTTTATTGTTTCTAATAAAAAATAAGAAAAACATTATTATGAAATTATGTAGAAAAATTTTTTCTGAATTATTTAAAATAAAAAATAAAAAAAGTTCTTAAGAAAACATGTATTTAATTTTTTTAAATAAAAAGAAGAAAAAAAATTTTAAGAAAAAATGTATTAAGAAAAAATATTTTTTAAGTCGAAAGAAACAAACAAAAAAACCCACCAAAAAAAAAGATGGACTGAACCCTAGGACAAATGGTGAAAGCAAAGCTATACAGACAAAATCTCACACGGAAGCATACACATATACACTCAGAAAAAGAGCAGAAGGAGAAAAAATAACATATCCTGCTCCCAAAGTCCACCTCCTCAATTTGGGATGATTCGTTGTCTATTCAGGTATTCGACAGATGCAGGTACATCAGATTGTTTGTGGAGCTTTAATGCACTTCTTCTGAGGCTGCTGGGAGAGATTTCCCTTTCTTTTCTTTGTTCGCACAGCTCCCGGGTTTTAGCTTTGGATTTGGACCCACCTCTGCATGTAGGTCGCCTGAAGGCGTTTGTTCTTCTCTCACACAGGACGGGGTTAAAGGAGCAGATGACTCGGGGGCTCTGGCTCACTCAGGCCTGGGGGAGGGAGGGGTCCCTACGCCGGGCAAGCTTGCGGCAGCAGAGACAGGCGTGAAGTTGCAGCAGTCTGAGGTGCGCCGTGCGTTCTCCCGGGGAAGTTGTCCCTGGATCACGGGACCCTGGCAGTGGGGGGTTGCACAGGCTCCCGGGAGGGGCCGTGTGGATAGTGACCTGTACTCGTACACAGGTTTCTTGATGGTGGCAGCAGCAGCGTTAGCGTCTCATGCCCGTTTCTGGGGTACGCTTTCATAACCGTGGCTTGCGCCTGTCTCTGGAGCTCGTTTAGCGTGCGCTCTCAATCACCTCTCCTCATGCACCAGGAAACAAACAGGCAAGAAAAAGGCTCTTGCCTGTTCGGCAGCTCCAGACCTTTTCCCGGACTCCCTCCTGGCTAGCTGTGGTGCACTAGCCCCCTTCAGGCTGTGTTTATGGCGCTAACCCCAGTCCTCTCCCTGGGATCTGACCAAGGCCCAAGCCTCAGCTCCCAGTCCCTGTCCACTCCGGCGGGTGAGCAGACAAGACCCTCGGGCTGTTAAGTGCTGCTCAGCACCGGTCTTCTGTGCGGGAATCTCTCCGCTTTGCCCTCTGCACCCCTGTGGCTGCGCTCTCCTCCGTGGCTCTGAAGCTTCCCCCCTCTGCCACCTGCAGTGTCCACCCACGAAGGGGCTTCCTACTGTGTGGAAACCTTTCCTCCTTCACAGCTGCCTCCCACTGGTGCAGGTCCCGTCCTTATTCTTTTGTACCTGTTACTTCTTTTTTCTTTTGCCCTACCCAGGTACGTGGGGAGTTTCTTGCCTTTGGGGAGGTCTGACGTCTTCTGTCAGGGTTCAGTGGGTGTTTTATAGGAGCAGTTCCACGTGTAGATGTATTTCTGATGTATCTGTGGGGAGGAAGGTGATCTCCGCGTCTTACTCTTCCGCAGGCTTGCCAGACTTCTCCCTTTTCTTCTTGATGAGTCTGGCTAATGGTTTATCAATTTTGTTTATCTTCTGAAAGAACCAGCTTTTAGTTTTATTGATCTTTGTTATTGTTTCCTTCATTTCATTTTCATTTATTTCTGATCTGATCTTTATGATTGCTTTCCTTCTGCTGTCTTTGGGGTATTTTTATTTTGCTTTCTCTTATTGCTTTAGGTGCAAGGTTAGGTCGTTTATTCGAGATGTTTCCTGTTTCCTGAGGTAGGCATGTATTGCTATACACTTGCCTTTTAGAACTGCTTTTGCTTCAACCCATAGGTTTTGGATCATCGTGTCTCCATTGTCATTTGTTTCTAGGTATTTTTTGATTTCCCCTTTGATTTCTTCAGTGATCACTTGGTTATTAACTAGTGTATTAAGTAGTGTATCATTTTGGATGATCTGTCCATTGGTGAACGTGGGGTGTTAAAGTCCCCTACTATGATTGTGTTACTGTCGATTTCCCCTTTTATGGCTGTTAGTATTTGCCTTATGTATAGAGGTGCACCTATGTTGGGTGCATAAATATTTACAATTCTTCTATCTTCTTCTTGGATCGATCCCTTGATCATTATATAGTGTCCTTCTTTGTCTCTTGTAATAGTCTTTATTTTAAAGTCAATTTTGTCTGATATGAGAATGCTACTCCAGCTTTCTTTTGATTTCCATTTGCATGGAATATCTTTGTCCATCCCCTCACTTTCAGTATGTATGTGTCCCTAGGTCTGAAGTGGGTCTCTTGTAGACAGCATACATACGCGTCTTGTTTTTGTATCCATTCAGCCAGTCTGTGTCTTTTGGTGGGAGCATTTAATCCATTTACATTTCAAGAAATTGTCGATATGTATACTCCGATTCCCATTTTCTTAAATGTTTTGAGTTTGTTATTGTAGATGTTTTCCTTCTCTTGTGTTTCTTGCCTAGAGAAGTTCCTTTAGCATTGGTTGTGAAGCTGGTTTCGTGGTGCTGAAGTCTCTCAGCTTTTGCTTGTCCGTAAAGGTTTTAATTTCTCCATCAAATCTGAATGAGATCCTTGCTGGGTAGAGTCATCTTGGTTGTAGGTTTTTCTCCTTCATCACTTTAAGTATATGCTGCCACTCCCTTCTGGCTTGCAGAGTTTCTGCTGAAAGATCAGATGTTAACCTTACGGGGATTCCCTTGTGTGTTATTTGTTGTTTCTCCCTTGCTGCTTTTAATATGTTTTCTTTATATTTAATTTTTGATAATTTGATTAATATGTGTCTTGGCGTGTTTCTCCTTGGATTTATGCTGTATGGGACTCACTGTGCTTCCAGGACTTGACTAACTATTTCCTTTCCCATATTAGGGAAATTTTCAACCACAATCCCTTCAAATATTTTTTCAGTCCCTTTCCTTTTCTCTTCTTCTTCTGGGACCCCTATAATTCGAATGTAGGTGCGTTTAGTGTTGTCCCAGACATCTCTGAGACTGTCCTCAGTTCTTTTCATTCTTTTTACTTTATTCTCTTCTGCAGTCGTTATTTCCACTATTTTACCTTCCAGGTCACTTACCCGTTCTTCTGCCTCAGTTATTCTGCTATTGATCCCTTGTAGAGTATTTTAAATTTCATTTATTGTGTTTTTCATCGTTGCTTGGTTTCTCTTTAGGTCTTCTACGTCCTTGTTAAGTGTTTCTTGCATTTTGCCTATTCCATGTCCAAGATTTTGGATCATCGTTACTATCATTATTCTGAATTCTTTTTCAGGTAGACTGCCTATTTCCTCTTCATTTGTTAGGTCTGGTGTGTTTTTACCTTGCTCCTTCATCTGCTGTGTGTTTTTCTGTCTTCTCATTTTGCTTCTCTGACTGTGTTTGGGGTCTCCTTTTCACAGGCTGCTGGTTCGTAGTTCCTGTTGTTTTTGGTATCTGTCCCCAGTGGCTAAGGTTGGTTCAGTGGGTTGTGTAGGCTTCCTGGTAGAGGGGACTAGTGCCTGTGTTCAGGTGGATGAGGCTGGATCTTGTCTTTCTGGTGGGCACGTCCACGTCTGGTGGTGTGTTTTGGGGTGTCTGTGGCTTTATTATGACTTTTGGCAGCCTCTCTGCTAATGGATGGGGCTGTGTACTTGTCTTGCTAGTTGTTTGGCATAGGGTGTCCAGCAGTGTAGCTTGCTGGTCGTTGAGTGAAGCTGGGTCTTGGCGTTGAGACGGAGATCTCTGAGAGATTTTCTCCCTTTGGTATTACGTGGAGCTGGGGAGGTCTCTTGTGGACCAGTGTCCTGAAGTTGGCCCTCCCACATCAGAGGCGCATCCCTGATGCCTGGCTGGAGCACCGAGAGCCTTTCATCCACATGGCTCAGAACAAAAGGGAGAAAACATAGAAAATAAGAAATAAAGAGTCTAAAGTAAAATAAAATAAATTAAGAGGAAATAAAATAAACTTATTATAATAAAAAATAAGAAAAAAATTATTAAGGAAAAATTTATTAATAAAATTTTTTTAAATTTTTAAAAATAAATTTTTTAAAATAAAGAATAAGAAAAAAATTATTAAGAAAAAAGTTTTTTATTGTTTCTACTACAAAATAAGAAAAACATTATTATGAAATTATGTAGAAAAATTTTTTCTTAATTATTTAAAATAAAAAATTAAAAAGTTCTTAAGAAAAAACGTATTTAATTTTTTTAAATAAAAATAAGAAAAAAATTATTAAGAAAAAATGTATTAAGAAAAAAAAATTTTGTAAGTCAAAAGAAACAAACAAAAACACCCCCCAAAAAACAGATGGACCGAACCCTAGGACAAATGGTGAAAGCAAAGCTATACAGACAAAATCTCACACGGTAGCATACACATATATACTCACAAAAAGAGGAAAAGGGGAAAAAATAATATATCCTGCTCCTAAAGTCCACCTCCTCAATTTGGGATGATTCGTTGTCTATTCAGGTATTCGACAGATGCAGGTACATCAGTTTGTTTGTGGAGCTTTAATGCACTTCTTCTGAGGCTGCTGGCAGAGATTTCCCTTTCTCTTCTTTGTTGGCACAGCTCCCGGGTTTCAGCTTTTGATTTGGCCCCACCTCTGTATGTAGGTCGCCTGAGGGCATTTTTTCTTCGCTCACACAGAACGGCGTTAAAGGAGCAGCTGACTCGGGGGCTCTGGCTCACTCAGGCCTGGGGGAGGGAGGCTTCCCTACCCCGGGCAAGCTTGCGGCCGCAGAGGCAGGCGTGACGTTGCAGCAGTCTGAGGCGTGCCGTACGTTCTCTTGGAGAATTTGTTCCTGGATCACGGGACCCTGGCAGTGGGGGTTTGCACAGGCTCCCGGGAGGGGCCGTGTGGATAGTGACCTGTACTCGCACACTGGTTTCTTGGTGGTGGCAGCAGCAGCCTTAGCGTCTCATGTCCGTCTCTGGGGACCGCGTTGATAGCCGTGGCTTGCGCCTGTCTCTGGAGCTCGTTTAGCGTGTGCTCTCAATCACCTCTCCTCATGCACCAGGAAACAAAGAGGCAAGAAAAACGCTCTTGCCTGTTCGGCAGCTCCAGGTCTTCTCCCGGACACCCTCCCGGCTAGCTGTGGTGCATTAGGCCACTTCAGGCTGTGTTTATGCCGCCAACCACAGTCCTCTCCGTGGGATCTGACCGAGGCCCGTCCGCTCTGGCGGGTGAGCAGACAAGACTCTCGGGCTGTTAAGTGCTGCACAGCACTGGTCCTCTGTGCGGGAATCTCTCCGCTGTGCCCTCTGCAACCCTGTGGCTGCGCTCTCCTCCGTGGCTCTGAAGCTTCCCCCCTCTGCCACCTGCTGTGTCCGCCCACGAAGGGCCTTCCTAGTGTGTGGAAACCTTTCCTCCTTCACAGCTCCCTCCCACTGGTGCAGGTCCCGTCCTAATACTTTTGAACCTGTTACTTCGTTTTTCTTTGACCTTACCCAGATACGTGGGTAGTTTCTTGCCTTTGGGGAGGTCTGACGTCTTCTGCCAGTGTTCAGTGGTTGTTCTATAGGAGCAGTTCCATGTGTAGATGTATTTCTGATGTATCTGTGGGAAGGAGAGTGATCTCCGCGTCTTACTCTTCCGCAGTCTTGCCCAGACCCCTCCCTTTTCTTCTTGATGAGTCTGGCTAATGGTTTATCAATTTTGTTTATCTTCTCAAAGAACCAGCTTTTAGTTTTAATGAACTTTGCTATTATTTCCTTCATTTCTTTTTCATTTATTTCTGATCTGATCTTTATGATTGTTTTCCTTCTGCTATATTTGGGGTATTTTTGTTCTTCTCTCTCTTATTGCTTTAGGTGCAAGGTTAGGTTGTTTATTCGAGATGTTTCCTGTTTCCTGAGGTAGGCTTGTATTGCTATAAACTTGCCTCTTAGAACTGATTTTGCTTCATCCCATAGGTTTTGGGTCGTCGTGTCTCCATTGTCATTTGTTTCTAGGTATTTTTTTGATTTCCCCTTTGATTTCTTCAGTGATCACTTGGTTATTAACTAGTGTATTAAGTAGTGTATCATTTTGGATGATCTGTCCATTGGTGAACGTGGGGTGTTAAAGTCCCCTACTATGATTGTGTTACTGTCGATTTCCCCTTTTATGGCTGTTAGTATTTGCCTTATGTATAGAGGTGCTCCTATGTTGGGTGCATAAATATTTACAATTCTTCTACCTTCTTCTTGGATCGATCCCTTGATCATTATATAGTGTCCTTCTTTGTCTCTTGTAATAGTCTTTATTTTAAAGTCAATTTTGTCTGATATGAGAATTGCTACTCCAGCTTTCTTTTGATTTCCATTTGCATGGAATATCTTTGTCCATCCCCTCACTTTCAGTATGTATGTGTCCCTAGGTCTGAAGTTGGTCTCTTGTAGACAGCATACATACGAGTCTTGTTTTTGTATCCATTCAGCCAGTCTGTGTCTTTTGGTGGGAGCATTTAATCCATTTACATTTCAAGTAATTGTCGATATGTATATTCCGATTCCCATTTTCTTAAATGTTTTGGGTTTGTTATTGTAGGTGTTTTCCTTCTCTTGTGTTTCTTGCCTAGAGAAGTTCCTTTAGCATTTGTTGTGAAGCTGGTTTGGTGATGCTGAACTCTCTCAGCTTTTGCTTGTCCGTAAAGGTTTTAATTTCTCCATCAAATCTGAATGAGATCCTTGCTGGGTAGAGTCATCTTGGTTGTAGGTTTTTCTCCTTCATCACTTTGAGTATATGCTGCCACTCCCTTCTGGCTTGCAGAGTTTCTGCTGAAGGAATAGCGGTTAACCTTAAGGGGATTCCCTTGCGTGTTATTTGTTGTTTTTCCCGTGCTGCTTTTTATATGTTTTCTTTATATTTAATTTTTGATAATTTGATTAATATGTGTCTTGGCGTGTTTCTCCTTGGATTTATCCTGTATGGGACTCTCTCTGTGCTTCCAGGACTTGACTAACTATTTCCTTTCCCATATTAGGGAAGTTTTCAACTATAATCTCTTCAAATATTTTCTCAGTCCCTTTCCTTTTCTCTTCTTCTTCTGGGACCCCTATAATTCGAATGTAGGTGCGTTTAATGTTGTCCCAGACGTCTCTGAGACTGTCCTCAGTTCTTTTCATTCTTTTTACTTTATTCTCTTCTGCAGTCGTTATTTCCACTATTTTACCTTCCAGGTCACTTACCCGTTCTTCTGCCTCATTTATTCTGCTATTGATCTCTTCTAGAGTATTTTAAATTTCATTTATTGTGTTTTTCATCGTTGCTTGGTTCCTCTTTAGGTCTACGTCCTTGTTAAGTGTTTCTTGCATTTTGCCTATTCCATGTCCAAGATTTTGTATCATCATTACTATCATTATTCTGAATTCTTTTTCAGGTAGACTGCCTATTTCCTCTTCATTTGTTAGGTCTGGTATGTTTTTACCTTGCTCCTTCATCTGCTGTGTGTTTTTCTGTCTTCTCATTTTGCTTCTCTGACTGTGTTTGGGGTCTCCTTTTCACAGGCTGCAGGTTCGTAGTTCCTGTTGTTTTTGGTATCTGTCCCCAGTGCCTAAGGTTGGTTCAGTGGGTTGTGTAGGCTTCCTGGTGGAGGGGACTAGTGCCTGTGTTCAGGTGGATGAGGCTGGATCTTGTCTTTCTGGTGGGCACGTCCACGTCTGGTGGTGTGTTTTGCGGTGTCTGTGGCTTTATTATGACTTTTGGCAGCCTCTCTGCTAATGGATGGGGCTGTGTACTTGTCTTGCTAGTTGTTTGGCATAGGGTGTCCAGCAGTGTAGCTTGCTGGTCGTTGAGTGAAGCTGGGTCTTGGCGTTGAGACGGAGATCTCTGAGAGATTTTCTCCCTTTGGTATTACGTGGAGCTGGGGAGGTCTCTTGTGGACCAGTGTCCTGAAGTTGGCCCTCCCACATCAGAGGCGCATCCCTGATGCCTGGCTGGAGCACCGAGAGCCTTTCATCCACATGGCTCAGAACAAAAGGGAGAAAACATAGAAAGTAAGAAATATAGAGTGTAAAATAAAATAAAATAAAGTAAGAGAAAATAAAATAAACTTATTATAATAAAAAATAAGAAAAACATTATTAAGGAAAAATTTATTAATAATTTTTTTTTAATTTTTTAAAATAATTTTTTTAAAATAAAGAATAAGAAAAAAATTATTAAGAAAAAAGTTTTTTATTGTTTCTAATAAAAAATAAGAAAAACATTATTATGAAATTATGTAGAAAATATTTTTCTTAATTATTTAAAATAAAAAATAAAAAAGTTCTTAAGAAAAACGTATTTAATTTTTTTAAATAAAAATAAGAAAAGAATTATTACGAAAAAATGTATTAAGAAAATATTTTTTAAGTCAAAACAATCAAACAAAAACACCCCCCAAAAAACAAATGGACCGAACCCTAGAACAAATGGTGAAAGCAAAGCTATACAGACAAAATCTCACATGGAAGCATACACATATACACTCACAAAAAGAGGAAAAGGGGAAAAAATAATATATCCTGCTCCCAAAGTCCACCTCCTCAATTTGGGATGATTCGTTGTCTATTCAGGTATTCAACAGATGCAGCTACATCAGATTGTTTGTGGAGGTTTAATGCACTTCTTCTGAGGCTGCTGGGAGAGATTTCCCTTTCTCTTCTTTGTTCGCACAGCTCCTGGGTTTCAGCTTTGGATTTGGGCCCACCTCTGCATGTAGGTCGCCTGAGGGCATTTGTTCTTCGCTCACACAGGACGGGGTTAAAGGAGCAGCTCTGGCTCCTCGGGCCTCTGGCTCCTCGGGGGCTCTGGCTCACTCAGGCCTGGGGGAGGGAGGGTTCCCTATGCCGGGCAAGCTTGCGGCCGCAGAGGCAGGCGTGACGTTGCAGCAGTCTGAGGCGCGCCGTGCGTTCTCTTGGGGAAGTTGTCCCTGGATCACGGGACCCTGGCACTGGGGAGTTGCACAGGCTCCTGGGAGGGGCCGTGTGGATAGTGACCTGTGCTCGCACACAGGTTTCTTGGTGGTGGCAGCAGCAGCCTTGGCGTCTCATGTCCGTCGCTGGGGACCGCGTTGATAGCCGTGGCTTGCGCCTGTCTCTGGAGCTCGTTTAGCGTGTGCTCTCAATCACCTCTCCTCATGCACCAGGAAACAAAGAGTCAAGAAAAAGGCTCTTGCCTGTTCGGCAGCTCCAGGCCATTTCCCGGACTCCCTCCTGGCTAGCTGTGGTGCAGTAGCCCCATTCAGGCTGTGTTTATACCGCCAACCCCAGTCCTCTCCCTGGGATCTGCCCGAGGCCCGAGCCTCAGCTCCCAGTCCCAGCCCGCGCCGGCGGGTGAGCAGACAAGACTCTCGGGCTGTTAAGTGCTGCTCAGCACCGGTCCTCTGTGCGGGAATCTCTCCGCGTTGCCCTCTGCACCCCTGTTGCTGCGCTCTCCTCCGTGGCTCTGAAGCTTCCCCCCTCTGCCACCTGCAGTGTCCGCCCACGAAGGGCCTTCCTAGTGTGTGGAAACCTTTCCTCCTTCACAGCTCCCTCCCACTGGTGCAGGTCGCGTCTTTATTCTTTTGTACCTGTTCCTTCTTTTTTCTTTTGCCCTACCCAGGTACGTGGGGAATTTCTTGCCTTTGGGGAGGTCTGACGTCTTCTGCCAGCGTTCAGTGGGTGTTCTATAGGAGCAGTTCCACGTGTAGATTTAGTTCTGATGTATCTGTGGGGAGGAAGTTGATCTCCGCGTCTTACTCTTCTGGAGTCTTGCCCAGACCCCTCCCTTTTCTTCTTGATGAGTCTGGCTAATGGTTTATCAATTTTCTTTATCTTCTCAAAGAACCAGCTTTTAGTTTTATTGATCTTTGCTATTGTTTCCTTCATTTCTTTTTCATTTATTTCTGATCTGATCTTTATGATTGCTTTCCTTCTGCTATCTTTGGGGTATTTTTATTCTGCTTTCTCTTATTGCTTTAGGTGAAAGGTTAGGTTGTTTATTCGAGATGTTTCCTGTTCCCTGAGGTAGGCTTGTATTACTATAAACTTACCTTTTAGAACTGCTTTTGCTTCATCCCATAGGTTTTGGGTCGTCGTGTCTCCATTGTGATTTGTTTCTAGGTATTTTTTGATTTCCCCTTTGATTTCTTCAGTGATCACTTGGTTATTAACTAGTGTATTAAGTAGTGTATCATTTTGGATGATCTGTCCATTGGTGAACGTGGGGTGTTAAAGTCCCCTACTATGATTGTGTTACTGTCGATTTCCCCTTTTATGGCTGTTAGTATTTGCCTTATGTATAGAGGTGCTCCTACGTTGGGTGCATAAATATTTACAATTCTTCTACCTTCTTCTTGGATCGATCCCTTGATCATTATATAGTGTCCTTCTTTGTCTCTTGTAATAGTCTTTATTTTAAAGTCAATTTTGTCTGATATGAGAATTGCTACTCCAGCTTTCTTTTGATTTCCATTTGCATGGAATATCTTTGTCCATCCCCTCACTTTCAGTATGTATGTGTCCCTAGGTCTGATGTGGGTCTCTTGTAGACAGCATACATACGCGTCTTGTTTTTGTATCCATTCAGCCAGTCTGTGTCTTTTGGTGGGAGCATTTAATCCATTTACATTTCAAGTAATTGTCGATATGTATACTCCGATTCCCATTTTCTTAAATGTTTTGGGTTTGTTATTGTAGGTGCTTTCCTTCTCTTGTGTTTCTTGCCTGGAGAAGTTCCTTTAGCATTTGTTGTGAAGCTGGTTTGGTGATGCTGAACTCTCTCAGCTTTTGCTTGTCCGTAAAGGTTTTAATTTCTCCATCAAATCTGAATGAGATCCTTGCTGGGTAGAGTCATCTTGGTTGTAGGTTTTTCTCCTTCATCACTTTGAGTATATGCTGCCACTCCCTTCTGGCTTGCAGAGTTTCTGCTGAAAGATCAGCGGTTAACCTTAAGGGGATTCCCTTGCGTGTTATTTGTTGTTTTTCCCTTACTGCTTTTTATATGTTTTCTTTATATTTAATTTTTGATAATTTGATTAATATGTGTCTTGGCGTGTTTCTCCTTGGATTTATCCTGTATGGGACTCTCTCTGTGCTTCCAGGACTTGACTAACTATTTCCTTTCCCATATTAGGGAAGTTTTCAACTATAATCTCTTCAAATATTTTCTCAGTCCCTTTCCTTTTCTCTTCTTCTTCTGGGACCCCTATAATTCGAATGTAGGTGCGTTTAATGTTGTCCCAGACGTCTCTGAGACTGTCCTCAGTTCTTTTCATTCTTTTTACTTTATTCTCTTCTGCAGTCGTTATTTCCACTATTTTACCTTCCAGGTCACTTACCCGTTCTTCTGCCTCAGTTATTCTGCTATTGATCTCTTCTAGAGTATTTTAAATTTCATTTATTGTGTTTTTCATCGTTGCTTGGTTCCTCTTTAGGTCTACGTCCTTGTTAAGTGTTTCTTGCATTTTGCCTATTCCATGTCCAAGATTTTGTATCATCATTACTATCATTATTCTGAATTCTTTTTCAGGTAGACTGCCTATTTCCTCTTCATTTGTTAGGTCTGGTATGTTTTTACCTTGCTCCTTCATCTGCTGTGTGTTTTTCTGTCTTCTCATTTTGCTTCTCTGACTGTGTTTGGGGTCTCCTTTTCACAGGCTGCAGGTTCGTAGTTCCTGTTGTTTTTGGTATCTGTCCCCAGTGCCTAAGGTTGGTTCAGTGGGTTGTGTAGGCTTCCTGGTGGAGGGGACTAGTGCCTGTGTTCAGGTGGATGAGGCTGGATCTTGTCTTTCTGGTGGGCACGTCCACGTCTGGTGGTGTGTTTTGCGGTGTCTGTGGCTTTATTATGACTTTTGGCAGCCTCTCTGCTAATGGATGGGGCTGTGTACTTGTCTTGCTAGTTGTTTGGCATAGGGTGTCCAGCAGTGTAGCTTGCTGGTCGTTGAGTGAAGCTGGGTCTTGGCGTTGAGACGGAGATCTCTGAGAGATTTTCTCCCTTTGGTATTACGTGGAGCTGGGGAGGTCTCTTGTGGACCAGTGTCCTGAAGTTGGCCCTCCCACATCAGAGGCGCATCCCTGATGCCTGGCTGGAGCACCGAGAGCCTTTCATCCACATGGCTCAGAACAAAAGGGAGAAAACATAGAAAGTAAGAAATATAGAGTGTAAAATAAAATAAAATAAAGTAAGAGAAAATAAAATAAACTTATTATAATAAAAAATAAGAAAAACGTTATTAAGGAAAAATTTATTAATAATTTTTTTTTAATTTTTTAAAATAATTTTTTTAAAATAAAGAATAAGAAAAAAATTATTAAGAAAAAAGTTTTTTATTGTTTCTAATAAAAAATAAGAAAAACATTATTATGAAATTATGTAGAAAATATTTTTCTTAATTATTTAAAATAAAAAATAAAAAAGTTCTTAAGAAAAACGTATTTAATTTTTTTAAATAAAAATAAGAAAAGAATTATTACGAAAAAATGTATTAAGAAAATATTTTTTAAGTCAAAACAATCAAACAAAAACACCCCCCAAAAAACAAATGGACCGAACCCTAGAACAAATGGTGAAAGCAAAGCTATACAGACAAAATCTCACATGGAAGCATACACATATACACTCACAAAAAGAGGAAAAGGGGAAAAAATAATATATCCTGCTCCCAAAGTCCACCTCCTCAATTTGGGATGATTCGTTGTCTATTCAGGTATTCAACAGATGCAGCTACATCAGATTGTTTGTGGAGGTTTAATGCACTTCTTCTGAGGCTGCTGGGAGAGATTTCCCTTTCTCTTCTTTGTTCGCACAGCTCCTGGGTTTCAGCTTTGGATTTGGGCCCACCTCTGCATGTAGGTCGCCTGAGGGCATTTGTCCTTCGCTCACACAGGACGGGGTTAAAGGAGCAGCTCTGGCTCCTCGGGCCTCTGGTTCCTCGGGGGCTCTGGCTCACTCAGGCCTGGGGGAGGGAGGGTTCCCTACGCCGGGCAAGCTTGCGGCCGCAGAGGCAGGCGTGACGTTGCAGCAGTCTGAGGCACGCCGTGCGTTCTCTTGGGGAAGTTGTCCCTGGATCACGGGACCCTGGCACTGGGGGGTTGCACAGGCTCCTGGGAGGGGCCGTGTGGATAGTGACCTGTGCTCGCACACAGGTTTCTTGGTGGTGGCAGCAGCAGCCTTGGCGTCTCATGTCCGTCGCTGGGGACCGCGTTGATAGCCGTGGCTTGCGCCTGTCTCTGGAGCTCGTTTAGCGTGTGCTCTCAATCACCTCTCCTCATGCACCAGGAAACAAAGAGTCAAGAAAAAGGCTCTTGCCTGTTCGGCAGCTCCAGGCCTTTTCCCGGACTCCCTCCTGGCTAGCTGTGGTGCACTAGCCCCATTCAGGCTGTGTTTATGCCGCCAACCCCAGTCCTCTCCCTGGGATCTGCCCGAGGCCCGAGCCTCAGCTCCCAGTCCCAGCCCGCGCCGGCGGGTGAGCAGACAAGACTCTCGGGCTGTTAAGTGCTGCTCAGCACCGGTCCTCTGTGCGGGAATCTCTCCGCGTTGCCCTCTGCACCCCTGTTGCTGCGCTCTCCTCCATGGCTCTGAAGCTTCCCCCCTCTGCCACCTGCAGTGTCCGCCCACGAAGGGCCTTCCTAGTGTGTGGAAACCTTTCCTCCTTCACAGCTCCCTCCCACTGGTGCAGGTCGCGTCTTTATTCTTTTGTACCTGTTCCTTCTTTTTTCTTTTGCCCTGCCCAGGTACGTGGGGAATTTCTTGCCTTTGGGGAGGTCTGACGTCTTCTGCCAGCGTTCAGTGGGTGTTCTATAGGAGCAGTTCCACGTGTAGATTTAGTTCTGATGTATCTGTGGGGAGGAAGTTGATCTCCGCGTCTTACTCTTCTGGAGTCTTGCCCAGACCCCTCCCTTTTCTTCTTGATGAGTCTGGCTAATGGTTTATCAATTTTCTTTATCTTCTCAAAGAACCAGCTTTTAGTTTTATTGATCTTTGCTATTGTTTCCTTCATTTCTTTTTCATTTATTTCTGATCTGATCTTTATGATTGCTTTCCTTCTGCTATCTTTGGGGTATTTTTATTCTGCTTTCTCTTATTGCTTTAGGTGAAAGGTTAGGTTGTTTATTCGAGATGTTTCCTGTTCCCTGAGGTAGGCTTGTATTACTATAAACTTACCTTTTAGAACTGCTTTTGCTTCATCCCATAGGTTTTGGGTCGTCGTGTCTCCATTGTGATTTGTTTCTAGGTATTTTTTGATTTCCCCTTTGATTTCTTCAGTGATCACTTGGTTATTAACTAGTGTATTAAGTAGTGTATCATTTTGGATGATCTGTCCATTGGTGAACGTGGGGTGTTAAAGTCCCCTACTATGATTGTGTTACTGTCGATTTCCCCTTTTATGGCTGTTAGTATTTGCCTTATGTATAGAGGTGCACCTATGTTGGGTGCATAAATATTTACAATTCTTCTACCTTCTTCTTGGATCGATCCCTTGATCATTATATAGTGTCCTTCTTTGTCTCTTGTAATAGTCTTTATTTTAAAGTCAATTTTGTCTGATATGAGAATTGCTACTCCAGCTTTCTTTTGATTTCCATTTGCATGGAATATCTTTGTCCATCCCCTCACTTTCAGTATGTATGTGTCCCTAGGTCTGAAGTGGGTCTCTTGTAGACAGCATACATACGCGTCTTGTTTTTGTATCCATTCAGCCAGTCTGTGTCTTTTGGTGGGAGCATTTAATCCATTTACATTTCAAGTAATTGTCGATATGTATATTCCGATTCCCATTTTCTTAAATGTTTTGGGTTTGTTATTGTAGGTGCTTTCCTTCTCTTGTGTTTCTTGCCTAGAGAAGTTCCTTTAGCATTTGTTGTGACGCTGGTTTGGTGATGCTGAACTCTCTCAGCTTTTGCTTGTCCGTAAAGGTTTTAATTTCTCCATCAAATCTGAATGAGATCCTTGCTGGGTAGAGTCATCTTGGTTGTAGGTTTTTCTCCTTCATCACTTTGAGTATATGCTGCCACTCCCTTCTGGCTTGCAGAGTTTCTGCTGAAAGATCAGCGGTTAACCTTAAGGGGATTCCCTTGCGTGTTATTTGTTGTTTTTCCCTTACTGCTTTTTATATGTTTTCTTTATATTTAATTTTTGATAATTTGATTAATATGTGTCTTGGCGTGTTTCTCCTTGGATTTATCCTGTATGGGACTCTCTCTGTGCTTCCAGGACTTGACTAACTATTTCCTTTCCCATATTAGGGAAGTTTTCAACTATAATCTCTTCAAATATTTTCTCAGTCCCTTTCCTTTTCTCTTCTTCTTCTGGGACCCCTATAATTCGAATGTAGGTGCGTTTAATGTTGTCCCAGACGTCTCTGAGACTGTCCTCAGTTCTTTTCATTCTTTTTACTTTATTCTCTTCTGCAGTCGTTATTTCCACTATTTTACCTTCCAGGTCACTTACCCGTTCTTCTGCCTCAGTTATTCTGCTATTGATCTCTTCTAGAGTATTTTAAATTTCATTTATTGTGTTTTTCATCGTTGCTTGGTTCCTCTTTAGGTCTACGTCCTTGTTAAGTGTTTCTTGCATTTTGCCTATTCCATGTCCAAGATTTTGTATCATCATTACTATCATTATTCTGAATTCTTTTTCAGGTAGACTGCCTATTTCCTCTTCATTTGTTAGGTCTGGTATGTTTTTACCTTGCTCCTTCATCTGCTGTGTGTTTTTCTGTCTTCTCATTTTGCTTCTCTGACTGTGTTTGGGGTCTCCTTTTCACAGGCTGCAGGTTCGTAGTTCCTGTTGTTTTTGGTATCTGTCCCCAGTGCCTAAGGTTGGTTCAGTGGGTTGTGTAGGCTTCCTGGTGGAGGGGACTAGTGCCTGTGTTCAGGTGGATGAGGCTGGATCTTGTCTTTCTGCTGGGCACGTCCACGTCTGGTGGTGTGTTTTGCGGTGTCTGTGGCTTTATTATGACTTTTGGCAGCCTCTCTGCTAATGGATGGGGCTGTGTACTTGTCTTGCTAGTTGTTTGGCATAGGGTGTCCAGCAGTGTAGCTTGCTGGTCGTTGAGTGAAGCTGGGTCTTGGCGTTGAGACAGAGATCTCTGAGAGATTTTCTCCCTTTGGTATTACGTGGAGCTGGGGAGGTCTCTTGTGGACCAGTGTCCTGAAGTTGGCCCTCCCACATCAGAGGCGCATCCCTGATGCCTGGCTGGAGCACCGAGAGCCTTTCATCCACATGGCTCAGAACAAAAGGGAGAAAACATAGCAAGTAAGAAATATAGAGTGTAAAATAAAATAAAATAAAGTAAGAGAAAATAAAATAAACTTATTATAATAAAAAATAAGAAAAACATTATTAAGGAAAAATTTATTAATAATTTTTTTTTAATTTTTTAAAATAATTTTTTTAAAATAAAGAATAAGAAAAAAATTATTAAGAAAAAAGTTTTTTATTGTTTCTAATAAAAAATAAGAAAAACATTATTATGAAATTATGTAGAAAATATTTTTCTTAATTATTTAAAATAAAAAATAAAAAAGTTCTTAAGAAAAACGTATTTAATTTTTTTAAATAAAAATAAGAAAAGAATTATTACGAAAAAATGTATTAAGAAAATATTTTTTAAGTCAAAACAATCAAACAAAAACACCCCCCAAAAAACAAATGGACCGAACCCTAGAACAAATGGTGAAAGCAAAGCTATACAGACAAAATCTCACATGGAAGCATACACATATACACTCACAAAAAGAGGAAAAGGGGAAAAAATAATATATCCTGCTCCCAAAGTCCACCTCCTCAATTTGGGATGATTCGTTGTCTATTCAGGTATTCAACAGATGCAGCTACATCAGATTGTTTGTGGAGGTTTAATGCACTTCTTCTGAGGCTGCTGGGAGAGATTTCCCTTTCTCTTCTTTGTTCGCACAGCTCCTGGGTTTCAGCTTTGGATTTGGGCCCACCTCTGCATGTAGGTCGCCTGAGGGCATTTGTTCTTCGCTCACACAGGACGGGGTTAAAGGAGCAGCTCTGGCTCCTCGGGCCTCTGGCTCCTCGGGGGCTCTGGCTCACTCAGGCCTGGGGGAGGGAGGGTTCCCTATGCCGGGCAAGCTTGCGGCCGCAGAGGCAGGCGTGACGTTGCAGCAGTCTGAGGCGCGCCGTGCGTTCTCTTGGGGAAGTTGTCCCTGGATCACGGGACCCTGGCACTGGGGAGTTGCACAGGCTCCTGGGAGGGGCCGTGTGGATAGTGACCTGTGCTCGCACAAAGGTTTCTTGGTGGTGGCAGCAGCAGCCTTGGCGTCTCATGTCCGTCGCTGGGGACCGCGTTGATAGCCGTGGCTTGCGCCTGTCTCTGGAGCTCGTTTAGCGTGTGCTCTCAATCACCTCTCCTCATGCACCAGGAAACAAAGAGTCAAGAAAAAGGCTCTTGCCTGTTCGGCAGCTCCAGGCCATTTCCCGGACTCCCTCCTGGCTAGCTGTGGTGCAGTAGCCCCATTCAGGCTGTGTTTATACCGCCAACCCCAGTCCTCTCCCTGGGATCTGCCCGAGGCCCGAGCCTCAGCTCCCAGTCCCAGCCCGCGCCGGCGGGTGAGCAGACAAGACTCTCGGGCTGTTAAGTGCTGCTCAGCACCGGTCCTCTGTGCGGGAATCTCTCCGCGTTGCCCTCTGCACCCCTGTTGCTGCGCTCTCCTCCGTGGCTCTGAAGCTTCCCCCCTCTGCCACCTGCAGTGTCCGCCCACGAAGGGCCTTCCTAGTGTGTGGAAACCTTTCCTCCTTCACAGCTCCCTCCCACTGGTGCAGGTCGCGTCTTTATTCTTTTGTACCTGTTCCTTCTTTTTTCTTTTGCCCTACCCAGGTACGTGGGGAATTTCTTGCCTTTGGGGAGGTCTGACGTCTTCTGCCAGCGTTCAGTGGGTGTTCTATAGGAGCAGTTCCACGTGTAGATTTAGTTCTGATGTATCTGTGGGGAGGAAGTTGATCTCCGCGTCTTACTCTTCTGGAGTCTTGCCCAGACCCCTCCCTTTTCTTCTTGATGAGTCTGGCTAATGGTTTATCAATTTTCTTTATCTTCTCAAAGAACCAGCTTTTAGTTTTATTGATCTTTGCTATTGTTTCCTTCATTTCTTTTTCATTTATTTCTGATCTGATCTTTATGATTGCTTTCCTTCTGCTATCTTTGGGGTATTTTTATTCTGCTTTCTCTTATTGCTTTAGGTGAAAGGTTAGGTTGTTTATTCGAGATGTTTCCTGTTCCCTGAGGTAGGCTTGTATTACTATAAACTTACCTTTTAGAACTGCTTTTGCTTCATCCCATAGGTTTTGGGTCGTCGTGTCTCCATTGTGATTTGTTTCTAGGTATTTTTTGATTTCCCCTTTGATTTCTTCAGTGATCACTTGGTTATTAACTAGTGTATTAAGTAGTGTATCATTTTGGATGATCTGTCCATTGGTGAACGTGGGGTGTTAAAGTCCCCTACTATGATTGTGTTACTGTCGATTTCCCCTTTTATGGCTGTTAGTATTTGCCTTATGTATAGAGGTGCTCCTACGTTGGGTGCATAAATATTTACAATTCTTCTACCTTCTTCTTGGATCGATCCCTTGATCATTATATAGTGTCCTTCTTTGTCTCTTGTAATAGTCTTTATTTTAAAGTCAATTTTGTCTGATATGAGAATTGCTACTCCAGCTTTCTTTTGATTTCCATTTGCATGGAATATCTTTGTCCATCCCCTCACTTTCAGTATGTATGTGTCCCTAGGTCTGATGTGGGTCTCTTGTAGACAGCATACATACGCGTCTTGTTTTTGTATCCATTCAGCCAGTCTGTGTCTTTTGGTGGGAGCATTTAATCCATTTACATTTCAAGTAATTGTCGATATGTATACTCCGATTCCCATTTTCTTAAATGTTTTGGGTTTGTTATTGTAGGTGCTTTCCTTCTCTTGTGTTTCTTGCCTGGAGAAGTTCCTTTAGCATTTGTTGTGAAGCTGGTTTGGTGATGCTGAACTCTCTCAGCTTTTGCTTGTCCGTAAAGGTTTTAATTTCTCCATCAAATCTGAATGAGATCCTTGCTGGGTAGAGTCATCTTGGTTGTAGGTTTTTCTCCTTCATCACTTTGAGTATATGCTGCCACTCCCTTCTGGCTTGCAGAGTTTCTGCTGAAAGATCAGCGGTTAACCTTAAGGGGATTCCCTTGCGTGTTATTTGTTGTTTTTCCCTTACTGCTTTTTATATGTTTTCTTTATATTTAATTTTTGATAATTTGATTAATATGTGTCTTGGCGTGTTTCTCCTTGGATTTATCCTGTATGGGACTCTCTCTGTGCTTCCAGGACTTGACTAACTATTTCCTTTCCCATATTAGGGAAGTTTTCAACTATAATCTCTTCAAATATTTTCTCAGTCCCTTTCCTTTTCTCTTCTTCTTCTGGGACCCCTATAATTCGAATGTAGGTGCGTTTAATGTTGTCCCAGACGTCTCTGAGACTGTCCTCAGTTCTTTTCATTCTTTTTACTTTATTCTCTTCTGCAGTCGTTATTTCCACTATTTTACCTTCCAGGTCACTTACCCGTTCTTCTGCCTCAGTTATTCTGCTATTGATCCCTTCTAGAGTATTTTAAATTTCATTTATTGTGTTTTTCATCGTTGCTTGGTTCCTCTTTAGGTCTACGTCCTTGTTAAGTGTTTCTTGCATTTTGCCTATTCCATGTCCAAGATTTTGTATCATCATTACTATCATTATTCTGAATTCTTTTTCAGGTAGACTGCCTATTTCCTCTTCATTTGTTAGGTCTGGTATGTTTTTACCTTGCTCCTTCATCTGCTGTGTGTTTTTCTGTCTTCTCATTTTGCTTCTCTGACTGTGTTTGGGGTCTCCTTTTCACAGGCTGCAGGTTCGTAGTTCCTGTTGTTTTTGGTATCTGTCCCCAGTGCCTAAGGTTGGTTCAGTGGGTTGTGTAGGCTTCCTGGTGGAGGGGACTAGTGCCTGTGTTCAGGTGGATGAGGCTGGATCTTGTCTTTCTGGTGGGCACGTCCACGTCTGGTGGTGTGTTTTGCGGTGTCTGTGGCTTTATTATGACTTTTGGCAGCCTCTCTGCTAATGGATGGGGCTGTGTACTTGTCTTGCTAGTTGTTTGGCATAGGGTGTCCAGCAGTGTAGCTTGCTGGTCGTTGAGTGAAGCTGGGTCTTGGCGTTGAGACGGAGATCTCTGAGAGATTTTCTCCCTTTGGTATTACGTGGAGCTGGGGAGGTCTCTTGTGGACCAGTGTCCTGAAGTTGGCCCTCCCACATCAGAGGCGCATCCCTGATGCCTGGCTGGAGCACCGAGAGCCTTTCATCCACATGGCTCAGAACAAAAGGGAGAAAACATAGAAAGTAAGAAATATAGAGTGTAAAATAAAATAAAATAAAGTAAGAGAAAATAAAATAAACTTATTATAATAAAAAATAAGAAAAACGTTATTAAGGAAAAATTTATTAATAATTTTTTTTTAATTTTTTAAAATAATTTTTTTAAAATAAAGAATAAGAAAAAAATTATTAAGAAAAAAGTTTTTTATTGTTTCTAATAAAAAATAAGAAAAACATTATTATGAAATTATGTAGAAAATATTTTTCTTAATTATTTAAAATAAAAAATAAAAAAGTTCTTAAGAAAAACGTATTTAATTTTTTTAAATAAAAATAAGAAAAGAATTATTACGAAAAAATGTATTAAGAAAATATTTTTTAAGTCAAAACAATCAAACAAAAACACCCCCCAAAAAACAAATGGACCGAACCCTAGAACAAATGGTGAAAGCAAAGCTATACAGACAAAATCTCACATGGAAGCATACACATATACACTCACAAAAAGAGGAAAAGGGGAAAAAATAATATATCCTGCTCCCAAAGTCCACCTCCTCAATTTGGGATGATTCGTTGTCTATTCAGGTATTCAACAGATGCAGCTACATCAGATTGTTTGTGGAGGTTTAATGCACTTCTTCTGAGGCTGCTGGGAGAGATTTCCCTTTCTCTTCTTTGTTCGCACAGCTCCTGGGTTTCAGCTTTGGATTTGGGCCCACCTCTGCATGTAGGTCGCCTGAGGGCATTTGTTCTTCGCTCACACAGGACGGGGTTAAAGGAGCAGCTCTGGCTCCTCGGGCCTCTGGCTCCTCGGGGGCTCTGGCTCACTCAGGCCTGGGGGAGGGAGGGTTCCCTATGCCGGGCAAGCTTGCGGCCGCAGAGGCAGGCGTGACGTTGCAGCAGTCTGAGGCGCGCCGTGCGTTCTCTTGGGGAAGTTGTCCCTGGATCACGGGACCCTGGCACTGGGGGGTTGCACAGGCTCCTGGGAGGGGCCGTGTGGATAGTGACCTGTGCTCGCACACAGGTTTCTTGGTGGTGGCAGCAGCAGCCTTGGCGTCTCATGTCCGTCGCTGGGGACCGCGTTGATAGCCGTGGCTTGCGCCTGTCTCTGGAGCTCGTTTAGCGTGTGCTCTCAATCACCTCTCCTCATGCACCAGGAAACAAAGAGTCAAGAAAAAGGCTCTTGCCTGTTCGGCAGCTCCAGGCCTTTTCCCGGACTCCCTCCTGGCTAGCTGTGGTGCACTAGCCCCATTCAGGCTGTGTTTATGCCGCCAACCCCAGTCCTCTCCCTGGGATCTGCCCGAGGCCCGAGCCTCAGCTCCCAGTCCCAGCCCGCGCCGGCGGGTGAGCAGACAAGACTCTCGGGCTGTTAAGTGCTGCTCAGCACCGGTCCTCTGTGCGGGAATCTCTCCGCGTTGCCCTCTGCACCCCTGTTGCTGCGCTCTCCTCCATGGCTCTGAAGCTTCCCCCCTCTGCCACCTGCAGTGTCCGCCCACGAAGGGCCTTCCTAGTGTGTGGAAACCTTTCCTCCTTCACAGCTCCCTCCCACTGGTGCAGGTCGCGTCTTTATTCTTTTGTACCTGTTCCTTCTTTTTTCTTTTGCCCTGCCCAGGTACGTGGGGAATTTCTTGCCTTTGGGGAGGTCTGACGTCTTCTGCCAGCGTTCAGTGGGTGTTCTATAGGAGCAGTTCCACGTGTAGATTTAGTTCTGATGTATCTGTGGGGAGGAAGTTGATCTCCGCGTCTTACTCTTCTGGAGTCTTGCCCAGACCCCTCCCTTTTCTTCTTGATGAGTCTGGCTAATGGTTTATCAATTTTCTTTATCTTCTCAAAGAACCAGCTTTTAGTTTTATTGATCTTTGCTATTGTTTCCTTCATTTCTTTTTCATTTATTTCTGATCTGATCTTTATGATTGCTTTCCTTCTGCTATCTTTGGGGTATTTTTATTCTGCTTTCTCTTATTGCTTTAGGTGAAAGGTTAGGTTGTTTATTCGAGATGTTTCCTGTTCCCTGAGGTAGGCTTGTATTACTATAAACTTACCTTTTAGAACTGCTTTTGCTTCATCCCATAGGTTTTGGGTCGTCGTGTCTCCATTGTGATTTGTTTCTAGGTATTTTTTGATTTCCCCTTTGATTTCTTCAGTGATCACTTGGTTATTAACTAGTGTATTAAGTAGTGTATCATTTTGGATGATCTGTCCATTGGTGAACGTGGGGTGTTAAAGTCCCCTACTATGATTGTGTTACTGTCGATTTCCCCTTTTATGGCTGTTAGTATTTGCCTTATGTATAGAGGTGCACCTATGTTGGGTGCATAAATATTTACAATTCTTCTACCTTCTTCTTGGATCGATCCCTTGATCATTATATAGTGTCCTTCTTTGTCTCTTGTAATAGTCTTTATTTTAAAGTCAATTTTGTCTGATATGAGAATTGCTACTCCAGCTTTCTTTTGATTTCCATTTGCATGGAATATCTTTGTCCATCCCCTCACTTTCAGTATGTATGTGTCCCTAGGTCTGAAGTGGGTCTCTTGTAGACAGCATACATACGCGTCTTGTTTTTGTATCCATTCAGCCAGTCTGTGTCTTTTGGTGGGAGCATTTAATCCATTTACATTTCAAGTAATTGTCGATATGTATATTCCGATTCCCATTTTCTTAAATGTTTTGGGTTTGTTATTGTAGGTGCTTTCCTTCTCTTGTGTTTCTTGCCTAGAGAAGTTCCTTTAGCATTTGTTGTGACGCTGGTTTGGTGATGCTGAACTCTCTCAGCTTTTGCTTGTCCGTAAAGGTTTTAATTTCTCCATCAAATCTGAATGAGATCCTTGCTGGGTAGAGTCATCTTGGTTGTAGGTTTTTCTCCTTCATCACTTTGAGTATATGCTGCCACTCCCTTCTGGCTTGCAGAGTTTCTGCTGAAAGATCAGCGGTTAACCTTAAGGGGATTCCCTTGCGTGTTATTTGTTGTTTTTCCCTTACTGCTTTTTATATGTTTTCTTTATATTTAATTTTTGATAATTTGATTAATATGTGTCTTGGCGTGTTTCTCCTTGGATTTATCCTGTATGGGACTCTCTCTGTGCTTCCAGGACTTGACTAACTATTTCCTTTCCCATATTAGGGAAGTTTTCAACTATAATCTCTTCAAATATTTTCTCAGTCCCTTTCCTTTTCTCTTCTTCTTCTGGGACCCCTATAATTCGAATGTAGGTGCGTTTAATGTTGTCCCAGACGTCTCTGAGACTGTCCTCAGTTCTTTTCATTCTTTTTACTTTATTCTCTTCTGCAGTCGTTATTTCCACTATTTTACCTTCCAGGTCACTTACCCGTTCTTCTGCCTCAGTTATTCTGCTATTGATCTCTTCTAGAGTATTTTAAATTTCATTTATTGTGTTTTTCATCGTTGCTTGGTTCCTCTTTAGGTCTACGTCCTTGTTAAGTGTTTCTTGCATTTTGCCTATTCCATGTCCAAGATTTTGTATCATCATTACTATCATTATTCTGAATTCTTTTTCAGGTAGACTGCCTATTTCCTCTTCATTTGTTAGGTCTGGTATGTTTTTACCTTGCTCCTTCATCTGCTGTGTGTTTTTCTGTCTTCTCATTTTGCTTCTCTGACTGTGTTTGGGGTCTCCTTTTCACAGGCTGCAGGTTCGTAGTTCCTGTTGTTTTTGGTATCTGTCCCCAGTGCCTAAGGTTGGTTCAGTGGGTTGTGTAGGCTTCCTGGTGGAGGGGACTAGTGCCTGTGTTCAGGTGGATGAGGCTGGATCTTGTCTTTCTGCTGGGCACGTCCACGTCTGGTGGTGTGTTTTGCGGTGTCTGTGGCTTTATTATGACTTTTGGCAGCCTCTCTGCTAATGGATGGGGCTGTGTACTTGTCTTGCTAGTTGTTTGGCATAGGGTGTCCAGCAGTGTAGCTTGCTGGTCGTTGAGTGAAGCTGGGTCTTGGCGTTGAGACAGAGATCTCTGAGAGATTTTCTCCCTTTGGTATTACGTGGAGCTGGGGAGGTCTCTTGTGGACCAGTGTCCTGAAGTTGGCCCTCCCACATCAGAGGCGCATCCCTGATGCCTGGCTGGAGCACCGAGAGCCTTTCATCCACATGGCTCAGAACAAAAGGGAGAAAACATAGCAAGTAAGAAATATAGAGTGTAAAATAAAATAAAATAAAGTAAGAGAAAATAAAATAAACTTATTATAATAAAAAATAAGAAAAACATTATTAAGGAAAAATTTATTAATAATTTTTTTTTAATTTTTTAAAATAATTTTTTTAAAATAAAGAATAAGAAAAAAATTATTAAGAAAAAAGTTTTTTATTGTTTCTAATAAAAAATAAGAAAAACATTATTATGAAATTATGTAGAAAATATTTTTCTTAATTATTTAAAATAAAAAATAAAAAAGTTCTTAAGAAAAACGTATTTAATTTTTTTAAATAAAAATAAGAAAAGAATTATTACGAAAAAATGTATTAAGAAAATATTTTTTAAGTCAAAACAATCAAACAAAAACACCCCCCAAAAAACAAATGGACCGAACCCTAGAACAAATGGTGAAAGCAAAGCTATACAGACAAAATCTCACATGGAAGCATACACATATACACTCACAAAAAGAGGAAAAGGGGAAAAAATAATATATCCTGCTCCCAAAGTCCACCTCCTCAATTTGGGATGATTCGTTGTCTATTCAGGTATTCAACAGATGCAGCTACATCAGATTGTTTGTGGAGGTTTAATGCACTTCTTCTGAGGCTGCTGGGAGAGATTTCCCTTTCTCTTCTTTGTTCGCACAGCTCCTGGGTTTCAGCTTTGGATTTGGGCCCACCTCTGCATGTAGGTCGCCTGAGGGCATTTGTTCTTCGCTCACACAGGACGGGGTTAAAGGAGCAGCTCTGGCTCCTCGGGCCTCTGGTTCCTCGGGGGCTCTGGCTCACTCAGGCCTGGGGGAGGGAGGGTTCCCTACGCCGGGCAAGCTTGCGGCCGCAGAGGCAGGCGTGACGTTGCAGCAGTCTGAGGCGCGCCGTGCGTTCTCTTGGGGAAGTTGTCCCTGGATCACGGGACCCTGGCACTGGGGGGTTGCACAGGCTCCTGGGAGGGGCCGTGTGGATAGTGACCTGTGCTCGCACACAGGTTTCTTGGTGGTGGCAGCAGCAGCCTTGGCGTCTCATGTCCGTCGCTGGGGACCGCGTTGATAGCCGTGGCTTGCGCCTGTCTCTGGAGCTCGTTTAGCGTGTGCTCTCAATCACCTCTCCTCATGCACCAGGAAACAAAGAGTCAAGAAAAAGGCTCTTGCCTGTTCGGCAGCTCCAGGCCTTTTCCCGGACTCCCTCCTGGCTAGCTGTGGTGCACTAGCCCCATTCAGGCTGTGTTTATGCCGCCAACCCCAGTCCTCTCCCTGGGATCTGCCCGAGGCCCGAGCCTCAGCTCCCAGTCCCAGCCCGCGCCGGCGGGTGAGCAGACAAGACTCTCGGGCTGTTAAGTGCTGCTCAGCACCGGTCCTCTGTGCGGGAATCTCTCCGCGTTGCCCTCTGCACCCCTGTTGCTGCGCTCTCCTCCGTGGCTCTGAAGCTTCCCCCCTCTGCCACCTGCAGTGTCCGCCCACGAAGGGCCTTCCTAGTGTGTGGAAACCTTTCCTCCTTCACAGCTCCCTCCCACTGGTGCAGGTCGCGTCTTTATTCTTTTGTACCTGTTCCTTCTTTTTTCTTTTGCCCTACCCAGGTACGTGGGGAATTTCTTGCCTTTGGGGAGGTCTGACGTCTTCTGCCAGCGTTCAGTGGGTGTTCTATAGGAGCAGTTCCACGTGTAGATTTAGTTCTGATGTATCTGTGGGGAGGAAGTTGATCTCCGCGTCTTACTCTTCTGGAGTCTTGCCCAGACCCCTCCCTTTTCTTCTTGATGAGTCTGGCTAATGGTTTATCAATTTTCTTTATCTTCTCAAAGAACCAGCTTTTAGTTTTATTGATCTTTGCTATTGTTTCCTTCATTTCTTTTTCATTTATTTCTGATCTGATCTTTATGATTGCTTTCCTTCTGCTATCTTTGGGGTATTTTTATTCTGCTTTCTCTTATTGCTTTAGGTGAAAGGTTAGGTTGTTTATTCGAGATGTTTCCTGTTCCCTGAGGTAGGCTTGTATTACTATAAACTTACCTTTTAGAACTGCTTTTGCTTCATCCCATAGGTTTTGGGTCGTCGTGTCTCCATTGTGATTTGTTTCTAGGTATTTTTTGATTTCCCCTTTGATTTCTTCAGTGATCACTTGGTTATTAACTAGTGTATTAAGTAGTGTATCATTTTGGATGATCTGTCCATTGGTGAACGTGGGGTGTTAAAGTCCCCTACTATGATTGTGTTACTGTCGATTTCCCCTTTTATGGCTGTTAGTATTTGCCTTATGTATAGAGGTGCTCCTACGTTGGGTGCATAAATATTTACAATTCTTCTACCTTCTTCTTGGATCGATCCCTTGATCATTATATAGTGTCCTTCTTTGTCTCTTGTAATAGTCTTTATTTTAAAGTCAATTTTGTCTGATATGAGAATTGCTACTCCAGCTTTCTTTTGATTTCCATTTGCATGGAATATCTTTGTCCATCCCCTCACTTTCAGTATGTATGTGTCCCTAGGTCTGATGTGGGTCTCTTGTAGACAGCATACATACGCGTCTTGTTTTTGTATCCATTCAGCCAGTCTGTGTCTTTTGGTGGGAGCATTTAATCCATTTACATTTCAAGTAATTGTCGATATGTATACTCCGATTCCCATTTTCTTAAATGTTTTGGGTTTGTTATTGTAGGTGCTTTCCTTCTCTTGTGTTTCTTGCCTGGAGAAGTTCCTTTAGCATTTGTTGTGAAGCTGGTTTGGTGATGCTGAACTCTCTCAGCTTTTGCTTGTCCGTAAAGGTTTTAATTTCTCCATCAAATCTGAATGAGATCCTTGCTGGGTAGAGTCATCTTGGTTGTAGGTTTTTCTCCTTCATCACTTTGAGTATATGCTGCCACTCCCTTCTGGCTTGCAGAGTTTCTGCTGAAAGATCAGCGGTTAACCTTAAGGGGATTCCCTTGCGTGTTATTTGTTGTTTTTCCCTTACTGCTTTTTATATGTTTTCTTTATATTTAATTTTTGATAATTTGATTAATATGTGTCTTGGCGTGTTTCTCCTTGGATTTATCCTGTATGGGACTCTCTCTGTGCTTCCAGGACTTGACTAACTATTTCCTTTCCCATATTAGGGAAGTTTTCAACTATAATCTCTTCAAATATTTTCTCAGTCCCTTTCCTTTTCTCTTCTTCTTCTGGGACCCCTATAATTCGAATGTAGGTGCGTTTAATGTTGTCCCAGACGTCTCTGAGACTGTCCTCAGTTCTTTTCATTCTTTTTACTTTATTCTCTTCTGCAGTCGTTATTTCCACTATTTTACCTTCCAGGTCACTTACCCGTTCTTCTGCCTCAGTTATTCTGCTATTGATCCCTTCTAGAGTATTTTAAATTTCATTTATTGTGTTTTTCATCGTTGCTTGGTTCCTCTTTAGGTCTACGTCCTTGTTAAGTGTTTCTTGCATTTTGCCTATTCCATGTCCAAGATTTTGTATCATCATTACTATCATTATTCTGAATTCTTTTTCAGGTAGACTGCCTATTTCCTCTTCATTTGTTAGGTCTGGTATGTTTTTACCTTGCTCCTTCATCTGCTGTGTGTTTTTCTGTCTTCTCATTTTGCTTCTCTGACTGTGTTTGGGGTCTCCTTTTCACAGGCTGCAGGTTCGTAGTTCCTGTTGTTTTTGGTATCTGTCCCCAGTGCCTAAGGTTGGTTCAGTGGGTTGTGTAGGCTTCCTGGTGGAGGGGACTAGTGCCTGTGTTCAGGTGGATGAGGCTGGATCTTGTCTTTCTGGTGGGCACGTCCACGTCTGGTGGTGTGTTTTGCGGTGTCTGTGGCTTTATTATGACTTTTGGCAGCCTCTCTGCTAATGGATGGGGCTGTGTACTTGTCTTGCTAGTTGTTTGGCATAGGGTGTCCAGCAGTGTAGCTTGCTGGTCGTTGAGTGAAGCTGGGTCTTGGCGTTGAGACGGAGATCTCTGAGAGATTTTCTCCCTTTGGTATTACGTGGAGCTGGGGAGGTCTCTTGTGGACCAGTGTCCTGAAGTTGGCCCTCCCACATCAGAGGCGCATCCCTGATGCCTGGCTGGAGCACCGAGAGCCTTTCATCCACATGGCTCAGAACAAAAGGGAGAAAACATAGCAAGTAAGAAATATAGAGTGTAAAATAAAATAAAATAAAGTAAGAGAAAATAAAATAAACTTATTATAATAAAAAATAAGAAAAACGTTATTAAGGAAAAATTTATTAATAATTTTTTTTTAATTTTTTAAAATAATTTTTTTAAAATAAAGAATAAGAAAAAAATTATTAAGAAAAAAGTTTTTTATTGTTTCTAATAAAAAATAAGAAAAACATTATTATGAAATTATGTAGAAAATATTTTTCTTAATTATTTAAAATAAAAAATAAAAAAGTTCTTAAGAAAAACGTATTTAATTTTTTTAAATAAAAATAAGAAAAGAATTATTACGAAAAAATGTATTAAGAAAATATTTTTTAAGTCAAAACAATCAAACAAAAACACCCCCCAAAAAACAAATGGACCGAACCCTAGAACAAATGGTGAAAGCAAAGCTATACAGACAAAATCTCACATGGAAGCATACACATATACACTCACAAAAAGAGGAAAAGGGGAAAAAATAATATATCCTGCTCCCAAAGTCCACCTCCTCAATTTGGGATGATTCGTTGTCTATTCAGGTATTCAACAGATGCAGCTACATCAGATTGTTTGTGGAGGTTTAATGCACTTCTTCTGAGGCTGCTGGGAGAGATTTCCCTTTCTCTTCTTTGTTCGCACAGCTCCTGGGTTTCAGCTTTGGATTTGGGCCCACCTCTGCATGTAGGTCGCCTGAGGGCATTTGTTCTTCGCTCACACAGGACGGGGTTAAAGGAGCAGCTCTGGCTCCTCGGGCCTCTGGCTCCTCGGGGGCTCTGGCTCACTCAGGCCTGGGGGAGGGAGGGTTCCCTATGCCGGGCAAGCTTGCGGCCGCAGAGGCAGGCGTGACGTTGCAGCAGTCTGAGGCGCACCGTGCGTTCTCTTGGGGAAGTTGTCCCTGGATCACGGGACCCTGGCACTGGGGGGTTGCACAGGCTCCTGGGAGGGGCCGTGTGGATAGTGACCTGTGCTCGCACACAGGTTTCTTGGTGGTGGCAGCAGCAGCCTTGGCGTCTCATGTCCGTCGCTGGGGACCGCGTTGATAGCCGTGGCTTGCGCCTGTCTCTGGAGCTCGTTTAGCGTGTGCTCTCAATCACCTCTCCTCATGCACCAGGAAACAAAGAGTCAAGAAAAAGGCTCTTGCCTGTTCGGCAGCTCCAGGCCTTTTCCCGGACTCCCTCCTGGCTAGCTGTGGTGCACTAGCCCCATTCAGGCTGTGTTTATGCCGCCAACCCCAGTCCTCTCCCTGGGATCTGCCCGAGGCCCGAGCCTCAGCTCCCAGTCCCAGCCCGCGCCGGCGGGTGAGCAGACAAGACTCTCGGGCTGTTAAGTGCTGCTCAGCACCGGTCCTCTGTGCGGGAATCTCTCCGCGTTGCCCTCTGCACCCCTGTTGCTGCGCTCTCCTCCATGGCTCTGAAGCTTCCCCCCTCTGCCACCTGCAGTGTCCGCCCACGAAGGGCCTTCCTAGTGTGTGGAAACCTTTCCTCCTTCACAGCTCCCTCCCACTGGTGCAGGTCGCGTCTTTATTCTTTTGTACCTGTTCCTTCTTTTTTCTTTTGCCCTACCCAGGTACGTGGGGAATTTCTTGCCTTTGGGGAGGTCTGACGTCTTCTGCCAGCGTTCAGTGGGTGTTCTATAGGAGCAGTTCCACGTGTAGATTTAGTTCTGATGTATCTGTGGGGAGGAAGTTGATCTCCGCGTCTTACTCTTCTGGAGTCTTGCCCAGACCCCTCCCTTTTCTTCTTGATGAGTCTGGCTAATGGTTTATCAATTTTCTTTATCTTCTCAAAGAACCAGCTTTTAGTTTTATTGATCTTTGCTATTGTTTCCTTCATTTCTTTTTCATTTATTTCTGATCTGATCTTTATGATTGCTTTCCTTCTGCTATCTTTGGGGTATTTTTATTCTGCTTTCTCTTATTGCTTTAGGTGAAAGGTTAGGTTGTTTATTCGAGATGTTTCCTGTTCCCTGAGGTAGGCTTGTATTACTATAAACTTACCTTTTAGAACTGCTTTTGCTTCATCCCATAGGTTTTGGGTCGTCGTGTCTCCATTGTGATTTGTTTCTAGGTATTTTTTGATTTCCCCTTTGATTTCTTCAGTGATCACTTGGTTATTAACTAGTGTATTAAGTAGTGTATCATTTTGGATGATCTGTCCATTGGTGAACGTGGGGTGTTAAAGTCCCCTACTATGATTGTGTTACTGTCGATTTCCCCTTTTATGGCTGTTAGTATTTGCCTTATGTATAGAGGTGCACCTATGTTGGGTGCATAAATATTTACAATTCTTCTACCTTCTTCTTGGATCGATCCCTTGATCATTATATAGTGTCCTTCTTTGTCTCTTGTAATAGTCTTTATTTTAAAGTCAATTTTGTCTGATATGAGAATTGCTACTCCAGCTTTCTTTTGATTTCCATTTGCATGGAATATCTTTGTCCATCCCCTCACTTTCAGTATGTATGTGTCCCTAGGTCTGAAGTGGGTCTCTTGTAGACAGCATACATACGCGTCTTGTTTTTGTATCCATTCAGCCAGTCTGTGTCTTTTGGTGGGAGCATTTAATCCATTTACATTTCAAGTAATTGTCGATATGTATATTCCGATTCCCATTTTCTTAAATGTTTTGGGTTTGTTATTGTAGGTGCTTTCCTTCTCTTGTGTTTCTTGCCTAGAGAAGTTCCTTTAGCATTTGTTGTGACGCTGGTTTGGTGATGCTGAACTCTCTCAGCTTTTGCTTGTCCGTAAAGGTTTTAATTTCTCCATCAAATCTGAATGAGATCCTTGCTGGGTAGAGTCATCTTGGTTGTAGGTTTTTCTCCTTCATCACTTTGAGTATATGCTGCCACTCCCTTCTGGCTTGCAGAGTTTCTGCTGAAAGATCAGCGGTTAACCTTAAGGGGATTCCCTTGCGTGTTATTTGTTGTTTTTCCCTTACTGCTTTTTATATGTTTTCTTTATATTTAATTTTTGATAATTTGATTAATATGTGTCTTGGCGTGTTTCTCCTTGGATTTATCCTGTATGGGACTCTCTCTGTGCTTCCAGGACTTGACTAACTATTTCCTTTCCCATATTAGGGAAGTTTTCAACTATAATCTCTTCAAATATTTTCTCAGTCCCTTTCCTTTTCTCTTCTTCTTCTGGGACCCCTATAATTCGAATGTAGGTGCGTTTAATGTTGTCCCAGACGTCTCTGAGACTGTCCTCAGTTCTTTTCATTCTTTTTACTTTATTCTCTTCTGCAGTCGTTATTTCCACTATTTTACCTTCCAGGTCACTTACCCGTTCTTCTGCCTCAGTTATTCTGCTATTGATCTCTTCTAGAGTATTTTAAATTTCATTTATTGTGTTTTTCATCGTTGCTTGGTTCCTCTTTAGGTCTACGTCCTTGTTAAGTGTTTCTTGCATTTTGCCTATTCCATGTCCAAGATTTTGTATCATCATTACTATCATTATTCTGAATTCTTTTTCAGGTAGACTGCCTATTTCCTCTTCATTTGTTAGGTCTGGTATGTTTTTACCTTGCTCCTTCATCTGCTGTGTGTTTTTCTGTCTTCTCATTTTGCTTCTCTGACTGTGTTTGGGGTCTCCTTTTCACAGGCTGCAGGTTCGTAGTTCCTGTTGTTTTTGGTATCTGTCCCCAGTGCCTAAGGTTGGTTCAGTGGGTTGTGTAGGCTTCCTGGTGGAGGGGACTAGTGCCTGTGTTCAGGTGGATGAGGCTGGATCTTGTCTTTCTGCTGGGCACGTCCACGTCTGGTGGTGTGTTTTGCGGTGTCTGTGGCTTTATTATGACTTTTGGCAGCCTCTCTGCTAATGGATGGGGCTGTGTACTTGTCTTGCTAGTTGTTTGGCATAGGGTGTCCAGCAGTGTAGCTTGCTGGTCGTTGAGTGAAGCTGGGTCTTGGCGTTGAGACAGAGATCTCTGAGAGATTTTCTCCCTTTGGTATTACGTGGAGCTGGGGAGGTCTCTTGTGGACCAGTGTCCTGAAGTTGGCCCTCCCACATCAGAGGCGCATCCCTGATGCCTGGCTGGAGCACCGAGAGCCTTTCATCCACATGGCTCAGAACAAAAGGGAGAAAACATAGCAAGTAAGAAATATAGAGTGTAAAATAAAATAAAATAAAGTAAGAGAAAATAAAATAAACTTATTATAATAAAAAATAAGAAAAACATTATTAAGGAAAAATTTATTAATAATTTTTTTTTAATTTTTTAAAATAATTTTTTTAAAATAAAGAATAAGAAAAAAATTATTAAGAAAAAAGTTTTTTATTGTTTCTAATAAAAAATAAGAAAAACATTATTATGAAATTATGTAGAAAATATTTTTCTTAATTATTTAAAATAAAAAATAAAAAAGTTCTTAAGAAAAACGTATTTAATTTTTTTAAATAAAAATAAGAAAAGAATTATTACGAAAAAATGTATTAAGAAAATATTTTTTAAGTCAAAACAATCAAACAAAAACACCCCCCAAAAAACAAATGGACCGAACCCTAGAACAAATGGTGAAAGCAAAGCTATACAGACAAAATCTCACATGGAAGCATACACATATACACTCACAAAAAGAGGAAAAGGGGAAAAAATAATATATCCTGCTCCCAAAGTCCACCTCCTCAATTTGGGATGATTCGTTGTCTATTCAGGTATTCAACAGATGCAGCTACATCAGATTGTTTGTGGAGGTTTAATGCACTTCTTCTGAGGCTGCTGGGAGAGATTTCCCTTTCTCTTCTTTGTTCGCACAGCTCCTGGGTTTCAGCTTTGGATTTGGGCCCACCTCTGCATGTAGGTCGCCTGAGGGCATTTGTTCTTCGCTCACACAGGACGGGGTTAAAGGAGCAGCTCTGGCTCCTCGGGCCTCTGGTTCCTCGGGGGCTCTGGCTCACTCAGGCCTGGGGGAGGGAGGGTTCCCTACGCCGGGCAAGCTTGCGGCCGCAGAGGCAGGCGTGACGTTGCAGCAGTCTGAGGCGCGCCGTGCGTTCTCTTGGGGAAGTTGTCCCTGGATCACGGGACCCTGGCACTGGGGGGTTGCACAGGCTCCTGGGAGGGGCCGTGTGGATAGTGACCTGTGCTCGCACACAGGTTTCTTGGTGGTGGCAGCAGCAGCCTTGGCGTCTCATGTCCGTCGCTGGGGACCGCGTTGATAGCCGTGGCTTGCGCCTGTCTCTGGAGCTCGTTTAGCGTGTGCTCTCAATCACCTCTCCTCATGCACCAGGAAACAAAGAGTCAAGAAAAAGGCTCTTGCCTGTTCGGCAGCTCCAGGCCTTTTCCCGGACTCCCTCCTGGCTAGCTGTGGTGCACTAGCCCCATTCAGGCTGTGTTTATGCCGCCAACCCCAGTCCTCTCCCTGGGATCTGCCCGAGGCCCGAGCCTCAGCTCCCAGTCCCAGCCCGCGCCGGCGGGTGAGCAGACAAGACTCTCGGGCTGTTAAGTGCTGCTCAGCACCGGTCCTCTGTGCGGGAATCTCTCCGCGTTGCCCTCTGCACCCCTGTTGCTGCGCTCTCCTCCATGGCTCTGAAGCTTCCCCCCTCTGCCACCTGCAGTGTCCGCCCACGAAGGGCCTTCCTAGTGTGTGGAAACCTTTCCTCCTTCACAGCTCCCTCCCACTGGTGCAGGTCGCGTCTTTATTCTTTTGTACCTGTTCCTTCTTTTTTCTTTTGCCCTACCCAGGTACGTGGGGAATTTCTTGCCTTTGGGGAGGTCTGACGTCTTCTGCCAGCGTTCAGTGGGTGTTCTATAGGAGCAGTTCCACGTGTAGATTTAGTTCTGATGTATCTGTGGGGAGGAAGTTGATCTCCGCGTCTTACTCTTCTGGAGTCTTGCCCAGACCCCTCCCTTTTCTTCTTGATGAGTCTGGCTAATGGTTTATCAATTTTCTTTATCTTCTCAAAGAACCAGCTTTTAGTTTTATTGATCTTTGCTATTGTTTCCTTCATTTCTTTTTCATTTATTTCTGATCTGATCTTTATGATTGCTTTCCTTCTGCTATCTTTGGGGTATTTTTATTCTGCTTTCTCTTATTGCTTTAGGTGAAAGGTTAGGTTGTTTATTCGAGATGTTTCCTGTTCCCTGAGGTAGGCTTGTATTACTATAAACTTACCTTTTAGAACTGCTTTTGCTTCATCCCATAGGTTTTGGGTCGTCGTGTCTCCATTGTGATTTGTTTCTAGGTATTTTTTGATTTCCCCTTTGATTTCTTCAGTGATCACTTGGTTATTAACTAGTGTATTAAGTAGTGTATCATTTTGGATGATCTGTCCATTGGTGAACGTGGGGTGTTAAAGTCCCCTACTATGATTGTGTTACTGTCGATTTCCCCTTTTATGGCTGTTAGTATTTGCCTTATGTATAGAGGTGCTCCTACGTTGGGTGCATAAATATTTACAATTCTTCTACCTTCTTCTTGGATCGATCCCTTGATCATTATATAGTGTCCTTCTTTGTCTCTTGTAATAGTCTTTATTTTAAAGTCAATTTTGTCTGATATGAGAATTGCTACTCCAGCTTTCTTTTGATTTCCATTTGCATGGAATATCTTTGTCCATCCCCTCACTTTCAGTATGTATGTGTCCCTAGGTCTGATGTGGGTCTCTTGTAGACAGCATACATACGCGTCTTGTTTTTGTATCCATTCAGCCAGTCTGTGTCTTTTGGTGGGAGCATTTAATCCATTTACATTTCAAGTAATTGTCGATATGTATACTCCGATTCCCATTTTCTTAAATGTTTTGGGTTTGTTATTGTAGGTGCTTTCCTTCTCTTGTGTTTCTTGCCTGGAGAAGTTCCTTTAGCATTTGTTGTGAAGCTGGTTTGGTGATGCTGAACTCTCTCAGCTTTTGCTTGTCCGTAAAGGTTTTAATTTCTCCATCAAATCTGAATGAGATCCTTGCTGGGTAGAGTCATCTTGGTTGTAGGTTTTTCTCCTTCATCACTTTGAGTATATGCTGCCACTCCCTTCTGGCTTGCAGAGTTTCTGCTGAAAGATCAGCGGTTAACCTTAAGGGGATTCCCTTGCGTGTTATTTGTTGTTTTTCCCTTACTGCTTTTTATATGTTTTCTTTATATTTAATTTTTGATAATTTGATTAATATGTGTCTTGGCGTGTTTCTCCTTGGATTTATCCTGTATGGGACTCTCTCTGTGCTTCCAGGACTTGACTAACTATTTCCTTTCCCATATTAGGGAAGTTTTCAACTATAATCTCTTCAAATATTTTCTCAGTCCCTTTCCTTTTCTCTTCTTCTTCTGGGACCCCTATAATTCGAATGTAGGTGCGTTTAATGTTGTCCCAGACGTCTCTGAGACTGTCCTCAGTTCTTTTCATTCTTTTTACTTTATTCTCTTCTGCAGTCGTTATTTCCACTATTTTACCTTCCAGGTCACTTACCCGTTCTTCTGCCTCAGTTATTCTGCTATTGATCCCTTCTAGAGTATTTTAAATTTCATTTATTGTGTTTTTCATCGTTGCTTGGTTCCTCTTTAGGTCTACGTCCTTGTTAAGTGTTTCTTGCATTTTGCCTATTCCATGTCCAAGATTTTGTATCATCATTACTATCATTATTCTGAATTCTTTTTCAGGTAGACTGCCTATTTCCTCTTCATTTGTTAGGTCTGGTATGTTTTTACCTTGCTCCTTCATCTGCTGTGTGTTTTTCTGTCTTCTCATTTTGCTTCTCTGACTGTGTTTGGGGTCTCCTTTTCACAGGCTGCAGGTTCGTAGTTCCTGTTGTTTTTGGTATCTGTCCCCAGTGCCTAAGGTTGGTTCAGTGGGTTGTGTAGGCTTCCTGGTGGAGGGGACTAGTGCCTGTGTTCAGGTGGATGAGGCTGGATCTTGTCTTTCTGGTGGGCACGTCCACGTCTGGTGGTGTGTTTTGCGGTGTCTGTGGCTTTATTATGACTTTTGGCAGCCTCTCTGCTAATGGATGGGGCTGTGTACTTGTCTTGCTAGTTGTTTGGCATAGGGTGTCCAGCAGTGTAGCTTGCTGGTCGTTGAGTGAAGCTGGGTCTTGGCGTTGAGACAGAGATCTCTGAGAGATTTTCTCCCTTTGGTATTACATGGAGCTGGGGAGGTCTCTTGTGGACCAGTGTCCTGAAGTTGGCCCTCCCACATCAGAGGCGCATCCCTGATGCCTGGCTGGAGCACCGAGAGCCTTTCATCCACATGGCTCAGAACAAAAGGGAGAAAACATAGCAAGTAAGAAATATAGAGTGTAAAATAAAATAAAATAAAGTAAGAGAAAATAAAATAAACTTATTATAATAAAAAATAAGAAAAACATTATTAAGGAAAAATTTATTAATAATTTTTTTTTAATTTTTTAAAATAATTTTTTTAAAATAAAGAATAAGAAAAAAATTATTAAGAAAAAAGTTTTTTATTGTTTCTAATAAAAAATAAGAAAAACATTATTATGAAATTATGTAGAAAATATTTTTCTTAATTATTTAAAATAAAAAATAAAAAAGTTCTTAAGAAAAACGTATTTAATTTTTTTAAATAAAAATAAGAAAAGAATTATTACGAAAAAATGTATTAAGAAAATATTTTTTAAGTCAAAACAATCAAACAAAAACACCCCCCAAAAAACAAATGGACCGAACCCTAGAACAAATGGTGAAAGCAAAGCTATACAGACAAAATCTCACATGGAAGCATACACATATACACTCACAAAAAGAGGAAAAGGGGAAAAAATAATATATCCTGCTCCCAAAGTCCACCTCCTCAATTTGGGATGATTCGTTGTCTATTCAGGTATTCAACAGATGCAGCTACATCAGATTGTTTGTGGAGGTTTAATGCACTTCTTCTGAGGCTGCTGGGAGAGATTTCCCTTTCTCTTCTTTGTTCGCACAGCTCCTGGGTTTCAGCTTTGGATTTGGGCCCACCTCTGCATGTAGGTCGCCTAAGGGCATTTGTTCTTCGCTCACACAGGACGGGGTTAAAGGAGCAGCTCTGGCTCCTCGGGCCTCTGGTTCCTCGGGGGCTCTGGCTCACTCAGGCCTGGGGGAGGGAGGGTTCCCTATGCCGGGCAAGCTTGCGGCCGCAGAGGCAGGCGTGACGTTGCAGCAGTCTGAGGCGCGCCGTGCGTTCTCTTGGGGAAGTTGTCCCTGGATCACGGGACCCTGGCACTGGGGGGTTGCACAGGCTCCTGGGAGGGGCCGTGTGGATAGTGACCTGTGCTCGCACACAGGTTTCTTGGTGGTGGCAGCAGCAGCCTTGGCGTCTCATGTCCGTCGCTGGGGACCGCGTTGATAGCCGTGGCTTGCGCCTGTCTCTGGAGCTCGTTTAGCGTGTGCTCTCAATCACCTCTCCTCATGCACCAGGAAACAAAGAGTCAAGAAAAAGGCTCTTGCCTGTTCGGCAGCTCCAGGCCTTTTCCCGGACTCCCTCCTGGCTAGCTGTGGTGCACTAGCCCCATTCAGGCTGTGTTTATGCCGCCAACCCCAGTCCTCTCCCTGGGATCTGCCCGAGGCCCGAGCCTCAGCTCCCAGTCCCAGCCCGCGCCGGCGGGTGAGCAGACAAGACTCTCGGGCTGTTAAGTGCTGCTCAGCACCGGTCCTCTGTGCGGGAATCTCTCCGCGTTGCCCTCTGCACCCCTGTTGCTGCGCTCTCCACCATGGCTCTGAAGCTTCCCCCCTCTGCCACCTGCAGTGTCCGCCCACGAAGGGCCTTCCTAGTGTGTGGAAACCTTTCCTCCTTCACAGCTCCCTCCCACTGGTGCAGGTCGCGTCTTTATTCTTTTGTACCTGTTCCTTCTTTTTTCTTTTGCCCTACCCAGGTACGTGGGGAATTTCTTGCCTTTGGGGAGGTCTGACGTCTTCTGCCAGCGTTCAGTGGGTGTTCTATAGGAGCAGTTCCACGTGTAGATTTAGTTCTGATGTATCTGTGGGGAGGAAGTTGATCTCCGCGTCTTACTCTTCTGGAGTCTTGCCCAGACCCCTCCCTTTTCTTCTTGATGAGTCTGGCTAATGGTTTATCAATTTTCTTTATCTTCTCAAAGAACCAGCTTTTAGTTTTATTGATCTTTGCTATTGTTTCCTTCATTTCTTTTTCATTTATTTCTGATCTGATCTTTATGATTGCTTTCCTTCTGCTATCTTTGGGGTATTTTTATTCTGCTTTCTCTTATTGCTTTAGGTGAAAGGTTAGGTTGTTTATTCGAGATGTTTCCTGTTCCCTGAGGTAGGCTTGTATTACTATAAACTTACCTTTTAGAACTGCTTTTGCTTCATCCCATAGGTTTTGGGTCGTCGTGTCTCCATTGTGATTTGTTTCTAGGTATTTTTTGATTTCCCCTTTGATTTCTTCAGTGATCACTTGGTTATTAACTAGTGTATTAAGTAGTGTATCATTTTGGATGATCTGTCCATTGGTGAACGTGGGGTGTTAAAGTCCCCTACTATGATTGTGTTACTGTCGATTTCCCCTTTTATGGCTGTTAGTATTTGCCTTATGTATAGAGGTGCACCTATGTTGGGTGCATAAATATTTACAATTCTTCTACCTTCTTCTTGGATCGATCCCTTGATCATTATATAGTGTCCTTCTTTGTCTCTTGTAATAGTCTTTATTTTAAAGTCAATTTTGTCTGATATGAGAATGCTACTCCAGCTTTCTTTTGATTTCCATTTGCATGGAATATCTTTGTCCATCCCCTCACTTTCAGTATGTATGTGTCCCTAGGTCTGAAGTGGGTCTCTTGTAGACAGCATACATACGCGTCTTGTTTTTGTATCCATTCAGCCAGTCTGTGTCTTTTGGTGGGAGCATTTAATCCATTTACATTTCAAGTAATTGTCGATATGTATATTCCGATTCCCATTTTCTTAAATGTTTTGGGTTTGTTATTGTAGGTGCTTTCCTTCTCTTGTGTTTCTTGCCTAGAGAAGTTCCTTTAGCATTTGTTGTGAAGCTGGTTTGGTGATGCTGAACTCTCTCAGCTTTTGCTTGTCCGTAAAGGTTTTAATTTCTCCATCAAATCTGAATGAGATCCTTGCTGGGTAGAGTCATCTTGGTTGTAGGTTTTTCTCCTTCATCACTTTGAGTATATGCTGCCACTCCCTTCTGGCTTGCAGAGTTTCTGCTGAAAGATCAGCGGTTAACCTTAAGGGGATTCCCTTGCGTGTTATTTGTTGTTTTTCCCTTACTGCTTTTTATATGTTTTCTTTATATTTAATTTTTGATAATTTGATTAATATGTGTCTTGGCGTGTTTCTCCTTGGATTTATCCTGTATGGGACTCTCTCTGTGCTTCCAGGACTTGACTAACTATTTCCTTTCCCATATTAGGGAAGTTTTCAACTATAATCTCTTCAAATATTTTCTCAGTCCCTTTCCTTTTCTCTTCTTCTTCTGGGACCCCTATAATTCGAATGTAGGTGCGTTTAATGTTGTCCCAGACGTCTCTGAGACTGTCCTCAGTTCTTTTCATTCTTTTTACTTTATTCTCTTCTGCAGTCGTTATTTCCACTATTTTACCTTCCAGGTCACTTACCCGTTCTTCTGCCTCAGTTATTCTGCTATTGATCCCTTCTAGAGTATTTTAAATTTCATTTATTGTGTTTTTCATCGTTGCTTGGTTCCTCTTTAGGTCTACGTCCTTGTTAAGTGTTTCTTGCATTTTGCCTATTCCATGTCCAAGATTTTGGATCGTCATTACTATCATTATTCTGAATTCTTTTTCAGGTAGACTGCCTATTTCCTCTTCATTTGTTAGGTCTGGTATGTTTTTACCTTGCTCCTTCATCTGCTGTGTGTTTTTCTGTCTTCTCATTTTGCTTCTCTGACTGTGTTTGGGGTCTCCTTTTCACAGGCTGCAGGTTCGTAGTTCCTGTTGTTTTTGGTATCTGTCCCCAGTGCCTAAGGTTGGTTCAGTGGGTTGTGTAGGCTTCCTGGTGGAGGGGACTAGTGCCTGTGTTCAGGTGGATGAGGCTGGATCTTGTCTTTCTGGTGGGCACGTCCACGTCTGGTGGTGTGTTTTGCGGTGTCTGTGGCTTTATTATGACTTTTGGCAGCCTCTCTGCTAATGGATGGGGCTGTGTACTTGTCTTGCTAGTTGTTTGGCATAGGGTGTCCAGCAGTGTAGCTTGCTGGTCGTTGAGTGAAGCTGGGTCTTGGCGTTGAGACGGAGATCTCTGAGAGATTTTCTCCCTTTGGTATTACGTGGAGCTGGGGAGGTCTCTTGTGGACCAGTGTCCTGAAGTTGGCCCTCCCACATCAGAGGCGCATCCCTGATGCCTGGCTGGAGCACCGAGAGCCTTTCATCCACATGGCTCAGAACAAAAGGGAGAAAACATAGCAAGTAAGAAATATAGAGTGTAAAATAAAATAAAATAAAGTAAGAGAAAATAAAATAAACTTATTATAATAAAAAATAAGAAAAACGTTATTAAGGAAAAATTTATTAATAATTTTTTTTTAATTTTTTAAAATAATTTTTTTAAAATAAAGAATAAGAAAAAAATTATTAAGAAAAAAGTTTTTTATTGTTTCTAATAAAAAATAAGAAAAACATTATTATGAAATTATGTAGAAAATATTTTTCTTAATTATTTAAAATAAAAAATAAAAAAGTTCTTAAGAAAAACGTATTTAATTTTTTTAAATAAAAATAAGAAAAGAATTATTACGAAAAAATGTATTAAGAAAATATTTTTTAAGTCAAAACAATCAAACAAAAACACCCCCCAAAAAACAAATGGACCGAACCCTAGAACAAATGGTGAAAGCAAAGCTATACAGACAAAATCTCACATGGAAGCATACACATATACACTCACAAAAAGAGGAAAAGGGGAAAAAATAATATATCCTGCTCCCAAAGTCCACCTCCTCAATTTGGGATGATTCGTTGTCTATTCAGGTATTCAACAGATGCAGCTACATCAGATTGTTTGTGGAGGTTTAATGCACTTCTTCTGAGGCTGCTGGGAGAGATTTCCCTTTCTCTTCTTTGTTCGCACAGCTCCTGGGTTTCAGCTTTGGATTTGGGCCCACCTCTGCATGTAGGTCGCCTGAGGGCATTTGTTCTTCGCTCACACAGGACGGGGTTAAAGGAGCAGCTCTGGCTCCTCGGGCCTCTGGCTCCTCGGGGGCTCTGGCTCACTCAGGCCTGGGGGAGGGAGGGTTCCCTATGCCGGGCAAGCTTGCGGCCGCAGAGGCAGGCGTGACGTTGCAGCAGTCTGAGGCGCGCCGTGCGTTCTCTTGGGGAAGTTGTCCCTGGATCACGGGACCCTGGCACTGGGGGGTTGCACAGGCTCCTGGGAGGGGCCGTGTGGATAGTGACCTGTGCTCGCACACAGGTTTCTTGGTGGTGGCAGCAGCAGCCTTGGCGTCTCATGTCCGTCGCTGGGGACCGCGTTGATAGCCGTGGCTTGCGCCTGTCTCTGGAGCTCGTTTAGCGTGTGCTCTCAATCACCTCTCCTCATGCACCAGGAAACAAAGAGTCAAGAAAAAGGCTCTTGCCTGTTCGGCAGCTCCAGGCCTTTTCCCGGACTCCCTCCTGGCTAGCTGTGGTGCACTAGCCCCATTCAGGCTGTGTTTATGCCGCCAACCCCAGTCCTCTCCCTGGGATCTGCCCGAGGCCCGAGCCTCAGCTCCCAGTCCCAGCCCGCGCCGGCGGGTGAGCAGACAAGACTCTTGGGCTGTTAAGTGCTGCTCAGCACCGGTCCTCTGTGCGGGAATCTCTCCGCGTTGCCCTCTGCACCCCTGTTGCTGCGCTCTCCTCCATGGCTCTGAAGCTTCCCCCCTCTGCCACCTGCAGTGTCCGCCCACGAAGGGCCTTCCTAGTGTGTGGAAACCTTTCCTCCTTCACAGCTCCCTCCCACTGGTGCAGGTCGCGTCTTTATTCTTTTGTACCTGTTCCTTCTTTTTTCTTTTGCCCTACCCAGGTACGTGGGGAATTTCTTGCCTTTGGGGAGGTCTGACGTCTTCTGCCAGCGTTCAGTGGGTGTTCTATAGGAGCAGTTCCACGTGTAGATTTAGTTCTGATGTATCTGTGGGGAGGAAGTTGATCTCCGCGTCTTACTCTTCTGGAGTCTTGCCCAGACCCCTCCCTTTTCTTCTTGATGAGTCTGGCTAATGGTTTATCAATTTTCTTTGTCTTCTCAAAGAACCAGCTTTTAGTTTTATTGATCTTTGCTATTGTTTCCTTCATTTCTTTTTCATTTATTTCTGATCTGATCTTTATGATTGCTTTCCTTCTGCTATCTTTGGGGTATTTTTATTCTGCTTTCTCTTATTGCTTTAGGTGAAAGGTTAGGTTGTTTATTCGAGATGTTTCCTGTTCCCTGAGGTAGGCTTGTATTACTATAAACTTACCTTTTAGAACTGCTTTTGCTTCATCCCATAGGTTTTGGGTCGTCGTGTCTCCATTGTGATTTGTTTCTAGGTATTTTTTGATTTCCCCTTTGATTTCTTCAGTGATCACTTGGTTATTAACTAGTGTATTAAGTAGTGTATCATTTTGGATGATCTGTCCATTGGTGAACGTGGGGTGTTAAAGTCCCCTACTATGATTGTGTTACTGTCGATTTTCCCTTTTATGGCTGTTAGTATTTGCCTTATGTATAGAGGTGCACCTATGTTGGGTGCATAAATATTTACAATTCTTCTACCTTCTTCTTGGATCGGTCCCTTGATCATTATATAGTGTCCTTCTTTGTCTCTTGTAATAGTCTTTATTTTAAAGTCAATTTTGTCTGATATGAGAATTGCTACTCCAGCTTTCTTTTGATTTCCATTTGCATGGAATATCTTTGTCCATCCCCTCACTTTCAGTATGTATGTGTCCCTAGGTCTGAAGTGGGTCTCTTGTAGACAGCATACATACGCGTCTTGTTTTTGTATCCATTCAGCCAGTCTGTGTCTTTTGGTGGGAGCATTTAATCCATTTACATTTCAAGTAATTGTCGATATGTATATTCCGATTCCCATTTTCTTAAATGTTTTGGGTTTGTTATTGTAGGTGCTTTCCTTCTCTTGTGTTTCTTGCCTAGAGAAGTTCCTTTAGCATTTGTTGTGACGCTGGTTTGGTGATGCTGAACTCTCTCAGCTTTTGCTTGTCCGTAAAGGTTTTAATTTCTCCATCAAATCTGAATGAGATCCTTGCTGGGTAGAGTCATCTTGGTTGTAGGTTTTTCTCCTTCATCACTTTGAGTATATGCTGCCACTCCCTTCTGGCTTGCAGAGTTTCTGCTGAAAGATCAGCGGTTAACCTTAAGGGGATTCCCTTGCGTGTTATTTGTTGTTTTTCCCTTACTGCTTTTTATATGTTTTCTTTATATTTAATTTTTGATAATTTGATTAATATGTGTCTTGGCGTGTTTCTCCTTGGATTTATCCTGTATGGGACTCTCTCTGTGCTTCCAGGACTTGACTAACTATTTCCTTTCCCATATTAGGGAAGTTTTCAACTATAATCTCTTCAAATATTTTCTCAGTCCCTTTCCTTTTCTCTTCTTCTTCTGGGACCCCTATAATTCGAATGTAGGTGCGTTTAATGTTGTCCCAGACGTCTCTGAGACTGTCCTCAGTTCTTTTCATTCTTTTTACTTTATTCTCTTCTGCAGTCGTTATTTCCACTATTTTACCTTCCAGGTCACTTACCCGTTCTTCTGCCTCAGTTATTCTGCTATTGATCTCTTCTAGAGTATTTTAAATTTCATTTATTGTGTTTTTCATCGTTGCTTGGTTCCTCTTTAGGTCTACGTCCTTGTTAAGTGTTTCTTGCATTTTGCCTATTCCATGTCCAAGATTTTGGATCGTCATTACTATCATTATTCTGAATTCTTTTTCAGGTAGACTGCCTATTTCCTCTTCATTTGTTAGGTCTGGTATGTTTTTACCTTGCTCCTTCATCTGCTGTGTGTTTTTCTGTCTTCTCATTTTGCTTCTCTGACTGTGTTTGGGGTCTCCTTTTCACAGGCTGCAGGTTCGTAGTTCCTGTTGTTTTTGGTATCTGTCCCCAGTGCCTAAGGTTGGTTCAGTGGGTTGTGTAGGCTTCCTGGTGGAGGGGACTAGTGCCTGTGTTCAGGTGGATGAGGCTGGATCTTGTCTTTCTGGTGGGCACGTCCACGTCTGGTGGTGTGTTTTGCGGTGTCTGTGGCTTTATTATGACTTTTGGCAGCCTCTCTGCTAATGGATGGGGCTGTGTACTTGTCTTGCTAGTTGTTTGGCATAGGGTGTCCAGCAGTGTAGCTTGCTGGTCGTTGAGTGAAGCTGGGTCTTGGCGTTGAGACGGAGATCTCTGAGAGATTTTCTCCCTTTGGTATTACGTGGAGCTGGGGAGGTCTCTTGTGGACCAGTGTCCTGAAGTTGGCCCTCCCACATCAGAGGCGCATCCCTGATGCCTGGCTGGAGCACCGAGAGCCTTTCATCCACATGGCTCAGAACAAAAGGGAGAAAACATAGAAAGTAAGAAATATAGAGTGTAAAATAAAATAAAATAAAGTAAGAGAAAATAAAATAAACTTATTATAATAAAAAATAAGAAAAACATTATTAAGGAAAAATTTATTAATAATTTTTTTTTAATTTTTTAAAATAATTTTTTTAAAATAAAGAATAAGAAAAAAATTATTAAGAAAAAAGTTTTTTATTGTTTCTAATAAAAAATAAGAAAAACATTATTATGAAATTATGTAGAAAATATTTTTCTTAATTATTTAAAATAAAAAATAAAAAAGTTCTTAAGAAAAACGTATTTAATTTTTTTAAATAAAAATAAGAAAAGAATTATTACGAAAAAATGTATTAAGAAAATATTTTTTAAGTCAAAACAATCAAACAAAAACACCCCCCAAAAAACAAATGGACCGAACCCTAGAACAAATGGTGAAAGCAAAGCTATACAGACAAAATCTCACATGGAAGCATACACATATACACTCACAAAAAGAGGAAAAGGGGAAAAAATAATATATCCTGCTCCCAAAGTCCACCTCCTCAATTTGGGATGATTCGTTGTCTATTCAGGTATTCAACAGATGCAGCTACATCAGATTGTTTGTGGAGGTTTAATGCACTTCTTCTGAGGCTGCTGGGAGAGATTTCCCTTTCTCTTCTTTGTTCGCACAGCTCCTGGGTTTCAGCTTTGGATTTGGGCCCACCTCTGCATGTAGGTCGCCTGAGGGCATTTGTTCTTCGCTCACACAGGACGGGGTTAAAGGAGCAGCTCTGGCTCCTCGGGCCTCTGGCTCCTCGGGGGCTCTGGCTCACTCAGGCCTGGGGGAGGGAGGGTTCCCTATGCCGGGCAAGCTTGCGGCCGCAGAGGCAGGCGTGACGTTGCAGCAGTCTGAGGCGCGCCGTGCGTTCTCTTGGGGAAGTTGTCCCTGGATCACGGGACCCTGGCACTGGGGGGTTGCACAGGCTCCTGGGAGGGGCCGTGTGGATAGTGACCTGTGCTCGCACACAGGTTTCTTGGTGGTGGCAGCAGCAGCCTTGGCGTCTCATGTCCGTCGCTGGGGACCGCGTTGATAGCCGTGGCTTGCGCCTGTCTCTGGAGCTCGTTTAGCGTGTGCTCTCAATCACCTCTCCTCATGCACCAGGAAACAAAGAGTCAAGAAAAAGGCTCTTGCCTGTTCGGCAGCTCCAGGCCTTTTCCCGGACTCCCTCCTGGCTAGCTGTGGTGCACTAGCCCCATTCAGGCTGTGTTTATGCCGCCAACCCCAGTCCTCTCCCTGGGATCTGCCCGAGGCCCGAGCCTCAGCTCCCAGTCCCAGCCCGCGCCGGCGGGTGAGCAGACAAGACTCTCGGGCTGTTAAGTGCTGCTCAGCACCGGTCCTCTGTGCGGGAATCTCTCCGCGTTGCCCTCTGCACCCCTGTTGCTGCGCTCTCCTCCATGGCTCTGAAGCTTCCCCCCTCTGCCACCTGCAGTGTCCGCCCACGAAGGGCCTTCCTAGTGTGTGGAAACCTTTCCTCCTTCACAGCTCCCTCCCACTGGTGCAGGTCGCGTCTTTATTCTTTTGTACCTGTTCCTTCTTTTTTCTTTTGCCCTACCCAGGTACGTGGGGAATTTCTTGCCTTTGGGGAGGTCTGACGTCTTCTGCCAGCGTTCAGTGGGTGTTCTATAGGAGCAGTTCCACGTGTAGATTTAGTTCTGATGTATCTGTGGGGAGGAAGTTGATCTCCGCGTCTTACTCTTCTGGAGTCTTGCCCAGACCCCTCCCTTTTCTTCTTGATGAGTCTGGCTAATGGTTTATCAATTTTCTTTATCTTCTCAAAGAACCAGCTTTTAGTTTTATTGATCTTTGCTATTGTTTCCTTCATTTCTTTTTCATTTATTTCTGATCTGATCTTTATGATTGCTTTCCTTCTGCTATCTTTGGGGTATTTTTATTCTGCTTTCTCTTATTGCTTTAGGTGAAAGGTTAGGTTGTTTATTCGAGATGTTTCCTGTTCCCTGAGGTAGGCTTGTATTACTATAAACTTACCTTTTAGAACTGCTTTTGCTTCATCCCATAGGTTTTGGGTCGTCGTGTCTCCATTGTGATTTGTTTCTAGGTATTTTTTGATTTCCCCTTTGATTTCTTCAGTGATCACTTGGTTATTAACTAGTGTATTAAGTAGTGTATCATTTTGGATGATCTGTCCATTGGTGAACGTGGGGTGTTAAAGTCCCCTACTATGATTGTGTTACTGTCGATTTCCCCTTTTATGGCTGTTAGTATTTGCCTTATGTATAGAGGTGCTCCTACGTTGGGTGCATAAATATTTACAATTCTTCTACCTTCTTCTTGGATCGATCCCTTGATCATTATATAGTGTCCTTCTTTGTCTCTTGTAATAGTCTTTATTTTAAAGTCAATTTTGTCTGATATGAGAATTGCTACTCCAGCTTTCTTTTGATTTCCATTTGCATGGAATATCTTTGTCCATCCCCTCACTTTCAGTATGTATGTGTCCCTAGGTCTGATGTGGGTCTCTTGTAGACAGCATACATACGCGTCTTGTTTTTGTATCCATTCAGCCAGTCTGTGTCTTTTGGTGGGAGCATTTAATCCATTTACATTTCAAGTAATTGTCGATATGTATACTCCGATTCCCATTTTCTTAAATGTTTTGGGTTTGTTATTGTAGGTGCTTTCCTTCTCTTGTGTTTCTTGCCTGGAGAAGTTCCTTTAGCATTTGTTGTGAAGCTGGTTTGGTGATGCTGAACTCTCTCAGCTTTTGCTTGTCCGTAAAGGTTTTAATTTCTCCATCAAATCTGAATGAGATCCTTGCTGGGTAGAGTCATCTTGGTTGTAGGTTTTTCTCCTTCATCACTTTGAGTATATGCTGCCACTCCCTTCTGGCTTGCAGAGTTTCTGCTGAAAGATCAGCGGTTAACCTTAAGGGGATTCCCTTGCGTGTTATTTGTTGTTTTTCCCTTACTGCTTTTTATATGTTTTCTTTATATTTAATTTTTGATAATTTGATTAATATGTGTCTTGGCGTGTTTCTCCTTGGATTTATCCTGTATGGGACTCTCTCTGTGCTTCCAGGACTTGACTAACTATTTCCTTTCCCATATTAGGGAAGTTTTCAACTATAATCTCTTCAAATATTTTCTCAGTCCCTTTCCTTTTCTCTTCTTCTTCTGGGACCCCTATAATTCGAATGTAGGTGCGTTTAATGTTGTCCCAGACGTCTCTGAGACTGTCCTCAGTTCTTTTCATTCTTTTTACTTTATTCTCTTCTGCAGTCGTTATTTCCACTATTTTACCTTCCAGGTCACTTACCCGTTCTTCTGCCTCAGTTATTCTGCTATTGATCCCTTCTAGAGTATTTTAAATTTCATTTATTGTGTTTTTCATCGTTGCTTGGTTCCTCTTTAGGTCTACGTCCTTGTTAAGTGTTTCTTGCATTTTGCCTATTCCATGTCCAAGATTTTGTATCATCATTACTATCATTATTCTGAATTCTTTTTCAGGTAGACTGCCTATTTCCTCTTCATTTGTTAGGTCTGGTATGTTTTTACCTTGCTCCTTCATCTGCTGTGTGTTTTTCTGTCTTCTCATTTTGCTTCTCTGACTGTGTTTGGGGTCTCCTTTTCACAGGCTGCAGGTTCGTAGTTCCTGTTGTTTTTGGTATCTGTCCCCAGTGCCTAAGGTTGGTTCAGTGGGTTGTGTAGGCTTCCTGGTGGAGGGGACTAGTGCCTGTGTTCAGGTGGATGAGGCTGGATCTTGTCTTTCTGGTGGGCACGTCCACGTCTGGTGGTGTGTTTTGCGGTGTCTGTGGCTTTATTATGACTTTTGGCAGCCTCTCTGCTAATGGATGGGGCTGTGTACTTGTCTTGCTAGTTGTTTGGCATAGGGTGTCCAGCAGTGTAGCTTGCTGGTCGTTGAGTGAAGCTGGGTCTTGGCGTTGAGACGGAGATCTCTGAGAGATTTTCTCCCTTTGGTATTACGTGGAGCTGGGGAGGTCTCTTGTGGACCAGTGTCCTGAGGTTGGCCCTCCCACATCAGAGGCGCATCCCTGATGCCTGGCTGGAGCACCGAGAGCCTTTCATCCACATGGCTCAGAACAAAAGGGAGAAAACATAGAAAGTAAGAAATATAGAGTGTAAAATAAAATAAAATAAAGTAAGAGAAAATAAAATAAACTTATTATAATAAAAAATAAGAAAAACATTATTAAGGAAAAATTTATTAATAATTTTTTTTTAATTTTTTAAAATAATTTTTTTAAAATAAAGAATAAGAAAAAAATTATTAAGAAAAAAGGTTTTTAATGTTTCTAATAAAAAATAAGAAAAACATTATTATAAAATTATGTAGAAAATATTTTTCTTAATTATTTAAAATAAAAAATAGAAAAGTTCTTAAGAAAAACGTATTTAATTTTTTTAAATAAAAATAAGAAAAGAATTATTACGAAAAAATGTATTAAGAAAATATTTTTTAAGTCAAAACAATCAAACAAAAACACCCCCCAAAAAAGAAATGGACCGAACCCTAGAACAAATGGTGTAAGCAAAGCTATACAGACAAAATCTCACATGGAAGCATACACATATACACTCACAAAAAGAGGAAAAGGGGAAAAAATAATATATCCTGCTCCCAAAGTCCACCTCCTCAATTTGGGATGATTCGTTGTCTATTCAGGTATTCAACAGATGCAGCTACATCAGATTGTTTGTGGAGGTTTAATGCACTTCTTCTGAGGCTGCTGGGAGAGATTTCCCTTTCTCTTCTTTGTTCGCACAGCTCCTGGGTTTCAGCTTTGGATTTGGGCCCACCTCTGCATGTAGGTCGCCTGAGGGCATTTGTTCTTCGCTCACACAGGACGGGGTTAAAGGAGCAGCTGACTCGGGGGCTCTGGCTCACTCAGGCCTGGGGGAGGGAGGGTTCCCTACGCCGGGCAAGCTTGCGGCCGCAGAGGCAGGCGTGACGTTGCAGCAGTCTGAGGCGCGCCGTGCGTTCTCTTGGGGAAGTTGTCCCTGGATCACGGGACCCTGGCACTGGGGGGTTGCACAGGCTCCTGGGAGGGGCCGTGTGGATAGTGACCTGTGCTCGCACACAGGTTTCTTGGTGGTGGCAGCAGCAGCCTTGGCGTCTCATGTCCGTCGCTGGGGACCGCGTTGATAGCCGTGGCTTGCGCCTGTCTCTGGAGCTCGTTTAGCGTGTGCTCTCAATCACCTCTCCTCATGCACCAGGAAACAAAGAGTCAAGAAAAAGGCTCTTGCCTGTTCGGCAGCTCCAGGCCTTTTCCCGGACTCCCTCCTGGCTAGCTGTGGTGCAGTAGCCCCATTCAGGCTGTGTTTATGCCGCCAACCCCAGTCCTCTCCCTGGGATCTGCCCGAGGCCCGAGCCTCAGCTCCCAGTCCCAGCCCGCGCCGGCGGGTGAGCAGACAAGACTCTCGGGCTGTTAAGTGCTGCTCAGCACCGGTCCTCTGTGCGGGAATCTCTCCGCGTTGCCCTCTGCACCCCTGTTGCTGCGCTCTCCTCCGTGGCTCTGAAGCTTCCCCCCTCTGCCACCTGCAGTGTCCGCCCACGAAGGGCCTTCCTAGTGTGTGGAAACCTTTCCTCCTTCACAGCTCCCTCCCACTGGTGCAGGTCGCGTCTTTATTCTTTTGTACCTGTTCCTTCTTTTTTCTTTTGCCCTACCCAGGTACGTGGGGAATTTCTTGCCTTTGGGGAGGTCTGACGTCTTCTGCCAGCGTTCAGTGGGTGTTCTATAGGAGCAGTTCCACGTGTAGATTTAGTTCTGATGTATCTGTGGGGAGGAAGTTGATCTCCGCGTCTTACTCTTCTGGAGTCTTGCCCAGACCCCTCCCTTTTCTTCTTGATGAGTCTGGCTAATGGTTTATCAATTTTCTTTATCTTCTCAAAGAACCAGCTTTTAGTTTTATTGATCTTTGCTATTGTTTCCTTCATTTCTTTTTCATTTATTTCTGATCTGATCTTTATGATTGCTTTCCTTCTGCTATCTTTGGGGTATTTTTATTCTGCTTTCTCTTATTGCTTTAGGTGAAAGGTTAGGTTGTTTATTCGAGATGTTTCCTGTTCCCTGAGGTAGGCTTGTATTACTATAAACTTACCTTTTAGAACTGCTTTTGCTTCATCCCATAGGTTTTGGGTCGTCGTGTCTCCATTGTGATTTGTTTCTAGGTATTTTTTGATTTCCCCTTTGATTTCTTCAGTGATCACTTGGTTATTAACTAGTGTATTAAGTAGTGTATCATTTTGGATGATCTGTCCATTGGTGAACGTGGGGTGTTAAAGTCCCCTACTATGATTGTGTTACTGTCGATTTCCCCTTTTATGGCTGTTAGTATTTGCCTTATGTATAGAGGTGCTCCTACGTTGGGTGCATAAATATTTACAATTCTTCTACCTTCTTCTTGGATCGATCCCTTGATCATTATATAGTGTCCTTCTTTGTCTCTTGTAATAGTCTTTATTTTAAAGTCAATTTTGTCTGATATGAGAATTGCTACTCCAGCTTTCTTTTGATTTCCATTTGCATGGAATATCTTTGTCCATCCCCTCACTTTCAGTATGTATGTGTCCCTAGGTCTGATGTGGGTCTCTTGTAGACAGCATACATACGCGTCTTGTTTTTGTATCCATTCAGCCAGTCTGTGTCTTTTGGTGGGAGCATTTAATCCATTTACATTTCAAGTAATTGTCGATATGTATACTCCGATTCCCATTTTCTTAAATGTTTTGGGTTTGTTATTGTAGGTGCTTTCCTTCTCTTGTGTTTCTTGCCTGGAGAAGTTCCTTTAGCATTTGTTGTGAAGCTGGTTTGGTGATGCTGAACTCTCTCAGCTTTTGCTTGTCCGTAAAGGTTTTAATTTCTCCATCAAATCTGAATGAGATCCTTGCTGGGTAGAGTCATCTTGGTTGTAGGTTTTTCTCCTTCATCACTTTGAGTATATGCTGCCACTCCCTTCTGGCTTGCAGAGTTTCTGCTGAAAGATCAGCGGTTAACCTTAAGGGGATTCCCTTGCGTGTTATTTGTTGTTTTTCCCTTACTGCTTTTTATATGTTTTCTTTATATTTAATTTTTGATAATTTGATTAATATGTGTCTTGGCGTGTTTCTCCTTGGATTTATCCTGTATGGGACTCTCTCTGTGCTTCCAGGACTTGACTAACTATTTCCTTTCCCATATTAGGGAAGTTTTCAACTATAATCTCTTCAAATATTTTCTCAGTCCCTTTCCTTTTCTCTTCTTCTTCTGGGACCCCTATAATTCGAATGTAGGTGCGTTTAATGTTGTCCCAGACGTCTCTGAGACTGTCCTCAGTTCTTTTCATTCTTTTTACTTTATTCTCTTCTGCAGTCGTTATTTCCACTATTTTACCTTCCAGGTCACTTACCCGTTCTTCTGCCTCAGTTATTCTGCTATTGATCCCTTCTAGAGTATTTTAAATTTCATTTATTGTGTTTTTCATCGTTGCTTGGTTCCTCTTTAGGTCTACGTCCTTGTTAAGTGTTTCTTGCATTTTGCCTATTCCATGTCCAAGATTTTGTATCATCATTACTATCATTATTCTGAATTCTTTTTCAGGTAGACTGCCTATTTCCTCTTCATTTGTTAGGTCTGGAATGTTTTTACCTTGCTCCTTCATCTGCTGTGTGTTTTTCTGTCTTCTCATTTTGCTTCTCTGACTGTGTTTGGGGTCTCCTTTTCACAGGCTGCAGGTTCGTAGTTCCTGTTGTTTTTGGTATCTGTCCCCAGTGCCTAAGGTTGGTTCAGTGGGTTGTGTAGGCTTCCTGGTGGAGGGGACTAGTGCCTGTGTTCAGGTGGATGAGGCTGGATCTTGTCTTTCTGGTGGGCACGTCCACGTCTGGTGGTGTGTTTTGCGGTGTCTGTGGCTTTATTATGACTTTTGGCAGCCTCTCTGCTAATGGATGGGGCTGTGTACTTGTCTTGCTAGTTGTTTGGCATAGGGTGTCCAGCAGTGTAGCTTGCTGGTCGTTGAGTGAAGCTGGGTCTTGGCGTTGAGACGGAGATCTCTGAGAGATTTTCTCCCTTTGGTATTACGTGGAGCTGGGGAGGTCTCTTGTGGACCAGTGTCCTGAAGTTGGCCCTCCCACATCAGAGGCGCATCCCTGATGCCTGGCTGGAGCACCGAGAGCCTTTCATCCACATGGCTCAGAACAAAAGGGAGAAAACATAGCAAGTAAGAAATATAGAGTGTAAAATAAAATAAAATAAAGTAAGAGAAAATAAAATAAACTTATTATAATAAAAAATAAGAAAAACATTATTAAGGAAAAATTTATTAATAATTTTTTTTTAATTTTTTAAAATAATTTTTTTTAAAATAAAGAATAAGAAAAAAATTATTAAGAAAAAAGTTTTTTATTGTTTCTAATAAAAAATAAGAAAAACATTATTATGAAATTATGTAGAAAATATTTTTCTTAATTATTTAAAATAAAAAATAAAAAAGTTCTTAAGAAAAACGTATTTAATTTTTTTAAATAAAAATAAGAAAAGAATTATTACGAAAAAATGTATTAAGAAAATATTTTTTAAGTCAAAACAATCAAACAAAAACACCCCCCAAAAAACAAATGGACCGAACCCTAGAACAAATGGTGAAAGCAAAGCTATACAGACAAAATCTCACATGGAAGCATACACATATACACTCACAAAAAGAGGAAAAGGGGAAAAAATAATATATCCTGCTCCCAAAGTCCACCTCCTCAATTTGGGATGATTCGTTGTCTATTCAGGTATTCAACAGATGCAGCTACATCAGATTGTTTGTGGAGGTTTAATGCACTTCTTCTGAGGCTGCTGGGAGAGATTTCCCTTTCTCTTCTTTGTTCGCACAGCTCCTGGGTTTCAGCTTTGGATTTGGGCCCACCTCTGCATGTAGGTCGCCTGAGGGCATTTGTTCTTCGCTCACACAGGACGGGGTTAAAGGAGCAGCTGACTCAGGGGCTCTGGCTCACTCAGGCCTGGGGGAGGGAGGGTTCCCTACGCCGGGCAAGCTTGCGGCCGCAGAGGCAGGCGTGACGTTGCAGCAGTCTGAGGCGCGCCGTGCGTTCTCTTGGGGAAGTTGTCCCTGGATCACGGGACCCTGGCACTGGGGGGTTGCACAGGCTCCTGGGAGGGGCCGTGTGGATAGTGACCTGTGCTTGCACACAGGTTTCTTGGTGGTGGCAGCAGCAGCCTTGGCGTCTCATGTCCGTCGCTGGGGACCGCGTTGATAGCCGTGGCTTGCGCCTGTCTCTGGAGCTCGTTTAGCGTGTGCTCTCAATCACCTCTCCTCATGCACCAGGAAACAAAGAGTCAAGAAAAAGGCTCTTGCCTGTTCGGCAGCTCCAGGCCTTTTCCCGGACTCCCTCCTGGCTAGCTGTGGTGCAGTAGCCCCATTCAGGCTGTGTTTATGCCGCCAACCCCAGTCCTCTCCCTGGGATCTGCCCGAGGCCCGAGCCTCAGCTCCCAGTCCCAGCCCGCGCCGGCGGGTGAGCAGACAAGACTCTCGGGCTGTTAAGTGCTGCTCAGCACCGGTCCTCTGTGCGGGAACCTCTCCGCGTTGCCCTCTGCACCCCTGTGGCTGCGCTCTCCTCCGTGGCTCTGAAGCTTCCCCCCTCTGCCACCTGCAGTGTCCGCCCACGAAGGGCCTTCCTAGTGTGTGGAAACCTTTCCTCCTTCACAGCTCCCTCCCACTGGTGCAGGTCGCGTCTTTATTCTTTTGTACCTGTTCCTTCTTTTTTCTTTTGCCCTACCCAGGTACGTGGGGAATTTCTTGCCTTTGGGGAGGTCTGACGTCTTCTGCCAGCGTTCAGTGGGTGTTCTATAGGAGCAGTTCCACGTGTAGATTTAGTTCTGATGTATCTGTGGGGAGGAAGTTGATCTCCGCGTCTTACTCTTCTGGAGTCTTGCCCAGACCCCTCCCTTTTCTTCTTGATGAGTCTGGCTAATGGTTTATCAATTTTCTTTATCTTCTCAAAGAACCAGCTTTTAGTTTTATTGATCTTTGCTATTGTTTCCTTCATTTCTTTTTCATTTATTTCTGATCTGATCTTTATGATTGCTTTCCTTCTGCTATCTTTGGGGTATTTTTATTCTGCTTTCTCTTATTGCTTTAGGTGAAAGGTTAGGTTGTTTATTCGAGATGTTTCCTGTTCCCTGAGGTAGGCTTGTATTACTATAAACTTACCTTTTAGAACTGCTTTTGCTTCATCCCATAGGTTTTGGGTCGTCGTGTCTCCATTGTGATTTGTTTCTAGGTATTTTTTGATTTCCCCTTTGATTTCTTCAGTGATCACTTGGTTATTAACTAGTGTATTAAGTAGTGTATCATTTTGGATGATCTGTCCATTGGTGAACGTGGGGTGTTAAAGTCCCCTACTATGATTGTGTTACTGTCGATTTCCCCTTTTATGGCTGTTAGTATTTGCCTTATGTATAGAGGTGCTCCTACGTTGGGTGCATAAATATTTACAATTCTTCTACCTTCTTCTTGGATCGATCCCTTGATCATTATATAGTGTCCTTCTTTGTCTCTTGTAATAGTCTTTATTTTAAAGTCAATTTTGTCTGATATGAGAATTGCTACTCCAGCTTTCTTTTGATTTCCATTTGCATGGAATATCTTTGTCCATCCCCTCACTTTCAGTATGTATGTGTCCCTAGGTCTGATGTGGGTCTCTTGTAGACAGCATACATACGCGTCTTGTTTTTGTATCCATTCAGCCAGTCTGTGTCTTTTGGTGGGAGCATTTAATCCATTTACATTTCAAGTAATTGTCGATATGTATACTCCGATTCCCATTTTCTTAAATGTTTTGGGTTTGTTATTGTAGGTGCTTTCCTTCTCTTGTGTTTCTTGCCTGGAGAAGTTCCTTTAGCATTTGTTGTGAAGCTGGTTTGGTGATGCTGAACTCTCTCAGCTTTTGCTTGTCCGTAAAGGTTTTAATTTCTCCATCAAATCTGAATGAGATCCTTGCTGGGTAGAGTCATCTTGGTTGTAGGTTTTTCTCCTTCATCACTTTGAGTATATGCTGCCACTCCCTTCTGGCTTGCAGAGTTTCTGCTGAAAGATCAGCGGTTAACCTTAAGGGGATTCCCTTGCGTGTTATTTGTTGTTTTTCCCTTACTGCTTTTTATATGTTTTCTTTATATTTAATTTTTGATAATTTGATTAATATGTGTCTTGGCGTGTTTCTCCTTGGATTTATCCTGTATGGGACTCTCTCTGTGCTTCCAGGACTTGACTAACTATTTCCTTTCCCATATTAGGGAAGTTTTCAACTATAATCTCTTCAAATATTTTCTCAGTCCCTTTCCTTTTCTCTTCTTCTTCTGGGACCCCTATAATTCGAATGTAGGTGCGTTTAATGTTGTCCCAGACGTCTCTGAGACTGTCCTCAGTTCTTTTCATTCTTTTTACTTTATTCTCTTCTGCAGTCGTTATTTCCACTATTTTACCTTCCAGGTCACTTACCCGTTCTTCTGCCTCAGTTATTCTGCTATTGATCCCTTCTAGAGTATTTTAAATTTCATTTATTGTGTTTTTCATCGTTGCTTGGTTCCTCTTTAGGTCTACGTCCTTGTTAAGTGTTTCTTGCATTTTGCCTATTCCATGTCCAAGATTTTGTATCATCATTACTATCATTATTCTGAATTCTTTTTCAGGTAGACTGCCTATTTCCTCTTCATTTGTTAGGTCTGGTATGTTTTTACCTTGCTCCTTCATCTGCTGTGTGTTTTTCTGTCTTCTCATTTTGCTTCTCTGACTGTGTTTGGGGTCTCCTTTTCACAGGCTGCAGGTTCGTAGTTCCTGTTGTTTTTGGTATCTGTCCCCAGTGCCTAAGGTTGGTTCAGTGGGTTGTGTAGGCTTCCTGGTGGAGGGGACTAGTGCCTGTGTTCAGGTGGATGAGGCTGGATCTTGTCTTTCTGGTGGGCACGTCCACGTCTGGTGGTGTGTTTTGCGGTGTCTGTGGCTTTATTATGACTTTTGGCAGCCTCTCTGCTAATGGATGGGGCTGTGTACTTGTCTTGCTAGTTGTTTGGCATAGGGTGTCCAGCAGTGTAGCTTGCTGGTCGTTGAGTGAAGCTGGGTCTTGGCGTTGAGACGGAGATCTCTGAGAGATTTTCTCCCTTTGGTATTACGTGGAGCTGGGGAGGTCTCTTGTGGACCAGTGTCCTGAAGTTGGCCCTCCCACATCAGAGGCGCATCCCTGATGCCTGGCTGGAGCACCGAGAGCCTTTCATCCACATGGCTCAGAACAAAAGGGAGAAAACATAGAAAGTAAGAAATATAGAGTGTAAAATAAAATAAAATAAAGTAAGAGAAAATAAAATAAACTTATTATAATAAAAAATAAGAAAAACATTATTAAGGAAAAATTTATTAATAATTTTTTTTTAATTTTTTAAAATAATTTTTTTAAAATAAAGAATAAGAAAAAAATTATTAAGAAAAAAGTTTTTTATTGTTTCTAATAAAAAATAAGAAAAACATTATTATAAAATTATGTAGAAAATATTTTTCTTAATTATTTAAAATAAAAAATAGAAAAGTTCTTAAGAAAAACGTATTTAATTTTTTTAAATAAAAATAAGAAAAGAATTATTACGAAAAAATGTATTAAGAAAATATTTTTTAAGTCAAAACAATCAAACAAAAACACCCCCCAAAAAACAAATGGACCGAACCCTAGAACAAATGGTGTAAGCAAAGCTATACAGACAAAATCTCACATGGAAGCATACACATATACACTCACAAAAAGAGGAAAAGGGGAAAAAATAATATATCCTGCTCCCAAAGTCCACCTCCTCAATTTGGGATGATTCGTTGTCTATTCAGGTATTCAACAGATGCAGCTACATCAGATTGTTTGTGGAGGTTTAATGCACTTCTTCTGAGGCTGCTGGGAGAGATTTCCCTTTCTCTTCTTTGTTCGCACAGCTCCTGGGTTTCAGCTTTGGATTTGGGCCCACCTCTGCATGTAGGTCGCCTGAGGGCATTTGTTCTTCGCTCACACAGGACGGGGTTAAAGGAGCAGCTGACTCGGGGGCTCTGGCTCACTCAGGCCTGGGGGAGGGAGGGTTCCCTACGCCGGGCAAGCTTGCGGCCGCAGAGGCAGGCGTGACGTTGCAGCAGTCTGAGGCGCGCCGTGCGTTCTCTTGGGGAAGTTGTCCCTGGATCACGGGACCCTGGCACTGGGGGGTTGCACAGGCTCCTGGGAGGGGCCGTGTGGATAGTGACCTGTGCTCGCACACAGGTTTCTTGGTGGTGGCAGCAGCAGCCTTGGCGTCTCATGTCCGTCGCTGGGGACCGCGTTGATAGCCGTGGCTTGCGCCTGTCTCTGGAGCTCGTTTAGCGTGTGCTCTCAATCACCTCTCCTCATGCACCAGGAAACAAAGAGTCAAGAAAAAGGCTCTTGCCTGTTCGGCAGCTCCAGGCCTTTTCCCGGACTCCCTCCTGGCTAGCTGTGGTGCACTAGCCCCATTCAGGCTGTGTTTATGCCGCCAACCCCAGTCCTCTCCCTGGGATCTGCCCGAGGCCCGAGCCTCAGCTCCCAGTCCCAGCCCGCGCCGGCGGGTGAGCAGACAAGACTCTCGGGCTGTTAAGTGCTGCTCAGCACCGGTCCTCTGTGCGGGAATCTCTCCGCGTTGCCCTCTGCACCCCTGTGGCTGCGCTCTCCTCCGTGGCTCTGAAGCTTCCCCCCTCTGCCACCTGCAGTGTCCGCCCACGAAGGGCCTTCCTAGTGTGTGGAAACCTTTCCTCCTTCACAGCTCCCTCCCACTGGTGCAGGTCGCGTCTTTATTCTTTTGTACCTGTTCCTTCTTTTTTCTTTTGCCCTACCCAGGTACGTGGGGAATTTCTTGCCTTTGGGGAGGTCTGACGTCTTCTGCCAGCGTTCAGTGGGTGTTCTATAGGAGCAGTTCCACGTGTAGATTTAGTTCTGATGTATCTGTGGGGAGGAAGTTGATCTCCGCGTCTTACTCTTCTGGAGTCTTGCCCAGACCCCTCCCTTTTCTTCTTGATGAGTCTGGCTAATGGTTTATCAATTTTCTTTATCTTCTCAAAGAACCAGCTTTTAGTTTTATTGATCTTTGCTATTGTTTCCTTCATTTCTTTTTCATTTATTTCTGATCTGATCTTTATGATTGCTTTCCTTCTGCTATCTTTGGGGTATTTTTATTCTGCTTTCTCTTATTGCTTTAGGTGAAAGGTTAGGTTGTTTATTCGAGATGTTTCCTGTTCCCTGAGGTAGGCTTGTATTACTATAAACTTACCTTTTAGAACTGCTTTTGCTTCATCCCATAGGTTTTGGGTCGTCGTGTCTCCATTGTGATTTGTTTCTAGGTATTTTTTGATTTCCCCTTTGATTTCTTCAGTGATCACTTGGTTATTAACTAGTGTATTAAGTAGTGTATCATTTTGGATGATCTGTCCATTGGTGAACGTGGGGTGTTAAAGTCCCCTACTATGATTGTGTTACTGTCGATTTCCCCTTTTATGGCTGTTAGTATTTGCCTTATGTATAGAGGTGCTCCTACGTTGGGTGCATAAATATTTACAATTCTTCTACCTTCTTCTTGGATCGATCCCTTGATCATTATATAGTGTCCTTCTTTGTCTCTTGTAATAGTCTTTATTTTAAAGTCAATTTTGTCTGATATGAGAATTGCTACTCCAGCTTTCTTTTGATTTCCATTTGCATGGAATATCTTTGTCCATCCCCTCACTTTCAGTATGTATGTGTCCCTAGGTCTGATGTGGGTCTCTTGTAGACAGCATACATACGCGTCTTGTTTTTGTATCCATTCAGCCAGTCTGTGTCTTTTGGTGGGAGCATTTAATCCATTTACATTTCAAGTAATTGTCGATATGTATACTCCGATTCCCATTTTCTTAAATGTTTTGGGTTTGTTATTGTAGGTGCTTTCCTTCTCTTGTGTTTCTTGCCTGGAGAAGTTCCTTTAGCATTTGTTGTGAAGCTGGTTTGGTGATGCTGAACTCTCTCAGCTTTTGCTTGTCCGTAAAGGTTTTAATTTCTCCATCAAATCTGAATGAGATCCTTGCTGGGTAGAGTCATCTTGGTTGTAGGTTTTTCTCCTTCATCACTTTGAGTATATGCTGCCACTCCCTTCTGGCTTGCAGAGTTTCTGCTGAAAGATCAGCGGTTAACCTTAAGGGGATTCCCTTGCGTGTTATTTGTTGTTTTTCCCTTACTGCTTTTTATATGTTTTCTTTATATTTAATTTTTGATAATTTGATTAATATGTGTCTTGGCGTGTTTCTCCTTGGATTTATCCTGTATGGGACTCTCTCTGTGCTTCCAGGACTTGACTAACTATTTCCTTTCCCATATTAGGGAAGTTTTCAACTATAATCTCTTCAAATATTTTCTCAGTCCCTTTCCTTTTCTCTTCTTCTTCTGGGACCCCTATAATTCGAATGTAGGTGCGTTTAATGTTGTCCCAGACGTCTCTGAGACTGTCCTCAGTTCTTTTCATTCTTTTTACTTTATTCTCTTCTGCAGTCGTTATTTCCACTATTTTACCTTCCAGGTCACTTACCCGTTCTTCTGCCTCAGTTATTCTGCTATTGATCCCTTCTAGAGTATTTTAAATTTCATTTATTGTGTTTTTCATCGTTGCTTGGTTCCTCTTTAGGTCTACGTCCTTGTTAAGTGTTTCTTGCATTTTGCCTATTCCATGTCCAAGATTTTGTATCATCATTACTATCATTATTCTGAATTCTTTTTCAGGTAGACTGCCTATTTCCTCTTCATTTGTTAGGTCTGGTATGTTTTTACCTTGCTCCTTCATCTGCTGTGTGTTTTTCTGTCTTCTCATTTTGCTTCTCTGACTGTGTTTGGGGTCTCCTTTTCACAGGCTGCAGGTTCGTAGTTCCTGTTGTTTTTGGTATCTGTCCCCAGTGCCTAAGGTTGGTTCAGTGGGTTGTGTAGGCTTCCTGGTGGAGGGGACTAGTGCCTGTGTTCAGGTGGATGAGGCTGGATCTTGTCTTTCTGGTGGGCACGTCCACGTCTGGTGGTGTGTTTTGCGGTGTCTGTGGCTTTATTATGACTTTTGGCAGCCTCTCTGCTAATGGATGGGGCTGTGTACTTGTCTTGCTAGTTGTTTGGCATAGGGTGTCCAGCAGTGTAGCTTGCTGGTCGTTGAGTGAAGCTGGGTCTTGGCGTTGAGACGGAGATCTCTGAGAGATTTTCTCCCTTTGGTATTACGTGGAGCTGGGGAGGTCTCTTGTGGACCAGTGTCCTGAGGTTGGCCCTCCCACATCAGAGGCGCATCCCTGATGCCTGGCTGGAGCACCGAGAGCCTTTCATCCACATGGCTCAGAACAAAAGGGAGAAAACATAGCAAGTAAGAAATATAGAGTGTAAAATAAAATAAAATAAAGTAAGAGAAAATAAAATAAACTTATTATAATAAAAAATAAGAAAAACATTATTAAGGAAAAATTTATTAATAATTTTTTTTTAATTTTTTAAAATAATTTTTTTAAAATAAAGAATAAGAAAAAAATTATTAAGAAAAAAGTTTTTTATTGTTTCTAATAAAAAATAAGAAAAACATTATTATGAAATTATGTAGAAAATATTTTTCTTAATTATTTAAAATAAAAAATAAAAAAGTTCTTAAGAAAAACGTATTTAATTTTTTTAAATAAAAATAAGAAAAGAATTATTACGAAAAAATGTATTAAGAAAATATTTTTTAAGTCAAAACAATCAAACAAAAACACCCCCCAAAAAACAAATGGACCGAACCCTAGAACAAATGGTGAAAGCAAAGCTATACAGACAAAATCTCACATGGAAGCATACACATATACACTCACAAAAAGAGGAAAAGGGGAAAAAATAATATATCCTGCTCCCAAAGTCCACCTCCTCAATTTGGGATGATTCGTTGTCTATTCAGGTATTCAACAGATGCAGCTACATCAGATTGTTTGTGGAGGTTTAATGCACTTCTTCTGAGGCTGCTGGGAGAGATTTCCCTTTCTCTTCTTTGTTCGCACAGCTCCTGGGTTTCAGCTTTGGATTTGGGCCCACCTCTGCATGTAGGTCGCCTGAGGGCATTTGTTCTTCGCTCACACAGGACGGGGTTAAAGGAGCAGCTGACTCGGGGGCTCTGGCTCACTCAGGCCTGGGGGAGGGAGGGTTCCCTACGCCGGGCAAGCTTGCGGCCGCAGAGGCAGGCGTGACGTTGCAGCAGTCTGAGGCGCGCCGTGCGTTCTCTTGGGGAAGTTGTCCCTGGATCACGGGACCCTGGCACTGGGGGGTTGCACAGGCTCCTGGGAGGGGCCGTGTGGATAGTGACCTGTGCTCGCACACAGGTTTCTTGGTGGTGGCAGCAGCAGCCTTGGCGTCTCATGTCCGTCGCTGGGGACCGCGTTGATAGCCGTGGCTTGCGCCTGTCTCTGGAGCTCGTTTAGCGTGTGCTCTCAATCACCTCTCCTCATGCACCAGGAAACAAAGAGTCAAGAAAAAGGCTCTTGCCTGTTCGGCAGCTCCAGGCCTTTTCCCGGACTCCCTCCTGGCTAGCTGTGGTGCACTAGCCCCATTCAGGCTGTGTTTATGCCGCCAACCCCAGTCCTCTCCCTGGGATCTGCCCGAGGCCCGAGCCTCAGCTCCCAGTCCCAGCCCGCGCCGGCGGGTGAGCAGACAAGACTCTCGGGCTGTTAAGTGCTGCTCAGCACCGGTCCTCTGTGCGGGAATCTCTCCGCGTTGCCCTCTGCACCCCTGTGGCTGCGCTCTCCTCCGTGGCTCTGAAGCTTCCCCCCTCTGCCACCTGCAGTGTCCGCCCACGAAGGGCCTTCCTAGTGTGTGGAAACCTTTCCTCCTTCACAGCTCCCTCCCACTGGTGCAGGTCGCGTCTTTATTCTTTTGTACCTGTTCCTTCTTTTTTCTTTTGCCCTACCCAGGTACGTGGGGAATTTCTTGCCTTTGGGGAGGTCTGACGTCTTCTGCCAGCGTTCAGTGGGTGTTCTATAGGAGCAGTTCCACGTGTAGATTTAGTTCTGATGTATCTGTGGGGAGGAAGTTGATCTCCGCGTCTTACTCTTCTGGAGTCTTGCCCAGACCCCTCCCTTTTCTTCTTGATGAGTCTGGCTAATGGTTTATCAATTTTCTTTATCTTCTCAAAGAACCAGCTTTTAGTTTTATTGATCTTTGCTATTGTTTCCTTCATTTCTTTTTCATTTATTTCTGATCTGATCTTTATGATTGCTTTCCTTCTGCTATCTTTGGGGTATTTTTATTCTGCTTTCTCTTATTGCTTTAGGTGAAAGGTTAGGTTGTTTATTCGAGATGTTTCCTGTTCCCTGAGGTAGGCTTGTATTACTATAAACTTACCTTTTAGAACTGCTTTTGCTTCATCCCATAGGTTTTGGGTCGTCGTGTCTCCATTGTGATTTGTTTCTAGGTATTTTTTGATTTCCCCTTTGATTTCTTCAGTGATCACTTGGTTATTAACTAGTGTATTAAGTAGTGTATCATTTTGGATGATCTGTCCATTGGTGAACGTGGGGTGTTAAAGTCCCCTACTATGATTGTGTTACTGTCGATTTCCCCTTTTATGGCTGTTAGTATTTGCCTTATGTATAGAGGTGCTCCTACGTTGGGTGCATAAATATTTACAATTCTTCTACCTTCTTCTTGGATCGATCCCTTGATCATTATATAGTGTCCTTCTTTGTCTCTTGTAATAGTCTTTATTTTAAAGTCAATTTTGTCTGATATGAGAATTGCTACTCCAGCTTTCTTTTGATTTCCATTTGCATGGAATATCTTTGTCCATCCCCTCACTTTCAGTATGTATGTGTCCCTAGGTCTGAAGTGGGTCTCTTGTAGACAGCATACATACGCGTCTTGTTTTTGTATCCATTCAGCCAGTCTGTGTCTTTTGGTGGGAGCATTTAATCCATTTACATTTCAAGTAATTGTCGATATGTATACTCCGATTCCCATTTTCTTAAATGTTTTGGGTTTGTTATTGTAGGTGCTTTCCTTCTCTTGTGTTTCTTGCCTGGAGAAGTTCCTTTAGCATTTGTTGTGAAGCTGGTTTGGTGATGCTGAACTCTCTCAGCTTTTGCTTGTCCGTAAAGGTTTTAATTTCTCCATCAAATCTGAATGAGATCCTTGCTGGGTAGAGTCATCTTGGTTGTAGGTTTTTCTCCTTCATCACTTTGAGTATATGCTGCCACTCCCTTCTGGCTTGCAGAGTTTCTGCTGAAAGATCAGCGGTTAACCTTAAGGGGATTCCCTTGCGTGTTATTTGTTGTTTTTCCCTTACTGCTTTTTATATGTTTTCTTTATATTTAATTTTTGATAATTTGATTAATATGTGTCTTGGCGTGTTTCTCCTTGGATTTATCCTGTATGGGACTCTCTCTGTGCTTCCAGGACTTGACTAACTATTTCCTTTCCCATATTAGGGAAGTTTTCAACTATAATCTCTTCAAATATTTTCTCAGTCCCTTTCCTTTTCTCTTCTTCTTCTGGGACCCCTATAATTCGAATGTAGGTGCGTTTAATGTTGTCCCAGACGTCTCTGAGACTGTCCTCAGTTCTTTTCATTCTTTATACTTTATTCTCTTCTGCAGTCGTTATTTCCACTATTTTACCTTCCAGGTCACTTACCCGTTCTTCTGCCTCAGTTATTCTGCTATTGATCCCTTCTAGAGTATTTTAAATTTCATTTATTGTGTTTTTCATCGTTGCTTGGTTCCTCTTTAGGTCTACGTCCTTGTTAAGTGTTTCTTGCATTTTGCCTATTCCATGTCCAAGATTTTGTATCATCATTACTATCATTATTCTGAATTCTTTTTCAGGTAGACTGCCTATTTCCTCTTCATTTGTTAGGTCTGGTATGTTTTTACCTTGCTCCTTCATCTGCTGTGTGTTTTTCTGTCTTCTCATTTTGCTTCTCTGACTGTGTTTGGGGTCTCCTTTTCACAGGCTGCAGGTTCGTAGTTCCTGTTGTTTTTGGTATCTGTCCCCAGTGCCTAAGGTTGGTTCAGTGGGTTGTGTAGGCTTCCTGGTGGAGGGGACTAGTGCCTGTGTTCAGGTGGATGAGGCTGGATCTTGTCTTTCTGGTGGGCACGTCCACGTCTGGTGGTGTGTTTTGCGGTGTCTGTGGCTTTATTATGACTTTTGGCAGCCTCTCTGCTAATGGATGGGGCTGTGTACTTGTCTTGCTAGTTGTTTGGCATAGGGTGTCCAGCAGTGTAGCTTGCTGGTCGTTGAGTGAAGCTGGGTCTTGGCGTTGAGACGGAGATCTCTGAGAGATTTTCTCCCTTTGGTATTACGTGGAGCTGGGGAGGTCTCTTGTGGACCAGTGTCCTGAGGTTGGCCCTCCCACATCAGAGGCGCATCCCTGATGCCTGGCTGGAGCACCGAGAGCCTTTCATCCACATGGCTCAGAACAAAAGGGAGAAAACATAGCAAGTAAGAAATATAGAGTGTAAAATAAAATAAAATAAAGTAAGAGAAAATAAAATAAACTTATTATAATAAAAAATAAGAAAAACATTATTAAGGAAAAATTTATTAATAATTTTTTTTTAATTTTTTAAAATAATTTTTTTAAAATAAAGAATAAGAAAAAAATTATTAAGAAAAAAGTTTTTTATTGTTTCTAATAAAAAATAAGAAAAACATTATTATGAAATTATGTAGAAAATATTTTTCTTAATTATTTAAAATAAAAAATAAAAAAGTTCTTAAGAAAAACGTATTTAATTTTTTTAAATAAAAATAAGAAAAGAATTATTACGAAAAAATGTATTAAGAAAATATTTTTTAAGTCAAAACAATCAAACAAAAACACCCCCCAAAAAACAAATGGACCGAACCCTAGAACAAATGGTGAAAGCAAAGCTATACAGACAAAATCTCACATGGAAGCATACACATATACACTCACAAAAAGAGGAAAAGGGGAAAAAATAATATATCCTGCTCCCAAAGTCCACCTCCTCAATTTGGGATGATTCGTTGTCTATTCAGGTATTCAACAGATGCAGCTACATCAGATTGTTTGTGGAGGTTTAATGCACTTCTTCTGAGGCTGCTGGGAGAGATTTCCCTTTCTCTTCTTTGTTCGCACAGCTCCTGGGTTTCAGCTTTGGATTTGGGCCCACCTCTGCATGTAGGTCGCCTGAGGGCATTTGTTCTTCGCTCACACAGGACGGGGTTAAAGGAGCAGCTGACTCGGGGGCTCTGGCTCACTCAGGCCTGGGGGAGGGAGGGTTCCCTACGCCGGGCAAGCTTGCGGCCGCAGAGGCAGGCGTGACGTTGCAGCAGTCTGAGGCGCGCCGTGCGTTCTCTTGGGGAAGTTGTCCCTGGATCACGGGACCCTGGCACTGGGGGGTTGCACAGGCTCCTGGGAGGGGCCGTGTGGATAGTGACCTGTGCTCGCACACAGGTTTCTTGGTGGTGGCAGCAGCAGCCTTGGCGTCTCATGTCCGTCGCTGGGGACCGCGTTGATAGCCGTGGCTTGCGCCTGTCTCTGGAGCTCGTTTAGCGTGTGCTCTCAATCACCTCTCCTCATGCACCAGGAAACAAAGAGTCAAGAAAAAGGCTCTTGCCTGTTCGGCAGCTCCAGGCCTTTTCCCGGACTCCCTCCTGGCTAGCTGTGGTGCACTAGCCCCATTCAGGCTGTGTTTATGCCGCCAACCCCAGTCCTCTCCCTGGGATCTGCCCGAGGCCCGAGCCTCAGCTCCCAGTCCCAGCCCGCGCCGGCGGGTGAGCAGACAAGACTCTCGGGCTGTTAAGTGCTGCTCAGCACCGGTCCTCTGTGCGGGAATCTCTCCGCGTTGCCCTCTGCACCCCTGTTGCTGCGCTCTCCTCCGTGGCTCTGAAGCTTCCCCCCTCTGCCACCTGCAGTGTCCGCCCACGAAGGGCCTTCCTAGTGTGTGGAAACCTTTCCTCTTCACAGCTCCCTCCCACTGGTGCAGGTCGCGTCTTTATTCTTTTGTACCTGTTCCTTCTTTTTTCTTTTGCCCTACCCAGGTACGTGGGGAATTTCTTGCCTTTGGGGAGGTCTGACGTCTTCTGCCAGCGTTCAGTGGGTGTTCTATAGGAGCAGTTCCACGTGTAGATTTAGTTCTGATGTATCTGTGGGGAGGAAGTTGATCTCCGCGTCTTACTCTTCTGGAGTCTTGCCCAGACCCCTCCCTTTTCTTCTTGATGAGTCTGGCTAATGGTTTATCAATTTTCTTTATCTTCTCAAAGAACCAGCTTTTAGTTTTATTGATCTTTGCTATTGTTTCCTTCATTTCTTTTTCATTTATTTCTGATCTGATCTTTATGATTGCTTTCCTTCTGCTATCTTTGGGGTATTTTTATTCTGCTTTCTCTTATTGCTTTAGGTGAAAGGTTAGGTTGTTTATTCGAGATGTTTCCTGTTCCCTGAGGTAGGCTTGTATTACTATAAACTTACCTTTTAGAACTGCTTTTGCTTCATCCCATAGGTTTTGGGTCGTCGTGTCTCCATTGTGATTTGTTTCTAGGTATTTTTTGATTTCCCCTTTGATTTCTTCAGTGATCACTTGGTTATTAACTAGTGTATTAAGTAGTGTATCATTTTGGATGATCTGTCCATTGGTGAACGTGGGGTGTTAAAGTCCCCTACTATGATTGTGTTACTGTCGATTTCCCCTTTTATGGCTGTTAGTATTTGCCTTATGTATAGAGGTGCTCCTACGTTGGGTGCATAAATATTTACAATTCTTCTACCTTCTTCTTGGATCGATCCCTTGATCATTATATAGTGTCCTTCTTTGTCTCTTGTAATAGTCTTTATTTTAAAGTCAATTTTGTCTGATATGAGAATTGCTACTCCAGCTTTCTTTTGATTTCCATTTGCATGGAATATCTTTGTCCATCCCCTCACTTTCAGTATGTATGTGTCCCTAGGTCTGAAGTGGGTCTCTTGTAGACAGCATACATACGCGTCTTGTTTTTTTATCCATTCAGCCAGTCTGTGTCTTTTGGTGGGAGCATTTAATCCATTTACATTTCAAGTAATTGTCGATATGTATACTCCGATTCCCATTTTCTTAAATGTTTTGGGTTTGTTATTGTAGGTGCTTTCCTTCTCTTGTGTTTCTTGCCTGGAGAAGTTCCTTTAGCATTTGTTGTGAAGCTGGTTTGGTGATGCTGAACTCTCTCAGCTTTTGCTTGTCCGTAAAGGTTTTAATTTCTCCATCAAATCTGAATGAGATCCTTGCTGGGTAGAGTCATCTTGGTTGTAGGTTTTTCTCCTTCATCACTTTGAGTATATGCTGCCACTCCCTTCTGGCTTGCAGAGTTTCTGCTGAAAGATCAGCGGTTAACCTTAAGGGGATTCCCTTGCGTGTTATTTGTTGTTTTTCCCTTACTGCTTTTTATATGTTTTCTTTATATTTAATTTTTGATAATTTGATTAATATGTGTCTTGGCGTGTTTCTCCTTGGATTTATCCTGTATGGGACTCTCTCTGTGCTTCCAGGACTTGACTAACTATTTCCTTTCCCATATTAGGGAAGTTTTCAACTATAATCTCTTCAAATATTTTCTCAGTCCCTTTCCTTTTCTCTTCTTCTTCTGGGACCCCTATAATTCGAATGTAGGTGCGTTTAATGTTGTCCCAGACGTCTCTGAGACTGTCCTCAGTTCTTTTCATTCTTTATACTTTATTCTCTTCTGCAGTCGTTATTTCCACTATTTTACCTTCCAGGTCACTTACCCGTTCTTCTGCCTCAGTTATTCTGCTATTGATCCCTTCTAGAGTATTTTAAATTTCATTTATTGTGTTTTTCATCGTTGCTTGGTTCCTCTTTAGGTCTACGTCCTTGTTAAGTGTTTCTTGCATTTTGCCTATTCCATGTCCAAGATTTTGTATCATCATTACTATCATTATTCTGAATTCTTTTTCAGGTAGACTGCCTATTTCCTCTTCATTTGTTAGGTCTGGAATGTTTTTACCTTGCTCCTTCATCTGCTGTGTGTTTTTCTGTCTTCTCATTTTGCTTCTCTGACTGTGTTTGGGGTCTCCTTTTCACAGGCTGCAGGTTCGTAGTTCCTGTTGTTTTTGGTATCTGTCCCCAGTGCCTAAGGTTGGTTCAGTGGGTTGTGTAGGCTTCCTGGTGGAGGGGACTAGTGCCTGTGTTCAGGTGGATGAGGCTGGATCTTGTCTTTCTGGTGGGCACGTCCACGTCTGGTGGTGTGTTTTGCGGTGTCTGTGGCTTTATTATGACTTTTGGCAGCCTCTCTGCTAATGGATGGGGCTGTGTACTTGTCTTGCTAGTTGTTTGGCATAGGGTGTCCAGCAGTGTAGCTTGCTGGTCGTTGAGTGAAGCTGGGTCTTGGCGTTGAGACGGAGATCTCTGAGAGATTTTCTCCCTTTGGTATTACGTGGAGCTGGGGAGGTCTCTTGTGGACCAGTGTCCTGAAGTTGGCCCTCCCACATCAGAGGCGCATCCCTGATGCCTGGCTGGAGCACCGAGAGCCTTTCATCCACATGGCTCAGAACAAAAGGGAGAAAACATAGCAAGTAAGAAATATAGAGTGTAAAATAAAATAAAATAAAGTAAGAGAAAATAAAATAAACTTATTATAATAAAAAATAAGAAAAACATTATTAAGGAAAAATTTATTAATAATTTTTTTTTAATTTTTTAAAATAATTTTTTTAAAATAAAGAATAAGAAAAAAATTATTAAGAAAAAAGTTTTTTATTGTTTCTAATAAAAAATAAGAAAAACATTATTATGAAATTATGTAGAAAATATTTTTCTTAATTATTTAAAATAAAAAATAAAAAAGTTCTTAAGAAAAACGTATTTAATTTTTTTAAATAAAAATAAGAAAAGAATTATTACGAAAAAATGTATTAAGAAAATATTTTTTAAGTCAAAACAATCAAACAAAAACACCCCCCAAAAAACAAATGGACCGAACCCTAGAACAAATGGTGAAAGCAAAGCTATACAGACAAAATCTCACATGGAAGCATACACATATACACTCACAAAAAGAGGAAAAGGGGAAAAAATAATATATCCTGCTCCCACAGTCCACCTCCTCAATTTGGGATGATTCGTTGTCTATTCAGGTATTCAACAGTTGCAGCTACATCAGATTGTTTGTGGAGGTTTAATGCACTTCTTCTGAGGCTGCTGGGAGAGATTTCCCTTTCTCTTCTTTGTTCGCACAGCTCCTGGGTTTCAGCTTTGGATTTGGGCCCACCTCTGCATGTAGGTCGCCTGAGGGCATTTGTTCTTCGCTCACACAGGACGGGGTTAAAGGAGCAGCTGACTCGGGGGCTCTGGCTCACTCAGGCCTGGGGGAGGGAGGGTTCCCTACGCCGGGCAAGCTTGCGGCCGCAGAGGCAGGCGTGACGTTGCAGCAGTCTGAGGCGCGCCGTGCGTTCTCTTGGGGAAGTTGTCCCTGGATCACGGGACCCTGGCACTGGGGGGTTGCACAGGCTCCTGGGAGGGGCCGTGTGGATAGTGACCTGTGCTCGCACACAGGTTTCTTGGTGGTGGCAGCAGCAGCCTTGGCGTCTCATGTCCGTCGCTGGGGACCGCGTTGATAGCCGTGGCTTGCGCCTGTCTCTGGAGCTCGTTTAGCGTGTGCTCTCAATCACCTCTCCTCATGCACCAGGAAACAAAGAGTCAAGAAAAAGGCTCTTGCCTGTTCGGCAGCTCCAGGCCTTTTCCCGGACTCCCTCCTGGCTAGCTGTGGTGCACTAGCCCCATTCAGGCTGTGTTTATGCCGCCAACCCGAGTCCTCTCCCTGGGATCTGCCCGAGGCCCGAGCCTCAGCTCCCAGTCCCAGCCCGCACCGGCGGGTGAGCAGACAAGACTCTCGGGCTGTTAAGTGCTGCTCAGCACCGGTCCTCTGTGCGGGAATCTCTCCGCGTTGCCCTCTGCACCCCTGTTGCTGCGCTCTCCTCCGTGGCTCTGAAGCTTCCCCCCTCTGCCACCTGCAGTGTCCGCCCACGAAGGGCCTTCCTAGTGTGTGGAAACCTTTCCTCCTTCACAGCTCCCTCCCACTGGTGCAGGTCGCGTCTTTATTCTTTTGTACCTGTTCCTTCTTTTTTCTTTTGCCCTACCCAGGTACGTGGGGAATTTCTTGCCTTTGGGGAGGTCTGACGTCTTCTGCCAGCGTTCAGTGGGTGTTCTATAGGAGCAGTTCCACGTGTAGATTTAGTTCTGATGTATCTGTGGGGAGGAAGTTGATCTCCGCGTCTTACTCTTCTGGAGTCTTGCCCAGACCCCTCCCTTTTCTTCTTGATGAGTCTGGCTAATGGTTTATCAATTTTCTTTATCTTCTCAAAGAACCAGCTTTTAGTTTTATTGATCTTTGCTATTGTTTCCTTCATTTCTTTTTCATTTATTTCTGATCTGATCTTTATGATTGCTTTCCTTCTGCTATCTTTGGGGTATTTTTATTCTGCTTTCTCTTATTGCTTTAGGTGAAAGGTTAGGTTGTTTATTCGAGATGTTTCCTGTTCCCTGAGGTAGGCTTGTATTACTATAAACTTACCTTTTAGAACTGCTTTTGCTTCATCCCATAGGTTTTGGGTCGTCGTGTCTCCATTGTGATTTGTTTCTAGGTATTTTTTGATTTCCCCTTTGATTTCTTCAGTGATCACTTGGTTATTAACTAGTGTATTAAGTAGTGTATCATTTTGGATGATCTGTCCATTGGTGAACGTGGGGTGTTAAAGTCCCCTACTATGATTGTGTTACTGTCGATTTCCCCTTTTATGGCTGTTAGTATTTGCCTTATGTATAGAGGTGCTCCTACGTTGGGTGCATAAATATTTACAATTCTTCTACCTTCTTCTTGGATCGATCCCTTGATCATTATATAGTGTCCTTCTTTGTCTCTTGTAATAGTCTTTATTTTAAAGTCAATTTTGTCTGATATGAGAATTGCTACTCCAGCTTTCTTTTGATTTCCATTTGCATGGAATATCTTTGTCCATCCCCTCACTTTCAGTATGTATGTGTCCCTAGGTCTGAAGTGGGTCTCTTGTAGACAGCATACATACGCGTCTTGTTTTTGTATCCATTCAGCCAGTCTGTGTCTTTTGGTGGGAGCATTTAATCCATTTACATTTCAAGTAATTGTCGATATGTATACTCCGATTCCCATTTTCTTAAATGTTTTGGGTTTGTTATTGTAGGTGCTTTCCTTCTCTTGTGTTTCTTGCCTGGAGAAGTTCCTTTAGCATTTGTTGTGAAGCTGGTTTGGTGATGCTGAACTCTCTCAGCTTTTGCTTGTCCGTAAAGGTTTTAATTTCTCCATCAAATCTGAATGAGATCCTTGCTGGGTAGAGTCATCTTGGTTGTAGGTTTTTCTCCTTCATCACTTTGAGTATATGCTGCCACTCCCTTCTGGCTTGCAGAGTTTCTGCTGAAAGATCAGCGGTTAACCTTAAGGGGATTCCCTTGCGTGTTATTTGTTGTTTTTCCCTTACTGCTTTTTATATGTTTTCTTTATATTTAATTTTTGATAATTTGATTAATATGTGTCTTGGCGTGTTTCTCCTTGGATTTATCCTGTATGGGACTCTCTCTGTGCTTCCAGGACTTGACTAACTATTTCCTTTCCCATATTAGGGAAGTTTTCAACTATAATCTCTTCAAATATTTTCTCAGTCCCTTTCCTTTTCTCTTCTTCTTCTGGGACCCCTATAATTCGAATGTAGGTGCGTTTAATGTTGTCCCAGACGTCTCTGAGACTGTCCTCAGTTCTTTTCATTCTTTATACTTTATTCTCTTCTGCAGTCGTTATTTCCACTATTTTACCTTCCAGGTCACTTACCCGTTCTTCTGCCTCAGTTATTCTGCTATTGATCCCTTCTAGAGTATTTTAAATTTCATTTATTGTGTTTTTCATCGTTGCTTGGTTCCTCTTTAGGTCTACGTCCTTGTTAAGTGTTTCTTGCATTTTGCCTATTCCATGTCCAAGATTTTGTATCATCATTACTATCATTATTCTGAATTCTTTTTCAGGTAGACTGCCTATTTCCTCTTCATTTGTTAGGTCTGGAATGTTTTTACCTTGCTCCTTCATCTGCTGTGTGTTTTTCTGTCTTCTCATTTTGCTTCTCTGACTGTGTTTGGGGTCTCCTTTTCACAGGCTGCAGGTTCGTAGTTCCTGTTGTTTTTGGTATCTGTCCCCAGTGCCTAAGGTTGGTTCAGTGGGTTGTGTAGGCTTCCTGGTGGAGGGGACTAGTGCCTGTGTTCAGGTGGATGAGGCTGGATCTTGTCTTTCTGGTGGGCACGTCCACGTCTGGTGGTGTGTTTTGCGGTGTCTGTGGCTTTATTATGACTTTTGGCAGCCTCTCTGCTAATGGATGGGGCTGTGTACTTGTCTTGCTAGTTGTTTGGCATAGGGTGTCCAGCAGTGTAGCTTGCTGGTCGTTGAGTGAAGCTGGGTCTTGGCGTTGAGACGGAGATCTCTGAGAGATTTTCTCCCTTTGGTATTACGTGGAGCTGGGGAGGTCTCTTGTGGACCAGTGTCCTGAGGTTGGCCCTCCCACATCAGAGGCGCATCCCTGATGCCTGGCTGGAGCACCGAGAGCCTTTCATCCACATGGCTCAGAACAAAAGGGAGAAAACATAGCAAGTAAGAAATATAGAGTGTAAAATAAAATAAAATAAAGTAAGAGAAAATAAAATAAACTTATTATAATAAAAAATAAGAAAAACATTATTAAGGACAAATTTATTAATATTTTTTTTTTAATTTTTTAAAATAATTTTTTTAAAATAAAGAATAAGAAAAAAATTATTAAGAAAAAAGTTTTTTATTGTTTCTAATAAAAAATAAGAAAAACATTATTATGAAATTATGTAGAAAATATTTTTCTTAATTATTTAAAATAAAAAATAAAAAAGTTCTTAAGAAAAACGTATTTAATTTTTTTAAATAAAAATAAGAAAAGAATTATTACGAAAAAATGTATTAAGTAAATATTTTTTAAGTCAAAACAATCAAACAAAAACACCCCCCAAAAAACAAATGGACCGAACCCTAGAACAAATGGTGAAAGCAAAGCTATACAGACAAAATCTCACATGGAAGCATACACATATACACTCACAAAAAGAGGAAAAGGGGAAAAAATAATATATCCTGCTCCCAAAGTCCACCTCCTCAATTTGGGATGATTCGTTGTCTATTCAGGTATTCAACAGATGCAGCTACATCAGATTGTTTGTGGAGGTTTAATGCACTTCTTCTGAGGCTGCTGGGAGAGATTTCCCTTTCTCTTCTTTGTTCGCACAGCTCCTGGGTTTCAGCTTTGGATTTGGGCCCACCTCTGCATGTAGGTCGCCTGAGGGCATTTGTTCTTCGCTCACACAGGACGGGGTTAAAGGAGCAGCTGACTCGGGGGCTCTGGCTCACTCAGGCCTGGGGGAGGGAGGGTTCCCTACGCCGGGCAAGCTTGCGGCCGCAGAGGCAGGCGTGACGTTGCAGCAGTCTGAGGCGCGCCGTGCGTTCTCTTGGGGAAGTTGTCCCTGGATCACGGGACCCTGGCACTGGGGGGTTGCACAGGCTCCTGGGAGGGGCCGTGTGGATAGTGACCTGTGCTCGCACACAGGTTTCTTGGTGGTGGCAGCAGCAGCCTTGGCGTCTCATGTCCGTCGCTGGGGACCGCGTTGATAGCCGTGGCTTGCGCCTGTCTCTGGAGCTCGTTTAGCGTGTGCTCTCAATCACCTCTCCTCATGCACCAGGAAACAAAGAGTCAAGAAAAAGGCTCTTGCCTGTTCGGCAGCTCCAGGCCTTTTCCCGGACTCCCTCCTGGCTAGCTGTGGTGCACTAGCCCCATTCAGGCTGTGTTTATGCCGCCACCCCCAGTCCTCTCCCTGGGATCTGCCCGAGGCCCGAGCCTCAGCTCCCAGTCCCAGCCCGCGCCGGCGGGTGAGCAGACAAGACTCTCCGGCTGTTAAGTGCTGCTCAGCACCGGTCCTCTGTGCGGGAATCTCTCCGCGTTGCCCTCTGCACCCCTGTTGCTGCGCTCTCCTCCGTGGCTCTGAAGCTTCCCCCCTCTGCCACCTGCAGTGTCCGCCCACGAAGGGCCTTCCTAGTGTGTGGAAACCTTTCCTCTTCACAGCTCCCTCCCACTGGTGCAGGTCGCGTCTTTATTCTTTTGTACCTGTTCCTTCTTTTTTCTTTTGCCCTACCCAGGTACGTGGGGAATTTCTTGCCTTTGGGGAGGTCTGACGTCTTCTGCCAGCGTTCAGTGGGTGTTCTATAGGAGCAGTTCCACGTGTAGATTTAGTTCTGATGTATCTGTGGGGAGGAAGTTGATCTCCGCGTCTTACTCTTCTGGAGTCTTGCCCAGACCCCTCCCTTTTCTTCTTGATGAGTCTGGCTAATGGTTTATCAATTTTCTTTATCTTCTCAAAGAACCAGCTTTTAGTTTTATTGATCTTTGCTATTGTTTCCTTCATTTCTTTTTCATTTATTTCTGATCTGATCTTTATGATTGCTTTCCTTCTGCTATCTTTGGGGTATTTTTATTCTGCTTTCTCTTATTGCTTTAGGTGAAAGGTTAGGTTGTTTATTCGAGATGTTTCCTGTTCCCTGAGGTAGGCTTGTATTACTATAAACTTACCTTTTAGAACTGCTTTTGCTTCATCCCATAGGTTTTGGGTCGTCGTGTCTCCATTGTGATTTGTTTCTAGGTATTTTTTGATTTCCCCTTTGATTTCTTCAGTGATCACTTGGTTATTAACTAGTGTATTAAGTAGTGTATCATTTTGGATGATCTGTCCATTGGTGAACGTGGGGTGTTAAAGTCCCCTACTATGATTGTGTTACTGTCGATTTCCCCTTTTATGGCTGTTAGTATTTGCCTTATGTATAGAGGTGCTCCTACGTTGGGTGCATAAATATTTACAATTCTTCTACCTTCTTCTTGGATCGATCCCTTGATCATTATATAGTGTCCTTCTTTGTCTCTTGTAATAGTCTTTATTTTAAAGTCAATTTTGTCTGATATGAGAATTGCTACTCCAGCTTTCTTTTGATTTCCATTTGCATGGAATATCTTTGTCCATCCCCTCAATTTCAGTATGTATGTGTCCCTAGGTCTGATGTGGGTCTCTTGTAGACAGCATACATACGCGTCTTGTTTTTGTATCCATTCAGCCAGTCTGTGTCTTTTGGTGGGAGCATTTAATCCATTTACATTTCAAGTAATTGTCGATATGTATACTCCGATTCCCATTTTCTTAAATGTTTTGGGTTTGTTATTGTAGGTGCTTTCCTTCTCTTGTGTTTCTTGCCTGGAGAAGTTCCTTTAGCATTTGTTGTGAAGCTGGTTTGGTGATGCTGAACTCTCTCAGCTTTTGCTTGTCCGTAAAGGTTTTAATTTCTCCATCAAATCTGAATGAGATCCTTGCTGGGTAGAGTCATCTTGGTTGTAGGTTTTTCTCCTTCATCACTTTGATTATATGCTGCCACTCCCTTCTGGCTTGCAGAGTTTCTGCTGAAAGATCAGCGGTTAACCTTATGGGGATTCCCTTGCGTGTTATTTGTTGTTTTTCCCTTACTGCTTTTTATATGTTTTCTTTATATTTAATTTTTGATAATTTGATTAATATGTGTCTTGGCGTGTTTCTCCTTGGATTTATCCTGTATGGGACTCTCTCTGTGCTTCCAGGACTTGACTAACTATTTCCTTTCCCATATTAGGGAAGTTTTCAACTATAATCTCTTCAAATATTTTCTCAGTCCCTTTCCTTTTCTCTTCTTCTTCTGGGACCCCTATAATTCGAATGTAGGTGTGTTTAATGTTGTCCCAGACGTCTCTGAGACTGTCCTCAGTTCTTTTCATTCTTTTTACTTTATTCTCTTCTGCAGTCGTTATTTCCACTATTTTACCTTCCAGGTCACTTACCCGTTCTTCTGCCTCAGTTATTCTGCTATTGATCCCTTCTAGAGTATTTTAAATTTCATTTATTGTGTTTTTCATCGTTGCTTGGTTCCTCTTTAGGTCTACGTCCTTGTTAAGTGTTTCTTGCATTTTGCCTATTCCATGTCCAAGATTTTGTATCATCATTACTATCATTATTCTGAATTCTTTTTCAGGTAGACTGCCTATTTCCTCTTCATTTGTTAGGTCTGGAATGTTTTTACCTTGCTCCTTCATCTGCTGTGTGTTTTTCTGTCTTCTCATTTTGCTTCTCTGACTGTGTTTGGGGTCTCCTTTTCACAGGCTGCAGGTTCGTAGTTCCTGTTGTTTTTGGTATCTGTCCCCAGTGCCTAAGGTTGGTTCAGTGGGTTGTGTAGGCTTCCTGGTGGAGGGGACTAGTGCCTGTGTTCAGGTGGATGAGGCTGGATCTTGTCTTTCTGGTGGGCACGTCCACGTCTGGTGGTGTGTTTTGCGGTGTCTGTGGCTTTATTATGACTTTTGGCAGCCTCTCTGCTAATGGATGGGGCTGTGTACTTGTCTTGCTAGTTGTTTGGCATAGGGTGTCCAGCAGTGTAGCTTGCTGGTCGTTGAGTGAAGCTGGGTCTTGGCGTTGAGACGGAGATCTCTGAGAGATTTTCTCCCTTTGGTATTACGTGGAGCTGGGGAGGTCTCTTGTGGACCAGTGTCCTGAAGTTGGCCCTCCCACATCAGAGGCGCATCCCTGATGCCTGGCTGGAGCACCGAGAGCCTTTCATCCACATGGCTCAGAACAAAAGGGAGAAAACATAGCAAGTAAGAAATATAGAGTGTAAAATAAAATAAAATAAAGTAAGAGAAAATAAAATAAACTTATTATAATAAAAAATAAGAAAAACATTATTAAGGAAAAATTTATTAATAATTTTTTTTTAATTTTTTAAAATAATTTTTTTAAAATAAAGAATAAGAAAAAAATTATTAAGAAAAAAGTTTTTTATTGTTTCTAATAAAAAATAAGAAAAACATTATTATGAAATTATGTAGAAAATATTTTTCTTAATTATTTAAAATAAAAAATAAAAAAGTTCTTAAGAAAAACGTATTTAATTTTTTTAAATAAAAATAAGAAAAGAATTATTACGAAAAAATGTATTAAGAAAATATTTTTTAAGTCAAAACAATCAAACAAAAACACCCCCCAAAAAACAAATGGACCGAACCCTAGAACAAATGGTGAAAGCAAAGCTATACAGACAAAATCTCACATGGAAGCATACACATATACACTCACAAAAAGAGGAAAAGGGGAAAAAATAATATATCCTGCTCCCAAAGTCCACCTCCTCAATTTGGGATGATTCGTTGTCTATTCAGGTATTCAACAGATGCAGCTACATCAGATTGTTTGTGGAGGTTTAATGCACTTCTTCTGAGGCTGCTGGGAGAGATTTCCCTTTCTCTTCTTTGTTCGCACAGCTCCTGGGTTTCAGCTTTGGATTTGGGCCCACCTCTGCATGTAGGTCGCCTGAGGGCATTTGTTCTTCGCTCACACAGGACGGGGTTAAAGGAGCAGCTGACTCGGGGGCTCTGGCTCACTCAGGCCTGGGGGAGGGAGGGTTCCCTACGCCGGGCAAGCTTGCGGCCGCAGAGGCAGGCGTGACGTTGCAGCAGTCTGAGGCGCGCCGTGCGTTCTCTTGGGGAAGTTGTCCCTGGATCACGGGACCCTGGCACTGGGGGGTTGCACAGGCTCCTGGGAGGGGCCGTGTGGATAGTGACCTGTGCTCGCACACAGGTTTCTTGGTGGTGGCAGCAGCAGCCTTGGCGTCTCATGTCCGTCGCTGGGGACCGCGTTGATAGCCGTGGCTTGCGCCTGTCTCTGGAGCTCGTTTAGCGTGTGCTCTCAATCACCTCTCCTCATGCACCAGGAAACAAAGAGTCAAGAAAAAGGCTCTTGCCTGTTCGGCAGCTCCAGGCCTTTTCCCGGACTCCCTCCTGGCTAGCTGTGGTGCACTAGCCCCATTCAGGCTGTGTTTATGCCGCCAACCCCAGTCCTCTCCCTGGGATCTGCCCGAGGCCCGAGCCTCAGCTCCCAGTCCCAGCCCGCGCCGGCGGGTGAGCAGACAAGACTCTCGGGCTGTTAAGTGCTGCTCAGCACCGGTCCTCTGTGCGGGAATCTCTCCGCGTTGCCCTCTGCACCCCTGTTGCTGCGCTCTCCTCCGTGGCTCTGAAGCTTCCCCCCTCTGCCACCTGCAGTGTCCGCCCACGAAGGGCCTTCCTAGTGTGTGGAAACCTTTCCTCTTCACAGCTCCCTCCCACTGGTGCAGGTCGCGTCTTTATTCTTTTGTACCTGTTCCTTCTTTTTTCTTTTGCCCTACCCAGGTACGTGGGGAATTTCTTGCCTTTGGGGAGGTCTGACGTCTTCTGCCAGCGTTCAGTGGGTGTTCTATAGGAGCAGTTCCACGTGTAGATTTAGTTCTGATGTATCTGTGGGGAGGAAGTTGATCTCCGCGTCTTACTCTTCTGGAGTCTTGCCCAGACCCCTCCCTTTTCTTCTTGATGAGTCTGGCTAATGGTTTATCAATTTTCTTTATCTTCTCAAAGAACCAGCTTTTAGTTTTATTGATCTTTGCTATTGTTTCCTTCATTTCTTTTTCATTTATTTCTGATCTGATCTTTATGATTGCTTTCCTTCTGCTATCTTTGGGGTATTTTTATTCTGCTTTCTCTTATTGCTTTAGGTGAAAGGTTAGGTTGTTTATTCGAGATGTTTCCTGTTCCCTGAGGTAGGCTTGTATTACTATAAACTTACCTTTTAGAACTGCTTTTGCTTCATCCCATAGGTTTTGGGTCGTCGTGTCTCCATTGTGATTTGTTTCTAGGTATTTTTTGATTTCCCCTTTGATTTCTTCAGTGATCACTTGGTTATTAACTAGTGTATTAAGTAGTGTATCATTTTGGATGATCTGTCCATTGGTGAACGTGGGGTGTTAAAGTCCCCTACTATGATTGTGTTACTGTCGATTTCCCCTTTTATGGCTGTTAGTATTTGCCTTATGTATAGAGGTGCTCCTACGTTGGGTGCATAAATATTTACAATTCTTCTACCTTCTTCTTGGATCGATCCCTTGATCATTATATAGTGTCCTTCTTTGTCTCTTGTAATAGTCTTTATTTTAAAGTCAATTTTGTCTGATATGAGAATTGCTACTCCAGCTTTCTTTTGATTTCCATTTGCATGGAATATCTTTGTCCATCCCCTCAATTTCAGTATGTATGTGTCCCTAGGTCTGATGTGGGTCTCTTGTAGACAGCATACATACGCGTCTTGTTTTTGTATCCATTCAGCCAGTCTGTGTCTTTTGGTGGGAGCATTTAATCCATTTACATTTCAAGTAATTGTCGATATGTATACTCCGATTCCCATTTTCTTAAATGTTTTGGGTTTGTTATTGTAGGTGCTTTCCTTCTCTTGTGTTTCTTGCCTGGAGAAGTTCCTTTAGCATTTGTTGTGAAGCTGGTTTGGTGATGCTGAACTCTCTCAGCTTTTGCTTGTCCGTAAAGGTTTTAATTTCTCCATCAAATCTGAATGAGATCCTTGCTGGGTAGAGTCATCTTGGTTGTAGGTTTTTCTCCTTCATCACTTTGATTATATGCTGCCACTCCCTTCTGGCTTGCAGAGTTTCTGCTGAAAGATCAGCGGTTAACCTTATGGGGATTCCCTTGCGTGTTATTTGTTGTTTTTCCCTTACTGCTTTTTATATGTTTTCTTTATATTTAATTTTTGATAATTTGATTAATATGTGTCTTGGCGTGTTTCTCCTTGGATTTATCCTGTATGGGACTCTCTCTGTGCTTCCAGGACTTGACTAACTATTTCCTTTCCCATATTAGGGAAGTTTTCAACTATAATCTCTTCAAATATTTTCTCAGTCCCTTTCCTTTTCTCTTCTTCTTCTGGGACCCCTATAATTCGAATGTAGGTGTGTTTAATGTTGTCCCAGACGTCTCTGAGACTGTCCTCAGTTCTTTTCATTCTTTTTACTTTATTCTCTTCTGCAGTCGTTATTTCCACTATTTTACCTTCCAGGTCACTTACCCGTTCTTCTGCCTCAGTTATTCTGCTATTGATCCCTTCTAGAGTATTTTAAATTTCATTTATTGTGTTTTTCATCGTTGCTTGGTTCCTCTTTAGGTCTACGTCCTTGTTAAGTGTTTCTTGCATTTTGCCTATTCCATGTCCAAGATTTTGTATCATCATTACTATCATTATTCTGAATTCTTTTTCAGGTAGACTGCCTATTTCCTCTTCATTTGTTAGGTCTGGAATGTTTTTACCTTGCTCCTTCATCTGCTGTGTGTTTTTCTGTCTTCTCATTTTGCTTCTCTGACTGTGTTTGGGGTCTCCTTTTCACAGGCTGCAGGTTCGTAGTTCCTGTTGTTTTTGGTATCTGTCCCCAGTGCCTAAGGTTGGTTCAGTGGGTTGTGTAGGCTTCCTGGTGGAGGGGACTAGTGCCTGTGTTCAGGTGGATGAGGCTGGATCTTGTCTTTCTGGTGGGCACGTCCACGTCTGGTGGTGTGTTTTGCGGTGTCTGTGGCTTTATTATGACTTTTGGCAGCCTCTCTGCTAATGGATGGGGCTGTGTACTTGTCTTGCTAGTTGTTTGGCATAGGGTGTCCAGCAGTGTAGCTTGCTGGTCGTTGAGTGAAGCTGGGTCTTGGCGTTGAGACGGAGATCTCTGAGAGATTTTCTCCCTTTGGTATTACGTGGAGCTGGGGAGGTCTCTTGTGGACCAGTGTCCTGAAGTTGGCCCTCCCACATCAGAGGCGCATCCCTGATGCCTGGCTGGAGCACCGAGAGCCTTTCATCCACATGGCTCAGAACAAAAGGGAGAAAACATAGCAAGTAAGAAATATAGAGTGTAAAATAAAATAAAATAAAGTAAGAGAAAATAAAATAAACTTATTATAATAAAAAATAAGAAAAACATTATTAAGGAAAAATTTATTAATAATTTTTTTTTAATTTTTTAAAATAATTTTTTTAAAATAAAGAATAAGAAAAAAATTATTAAGAAAAAAGTTTTTTATTGTTTCTAATAAAAAATAAGAAAAACATTATTATGAAATTATGTAGAAAATATTTTTCTTAATTATTTAAAATAAAAAATAAAAAAGTTCTTAAGAAAAACGTATTTAATTTTTTTAAATAAAAATAAGAAAAGAATTATTACGAAAAAATGTATTAAGAAAATATTTTTTAAGTCAAAACAATCAAACAAAAACACCCCCCAAAAAACAAATGGACCGAACCCTAGAACAAATGGTGAAAGCAAAGCTATACAGACAAAATCTCACATGGAAGCATACACATATACACTCACAAAAAGAGGAAAAGGGGAAAAAATAATATATCCTGCTCCCAAAGTCCACCTCCTCAATTTGGGATGATTCGTTGTCTATTCAGGTATTCAACAGATGCAGCTACATCAGATTGTTTGTGGAGGTTTAATGCACTTCTTCTGAGGCTGCTGGGAGAGATTTCCCTTTCTCTTCTTTGTTCGCACAGCTCCTGGGTTTCAGCTTTGGATTTGGGCCCACCTCTGCATGTAGGTCGCCTGAGGGCATTTGTTCTTCGCTCACACAGGACGGGGTTAAAGGAGCAGCTGACTCGGGGGCTCTGGCTCACTCAGGCCTGGGGGAGGGAGGGTTCCCTACGCCGGGCAAGCTTGCGGCCGCAGAGGCAGGCGTGACGTTGCAGCAGTCTGAGGCGCGCCGTGCGTTCTCTTGGGGAAGTTGTCCCTGGATCACGGGACCCTGGCACTGGGGGGTTGCACAGGCTCCTGGGAGGGGCCGTGTGGATAGTGACCTGTGCTCGCACACAGGTTTCTTGGTGGTGGCAGCAGCAGCCTTGGCGTCTCATGTCCGTCGCTGGGGACCGCGTTGATAGCCGTGGCTTGCGCCTGTCTCTGGAGCTCGTTTAGCGTGTGCTCTCAATCACCTCTCCTCATGCACCAGGAAACAAAGAGTCAAGAAAAAGGCTCTTGCCTGTTCGGCAGCTCCAGGCCTTTTCCCGGACTCCCTCCTGGCTAGCTGTGGTGCACTAGCCCCATTCAGGCTGTGTTTATGCCGCCAACCCCAGTCCTCTCCCTGGGATCTGCCCGAGGCCCGAGCCTCAGCTCCCAGTCCCAGCCCGCGCCGGCGGGTGAGCAGACAAGACTCTCGGGCTGTTAAGTGCTGCTCAGCACCGGGCCTCTGTGCGGGAATCTCTCCGCGTTGCCCTCTGCACCCCTGTTGCTGCGCTCTCCTCCGTGGCTCTGAAGCTTCCCCCCTCTGCCACCTGCAGTGTCCGCCCACGAAGGGCCTTCCTAGTGTGTGGAAACCTTTCCTCCTTCACAGCTCCCTCCCACTGGTGCAGGTCGCGTCTTTATTCTTTTGTACCTGTTCCTTCTTTTTTCTTTTGCCCTACCCAGGTACGTGGGGAATTTCTTGCCTTTGGGGAGGTCTGACGTCTTCTGCCAGCGTTCAGTGGGTGTTCTATAGGAGCAGTTCCACGTGTAGATTTAGTTCTGATGTATCTGTGGGGAGGAAGTTGATCTCCGCGTCTTGCTCTTCTGGAGTCTTGCCCAGACCCCTCCCTTTTCTTCTTGATGAGTCTGGCTAATGGTTTATCAATTTTCTTTATCTTCTCAAAGAACCAGCTTTTAGTTTTATTGATCTTTGCTATTGTTTCCTTCATTTCTTTTTCATTTATTTCTGATCTGATCTTTATGATTGCTTTCCTTCTGCTATCTTTGGGGTATTTTTATTCTGCTTTCTCTTATTGCTTTAGGTGAAAGGTTAGGTTGTTTATTCGAGATGTTTCCTGTTCCCTGAGGTAGGCTTGTATTACTATAAACTTACCTTTTAGAACTGCTTTTGCTTCATCCCATAGGTTTTGGGTCGTCGTGTCTCCATTGTGATTTGTTTCTAGGTATTTTTTGATTTCCCCTTTGATTTCTTCAGTGATCACTTGGTTATTAACTAGTGTATTAAGTAGTGTATCATTTTGGATGATCTGTCCATTGGTGAACGTGGGGTGTTAAAGTCCCCTACTATGATTGTGTTACTGTCGATTTCCCCTTTTATGGCTGTTAGTATTTGCCTTATGTATAGAGGTGCTCCTACGTTGGGTGCATAAATATTTACAATTCTTCTACCTTCTTCTTGGATCGATCCCTTGATCATTATATAGTGTCCTTCTTTGTCTCTTGTAATAGTCTTTATTTTAAAGTCAATTTTGTCTGATATGAGAATTGCTACTCCAGCTTTCTTTTGATTTCCATTTGCATGGAATATCTTTGTCCATCCCCTCACTTTCAGTATGTATGTGTCCCTAGGTCTGAAGTGGGTCTCTTGTAGACAGCATACATACGCGTCTTGTTTTTTTATCCATTCAGCCAGTCTGTGTCTTTTGATGGGAGCATTTAATCCATTTACATTTCAAGTAATTGTCGATATGTATACTCCGATTCCCATTTTCTTAAATGTTTTGGGTTTGTTATTGTAGGTGCTTTCCTTCTCTTGTGTTTCTTGCCTGGAGAAGTTCCTTTAGCATTTGTTGTGAAGCTGGTTTGGTGATGCTGAACTCTCTCAGCTTTTGCTTGTCCGTAAAGGTTTTAATTTCTCCATCAAATCTGAATGAGATCCTTGCTGGGTAGAGTCATCTTGGTTGTAGGTTTTTCTCCTTCATCACTTTGATTATATGCTGCCACTCCCTTCTGGCTTGCAGAGTTTCTGCTGAAAGATCAGCGGTTAACCTTATGGGGATTCCCTTGCGTGTTATTTGTTGTTTTTCCCTTACTGCTTTTTATATGTTTTCTTTATATTTAATTTTTGATAATTTGATTAATATGTGTCTTGGCGTGTTTCTCCTTGGATTTATCCTGTATGGGACTCTCTCTGTGCTTCCAGGACTTGACTAACTATTTCCTTTCCCATATTAGGGAAGTTTTCAACTATAATCTCTTCAAATATTTTCTCAGTCCCTTTCCTTTTCTCTTCTTCTTCTGGGACCCCTATAATTCGAATGTAGGTGTGTTTAATGTTGTCCCAGACGTCTCTGAGACTGTCCTCAGTTCTTTTCATTCTTTTTACTTTATTCTCTTCTGCAGTCGTTATTTCCACTATTTTACCTTCCAGGTCACTTACCCGTTCTTCTGCCTCAGTTATTCTGCTATTGATCCCTTCTAGAGTATTTTAAATTTCATTTATTGTGTTTTTCATCGTTGCTTGGTTCCTCTTTAGGTCTACGTCCTTGTTAAGTGTTTCTTGCATTTTGCCTATTCCATGTCCAAGATTTTGTATCATCATTACTATCATTATTCTGAATTCTTTTTCAGGTAGACTGCCTATTTCCTCTTCATTTGTTAGGTCTGGAATGTTTTTACCTTGCTCCTTCATCTGCTGTGTGTTTTTCTGTCTTCTCATTTTGCTTCTCTGACTGTGTTTGGGGTCTCCTTTTCACAGGCTGCAGGTTCGTAGTTCCTGTTGTTTTTGGTATCTGTCCCCAGTGCCTAAGGTTGGTTCAGTGGGTTGTGTAGGCTTCCTGGTGGAGGGGACTAGTGCCTGTGTTCAGGTGGATGAGGCTGGATCTTGTCTTTCTGGTGGGCACGTCCACGTCTGGTGGTGTGTTTTGCGGTGTCTGTGGCTTTATTATGACTTTTGGCAGCCTCTCTGCTAATGGATGGGGCTGTGTACTTGTCTTGCTAGTTGTTTGGCATAGGGTGTCCAGCAGTGTAGCTTGCTGGTCGTTGAGTGAAGCTGGGTCTTGGCGTTGAGACGGAGATCTCTGAGAGATTTTCTCCCTTTGGTATTACGTGGAGCTGGGGAGGTCTCTTGTGGACCAGTGTCCTGAAGTTGGCCCTCCCACATCAGAGGCGCATCCCTGATGCCTGGCTGGAGCACCGAGAGCCTTTCATCCACATGGCTCAGAACAAAAGGGAGAAAACATAGCAAGTAAGAAATATAGAGTGTAAAATAAAATAAAATAAAGTAAGAGAAAATAAAATAAACTTATTATAATAAAAAATAAGAAAAACATTATTAAGGAAAAATTTATTAATAATTTTTTTTTAATTTTTTAAAATAATTTTTTTAAAATAAAGAATAAGAAAAAAATTATTAAGAAAAAAGTTTTTTATTGTTTCTAATAAAAAATAAGAAAAACATTATTATGAAATTATGTAGAAAATATTTTTCTTAATTATTTAAAATAAAAAATAAAAAAGTTCTTAAGAAAAACGTATTTAATTTTTTTAAATAAAAATAAGAAAAGAATTATTACGAAAAAATGTATTAAGAAAATATTTTTTAAGTCAAAACAATCAAACAAAAACACCCCCCAAAAAACAAATGGACCGAACCCTAGAACAAATGGTGAAAGCAAAGCTATACAGACAAAATCTCACATGGAAGCATACACATATACACTCACAAAAAGAGGAAAAGGGGAAAAAATAATATATCCTGCTCCCAAAGTCCACCTCCTCAATTTGGGATGATTCGTTGTCTATTCAGGTATTCAACAGATGCAGCTACATCAGATTGTTTGTGGAGGTTTAATGCACTTCTTCTGAGGCTGCTGGGAGAGATTTCCCTTTCTCTTCTTTGTTCGCACAGCTCCTGGGTTTCAGCTTTGGATTTGGGCCCACCTCTGCATGTAGGTCGCCTGAGGGCATTTGTTCTTCGCTCACACAGGACGGGGTTAAAGGAGCAGCTGACTCGGGGGCTCTGGCTCACTCAGGCCTGGGGGAGGGAGGGTTCCCTACGCCGGGCAAGCTTGCGGCCGCAGAGGCAGGCGTGACGTTGCAGCAGTCTGAGGCGCGCCGTGCGTTCTCTTGGGGAAGTTGTCCCTGGATCACGGGACCCTGGCACTGGGGGGTTGCACAGGCTCCTGGGAGGGGCCGTGTGGATAGTGACCTGTGCTCGCACACAGGTTTCTTGGTGGTGGCAGCAGCAGCCTTGGCGTCTCATGTCCGTCGCTGGGGACCGCGTTGATAGCCGTGGCTTGCGCCTGTCTCTGGAGCTCGTTTAGCGTGTGCTCTCAATCACCTCTCCTCATGCACCAGGAAACAAAGAGTCAAGAAAAAGGCTCTTGCCTGTTCGGCAGCTCCAGGCCTTTTCCCGGACTCCCTCCTGGCTAGCTGTGGTGCACTAGCCCCATTCAGGCTGTGTTTATGCCGCCAACCCCAGTCCTCTCCCTGGGATCTGCCCGAGGCCCGAGCCTCAGCTCCCAGTCCCAGCCCGCGCCGGCGGGTGAGCAGACAAGACTCTCGGGCTGTTAAGTGCTGCTCAGCACCGGTCCTCTGTGCGGGAATCTCTCCGCGTTGCCCTCTGCACCCCTGTTGCTGCGCTCTCCTCCGTGGCTCTGAAGCTTCCCCCCTCTGCCACCTGCAGTGTCCGCCCACGAAGGGCCTTCCTAGTGTGTGGAAACCTTTCCTCTTCACAGCTCCCTCCCACTGGTGCAGGTCGCGTCTTTATTCTTTTGTACCTGTTCCTTCTTTTTTCTTTTGCCCTACCCAGGTACGTGGGGAATTTCTTGCCTTTGGGGAGGTCTGACGTCTTCTGCCAGCGTTCAGTGGGTGTTCTATAGGAGCAGTTCCACGTGTAGATTTAGTTCTGATGTATCTGTGGGGAGGAAGTTGATCTCCGCGTCTTACTCTTCTGGAGTCTTGCCCAGACCCCTCCCTTTTCTTCTTGATGAGTCTGGCTAATGGTTTATCAATTTTCTTTATCTTCTCAAAGAACCAGCTTTTAGTTTTATTGATCTTTGCTATTGTTTCCTTCATTTCTTTTTCATTTATTTCTGATCTGATCTTTATGATTGCTTTCCTTCTGCTATCTTTGGGGTATTTTTATTCTGCTTTCTCTTATTGCTTTAGGTGAAAGGTTAGGTTGTTTATTCGAGATGTTTCCTGTTCCCTGAGGTAGGCTTGTATTACTATAAACTTACCTTTTAGAACTGCTTTTGCTTCATCCCATAGGTTTTGGGTCGTCGTGTCTCCATTGTGATTTGTTTCTAGGTATTTTTTGATTTCCCCTTTGATTTCTTCAGTGATCACTTGGTTATTAACTAGTGTATTAAGTAGTGTATCATTTTGGATGATCTGTCCATTGGTGAACGTGGGGTGTTAAAGTCCCCTACTATGATTGTGTTACTGTCGATTTCCCCTTTTATGGCTGTTAGTATTTGCCTTATGTATAGAGGTGCTCCTACGTTGGGTGCATAAATATTTACAATTCTTCTACCTTCTTCTTGGATCGATCCCTTGATCATTATATAGTGTCCTTCTTTGTCTCTTGTAATAGTCTTTATTTTAAAGTCAATTTTGTCTGATATGAGAATTGCTACTCCAGCTTTCTTTTGATTTCCATTTGCATGGAATATCTTTGTCCATCCCCTCAATTTCAGTATGTATGTGTCCCTAGGTCTGATGTGGGTCTCTTGTAGACAGCATACATACGCGTCTTGTTTTTGTATCCATTCAGCCAGTCTGTGTCTTTTGGTGGGAGCATTTAATCCATTTACATTTCAAGTAATTGTCGATATGTATACTCCGATTCCCATTTTCTTAAATGTTTTGGGTTTGTTATTGTAGGTGCTTTCCTTCTCTTGTGTTTCTTGCCTGGAGAAGTTCCTTTAGCATTTGTTGTGAAGCTGGTTTGGTGATGCTGAACTCTCTCAGCTTTTGCTTGTCCGTAAAGGTTTTAATTTCTCCATCAAATCTGAATGAGATCCTTGCTGGGTAGAGTCATCTTGGTTGTAGGTTTTTCTCCTTCATCACTTTGATTATATGCTGCCACTCCCTTCTGGCTTGCAGAGTTTCTGCTGAAAGATCAGCGGTTAACCTTATGGGGATTCCCTTGCGTGTTATTTGTTGTTTTTCCCTTACTGCTTTTTATATGTTTTCTTTATATTTAATTTTTGATAATTTGATTAATATGTGTCTTGGCGTGTTTCTCCTTGGATTTATCCTGTATGGGACTCTCTCTGTGCTTCCAGGACTTGACTAACTATTTCCTTTCCCATATTAGGGAAGTTTTCAACTATAATCTCTTCAAATATTTTCTCAGTCCCTTTCCTTTTCTCTTCTTCTTCTGGGACCCCTATAATTCGAATGTAGGTGTGTTTAATGTTGTCCCAGACGTCTCTGAGACTGTCCTCAGTTCTTTTCATTCTTTTTACTTTATTCTCTTCTGCAGTCGTTATTTCCACTATTTTACCTTCCAGGTCACTTACCCGTTCTTCTGCCTCAGTTATTCTGCTATTGATCCCTTCTAGAGTATTTTAAATTTCATTTATTGTGTTTTTCATCGTTGCTTGGTTCCTCTTTAGGTCTACGTCCTTGTTAAGTGTTTCTTGCATTTTGCCTATTCCATGTCCAAGATTTTGTATCATCATTACTATCATTATTCTGAATTCTTTTTCAGGTAGACTGCCTATTTCCTCTTCATTTGTTAGGTCTGGAATGTTTTTACCTTGCTCCTTCATCTGCTGTGTGTTTTTCTGTCTTCTCATTTTGCTTCTCTGACTGTGTTTGGGGTCTCCTTTTCACAGGCTGCAGGTTCGTAGTTCCTGTTGTTTTTGGTATCTGTCCCCAGTGCCTAAGGTTGGTTCAGTGGGTTGTGTAGGCTTCCTGGTGGAGGGGACTAGTGCCTGTGTTCAGGTGGATGAGGCTGGATCTTGTCTTTCTGGTGGGCACGTCCACGTCTGGTGGTGTGTTTTGCGGTGTCTGTGGCTTTATTATGACTTTTGGCAGCCTCTCTGCTAATGGATGGGGCTGTGTACTTGTCTTGCTAGTTGTTTGGCATAGGGTGTCCAGCAGTGTAGCTTGCTGGTCGTTGAGTGAAGCTGGGTCTTGGCGTTGAGACGGAGATCTCTGAGAGATTTTCTCCCTTTGGTATTACGTGGAGCTGGGGAGGTCTCTTGTGGACCAGTGTCCTGAAGTTGGCCCTCCCACATCAGAGGCGCATCCCTGATGCCTGGCTGGAGCACCGAGAGCCTTTCATCCACATGGCTCAGAACAAAAGGGAGAAAACATAGCAAGTAAGAAATATAGAGTGTAAAATAAAATAAAATAAAGTAAGAGAAAATAAAATAAACTTATTATAATAAAAAATAAGAAAAACATTATTAAGGAAAAATTTATTAATAATTTTTTTTTAATTTTTTAAAATAATTTTTTTAAAATAAAGAATAAGAAAAAAATTATTAAGAAAAAAGTTTTTTATTGTTTCTAATAAAAAATAAGAAAAACATTATTATGAAATTATGTAGAAAATATTTTTCTTAATTATTTAAAATAAAAAATAAAAAAGTTCTTAAGAAAAACGTATTTAATTTTTTTAAATAAAAATAAGAAAAGAATTATTACGAAAAAATGTATTAAGAAAATATTTTTTAAGTCAAAACAATCAAACAAAAACACCCCCCAAAAAACAAATGGACCGAACCCTAGAACAAATGGTGAAAGCAAAGCTATACAGACAAAATCTCACATGGAAGCATACACATATACACTCACAAAAAGAGGAAAAGGGGAAAAAATAATATATCCTGCTCCCAAAGTCCACCTCCTCAATTTGGGATGATTCGTTGTCTATTCAGGTATTCAACAGATGCAGCTACATCAGATTGTTTGTGGAGGTTTAATGCACTTCTTCTGAGGCTGCTGGGAGAGATTTCCCTTTCTCTTCTTTGTTCGCACAGCTCCTGGGTTTCAGCTTTGGATTTGGGCCCACCTCTGCATGTAGGTCGCCTGAGGGCATTTGTTCTTCGCTCACACAGGACGGGGTTAAAGGAGCAGCTGACTCGGGGGCTCTGGCTCACTCAGGCCTGGGGGAGGGAGGGTTCCCTACGCCGGGCAAGCTTGCGGCCGCAGAGGCAGGCGTGACGTTGCAGCAGTCTGAGGCGCGCCGTGCGTTCTCTTGGGGAAGTTGTCCCTGGATCACGGGACCCTGGCACTGGGGGGTTGCACAGGCTCCTGGGAGGGGCCGTGTGGATAGTGACCTGTGCTCGCACACAGGTTTCTTGGTGGTGGCAGCAGCAGCCTTGGCGTCTCATGTCCGTCGCTGGGGACCGCGTTGATAGCCGTGGCTTGCGCCTGTCTCTGGAGCTCGTTTAGCGTGTGCTCTCAATCACCTCTCCTCATGCACCAGGAAACAAAGAGTCAAGAAAAAGGCTCTTGCCTGTTCGGCAGCTCCAGGCCTTTTCCCGGACTCCCTCCTGGCTAGCTGTGGTGCACTAGCCCCATTCAGGCTGTGTTTATGCCGCCAACCCCAGTCCTCTCCCTGGGATCTGCCCGAGGCCCGAGCCTCAGCTCCCAGTCCCAGCCCGCGCCGGCGGGTGAGCAGACAAGACTCTCGGGCTGTTAAGTGCTGCTCAGCACCGGGCCTCTGTGCGGGAATCTCTCCGCGTTGCCCTCTGCACCCCTGTTGCTGCGCTCTCCTCCGTGGCTCTGAAGCTTCCCCCCTCTGCCACCTGCAGTGTCCGCCCACGAAGGGCCTTCCTAGTGTGTGGAAACCTTTCCTCCTTCACAGCTCCCTCCCACTGGTGCAGGTCGCGTCTTTATTCTTTTGTACCTGTTCCTTCTTTTTTCTTTTGCCCTACCCAGGTACGTGGGGAATTTCTTGCCTTTGGGGAGGTCTGACGTCTTCTGCCAGCGTTCAGTGGGTGTTCTATAGGAGCAGTTCCACGTGTAGATTTAGTTCTGATGTATCTGTGGGGAGGAAGTTGATCTCCGCGTCTTGCTCTTCTGGAGTCTTGCCCAGACCCCTCCCTTTTCTTCTTGATGAGTCTGGCTAATGGTTTATCAATTTTCTTTATCTTCTCAAAGAACCAGCTTTTAGTTTTATTGATCTTTGCTATTGTTTCCTTCATTTCTTTTTCATTTATTTCTGATCTGATCTTTATGATTGCTTTCCTTCTGCTATCTTTGGGGTATTTTTATTCTGCTTTCTCTTATTGCTTTAGGTGAAAGGTTAGGTTGTTTATTCGAGATGTTTCCTGTTCCCTGAGGTAGGCTTGTATTACTATAAACTTACCTTTTAGAACTGCTTTTGCTTCATCCCATAGGTTTTGGGTCGTCGTGTCTCCATTGTGATTTGTTTCTAGGTATTTTTTGATTTCCCCTTTGATTTCTTCAGTGATCACTTGGTTATTAACTAGTGTATTAAGTAGTGTATCATTTTGGATGATCTGTCCATTGGTGAACGTGGGGTGTTAAAGTCCCCTACTATGATTGTGTTACTGTCGATTTCCCCTTTTATGGCTGTTAGTATTTGCCTTATGTATAGAGGTGCTCCTACGTTGGGTGCATAAATATTTACAATTCTTCTACCTTCTTCTTGGATCGATCCCTTGATCATTATATAGTGTCCTTCTTTGTCTCTTGTAATAGTCTTTATTTTAAAGTCAATTTTGTCTGATATGAGAATTGCTACTCCAGCTTTCTTTTGATTTCCATTTGCATGGAATATCTTTGTCCATCCCCTCACTTTCAGTATGTATGTGTCCCTAGGTCTGAAGTGGGTCTCTTGTAGACAGCATACATACGCGTCTTGTTTTTTTATCCATTCAGCCAGTCTGTGTCTTTTGATGGGAGCATTTAATCCATTTACATTTCAAGTAATTGTCGATATGTATACTCCGATTCCCATTTTCTTAAATGTTTTGGGTTTGTTATTGTAGGTGCTTTCCTTCTCTTGTGTTTCTTGCCTGGAGAAGTTCCTTTAGCATTTGTTGTGAAGCTGGTTTGGTGATGCTGAACTCTCTCAGCTTTTGCTTGTCCGTAAAGGTTTTAATTTCTCCATCAAATCTGAATGAGATCCTTGCTGGGTAGAGTCATCTTGGTTGTAGGTTTTTCTCCTTCATCACTTTGAGTATATGCTGCCACTCCCTTCTGGCTTGCAGAGTTTCTGCTGAAAGATCAGCGGTTAACCTTAAGGGGATTCCCTTGCGTGTTATTTGTTGTTTTTCCCTTACTGCTTTTTATATGTTTTCTTTATATTTAATTTTTGATAATTTGATTAATATGTGTCTTGGCGTGTTTCTCCTTGGATTTATCCTGTATGGGACTCTCTCTGTGCTTCCAGGACTTGACTAACTATTTCCTTTCCCATATTAGGGAAGTTTTCAACTATAATCTCTTCAAATATTTTCTCAGTCCCTTTCCTTTTCTCTTCTTCTTCTGGGACCCCTATAATTCGAATGTAGGTGCGTTTAATGTTGTCCCAGACGTCTCTGAGACTGTCCTCAGTTCTTTTCATTCTTTTTACTTTATTCTCTTCTGCAGTCGTTATTTCCACTATTTTACCTTCCAGGTCACTTACCCGTTCTTCTGCCTCAGTTATTCTGCTATTGATCCCTTCTAGAGTATTTTAAATTTCATTTATTGTGTTTTTCATCGTTGCTTGGTTCCTCTTTAGGTCTACGTCCTTGTTAAGTGTTTCTTGCATTTTGCCTATTCCATGTCCAAGATTTTGTATCATCATTACTATCATTATTCTGAATTCTTTTTCAGGTAGACTGCCTATTTCCTCTTCATTTGTTAGGTCTGGTATGTTTTTACCTTGCTCCTTCATCTGCTGTGTGTTTTTCTGTCTTCTCATTTTGCTTCTCTGACTGTGTTTGGGGTCTCCTTTTCACAGGCTGCAGGTTCGTAGTTCCTGTTGTTTTTGGTATCTGTCCCCAGTGCCTAAGGTTGGTTCAGTGGGTTGTGTAGGCTTCCTGGTGGAGGGGACTAGTGCCTGTGTTCAGGTGGATGAGGCTGGATCTTGTCTTTCTGGTGGGCACGTCCACGTCTGGTGGTGTGTTTTGCGGTGTCTGTGGCTTTATTATGACTTTTGGCAGCCTCTCTGCTAATGGATGGGGCTGTGTACTTGTCTTGCTAGTTGTTTGGCATAGGGTGTCCAGCAGTGTAGCTTGCTGGTCGTTGAGTGAAGCTGGGTCTTGGCGTTGAGACGGAGATCTCTGAGAGATTTTCTCCCTTTGGTATTACGTGGAGCTGGGGAGGTCTCTTGTGGACCAGTGTCCTGAAGTTGGCCCTCCCACATCAGAGGCGCATCCCTGATGCCTGGCTGGAGCACCGAGAGCCTTTCATCCACATGGCTCAGAACAAAAGGGAGAAAACATAGAAAGTAAGAAATATAGAGTGTAAAATAAAATAAAATAAAGTAAGAGAAAATAAAATAAACTTATTATAGTAAAAAATAAGAAAAACATTATTAAGGAAAAATTTATTAATAATTTTTTTTTAATTTTTTAAAATAATTTTTTTAAAATAAAGAATAAGAAAAAAATTATTAAGAAAAAAGTTTTTTATTGTTTCTAATAAAAAATAAGAAAAACATTATTATGAAATTATGTAGAAAATATTTTTCTTAATTATTTAAAATAAAAAATAAAAAAGTTCTTAAGAAAAACGTATTTAATTTTTTTAAATAAAAATAAGAAAAGAATTATTACGAAAAAATGTATTAAGAAAATATTTTTTAAGTCAAAACAATCAAACAAAAACACCCCCCAAAAAACAAATGGACCGAACCCTAGAACAAATGGTGAAAGCAAAGCTATACAGACAAAATCTCACATGGAAGCATACACATATACACTCACAAAAAGAGGAAAAGGGGAAAAAATAATATATCCTGCTCCCAAAGTCCACCTCCTCAATTTGGGATGATTCGTTGTCTATTCAGGTATTCAACAGATGCAGCTACATCAGATTGTTTGTGGAGGTTTAATGCACTTCTTCTGAGGCTGCTGGGAGAGATTTCCCTTTCTCTTCTTTGTTCGCACAGCTCCTGGGTTTCAGCTTTGGATTTGGGCCCACCTCTGCATGTAGGTCGCCTGAGGGCATTTGTTCTTCGCTCACACAGGACGGGGTTAAAGGAGCAGCTGACTCGGGGGCTCTGGCTCACTCAGGCCTGGGGGAGGGAGGGTTCCCTACGCCGGGCAAGCTTGCGGCCGCAGAGGCAGGCGTGACGTTGCAGCAGTCTGAGGCGCGCCGTGCGTTCTCTTGGGGAAGTTGTCCCTGGATCACGGGACCCTGGCACTGGGGGGTTGCACAGGCTCCTGGGAGGGGCCGTGTGGATAGTGACCTGTGCTCGCACACAGGTTTCTTGGTGGTGGCAGCAGCAGCCTTGGCGTCTCATGTCCGTCGCTGGGGACCGCGTTGATAGCCGTGGCTTGCGCCTGTCTCTGGAGCTCGTTTAGCGTGTGCTCTCAATCACCTCTCCTCATGCACCAGGAAACAAAGAGTCAAGAAAAAGGCTCTTGCCTGTTCGGCAGCTCCAGGCCTTTTCCCGGACTCCCTCCTGGCTAGCTGTGGTGCACTAGCCCCATTCAGGCTGTGTTTATGCCGCCACCCCCAGTCCTCTCCCTGGGATCTGCCCGAGGCCCGAGCCTCAGCTCCCAGTCCCAGCCCGCGCCGGCGGGTGAGCAGACAAGACTCTCGGGCTGTTAAGTGCTGCTCAGCACCGGTCCTCTGTGCGGGAATCTCTCCGCGTTGCCCTCTGCACCCCTGTGGCTGCGCTCTCCTACATGGCTCTGAAGCTTCCCCCCTCTGCCACCTGCAGTGTCCGCCCACGAAGGGCCTTCCTAGTGTGTGGAAACCTTTCCTCCTTCACAGCTCCCTCCCACTGGTGCAGGTCGCGTCTTTATTCTTTTGTACCTGTTCCTTCTTTTTTCTTTTGCCCTACCCAGGTACGTGGGGAATTTCTTGCCTTTGGGGAGGTCTGACGTCTTCTGCCAGCGTTCAGTGGGTGTTCTATAGGAGCAGTTCCACGTGTAGATTTAGTTCTGATGTATCTGTGGGGAGGAAGTTGATCTCCGCGTCTTACTCTTCTGGAGTCTTGCCCAGACCCCTCCCTTTTCTTCTTGATGAGTCTGGCTAATGGTTTATCAATTTTCTTTATCTTCTCAAAGAACCAGCTTTTAGTTTTATTGATCTTTGCTATTGTTTCCTTCATTTCTTTTTCATTTATTTCTGATCTGATCTTTATGATTGCTTTCCTTCTGCTATCTTTGGGGTATTTTTATTCTGCTTTCTCTTATTGCTTTAGGTGAAAGGTTAGGTTGTTTATTCGAGATGTTTCCTGTTCCCTGAGGTAGGCTTGTATTACTATAAACTTACCTTTTAGAACTGCTTTTGCTTCATCCCATAGGTTTTGGGTCGTCGTGTCTCCATTGTGATTTGTTTCTAGGTATTTTTTGATTTCCCCTTTGAATTCTTCAGTGATCACTTGGTTATTAACTAGTGTATTAAGTAGTGTATCATTTTGGATGATCTGTCCATTGGTGAACGTGGGGTGTTAAAGTCCCCTACTATGATTGTGTTACTGTCGATTTCCCCTTTTATGGCTGTTAGTATTTGCCTTATGTATAGAGGTGCTCCTATGTTGGGTGCATAAATATTTACAATTCTTCTACCTTCTTCTTGGATCGATCCCTTGATCATTATATAGTGTCCTTCTTTGTCTCTTGTAATAGTCTTTATTTTAAAGTCAATTTTGTCTGATATGAGAATTGCTACTCCAGCTTTCTTTTGATTTCCATTTGCATGGAATATCTTTGTCCATCCCCTCACTTTCAGTATGTATGTGTCCCTAGGTCTGATGTGGGTCTCTTGTAGACAGCATACATACGCGTCTTGTTTTTGTATCCATTCAGCCAGTCTGTGTCTTTTGGTGGGAGCATTTAATCCATTTACATTTCAAGTAATTGTCGATATGTATACTCCGATTCCCATTTTCTTAAATGTTTTGGGTTTGTTATTGTAGGTGCTTTCCTTCTCTTGTGTTTCTTGCCTGGAGAAGTTCCTTTAGCATTTGTTGTGAAGCTGGTTTGGTGATGCTGAACTCTCTCAGCTTTTGCTTGTCCGTAAAGGTTTTAATTTCTCCATCAAATCTGAATGAGATCCTTGCTGGGTAGAGTCATCTTGGTTGTAGGTTTTTCTCCTTCATCACTTTGAGTATATGCTGCCACTCCCTTCTGGCTTGCAGAGTTTCTGCTGAAAGATCAGCGGTTAACCTTAAGGGGATTCCCTTGCGTGTTATTTGTTGTTTTTCCCTTACTGCTTTTTATATGTTTTCTTTATATTTAATTTTTGATAATTTGATTAATATGTGTCTTGGCGTGTTTCTCCTTGGATTTATCCTGTATGGGACTCTCTCTGTGCTTCCAGGACTTGACTAACTATTTCCTTTCCCATATTAGGGAAGTTTTCAACTATAATCTCTTCAAATATTTTCTCAGTCCCTTTCCTTTTCTCTTCTTCTTCTGGGACCCCTATAATTCGAATGTAGGTGCGTTTAATGTTGTCCCAGACGTCTCTGAGACTGTCCTCAGTTCTTTTCATTCTTTTTACTTTATTCTCTTCTGCAGTCGTTATTTCCACTATTTTACCTTCCAGGTCACTTACCCGTTCTTCTGCCTCAGTTATTCTGCTATTGATCCCTTCTAGAGTATTTTAAATTTCATTTATTGTGTTTTTCATCGTTGCTTGGTTCCTCTTTAGGTCTACGTCCTTGTTAAGTGTTTCTTGCATTTTGCCTATTCCATGTCCAAGATTTTGTATCATCATTACTATCATTATTCTGAATTCTTTTTCAGGTAGACTGCCTATTTCCTCTTCATTTGTTAGGTCTGGAATGTTTTTACCTTGCTCCTTCATCTGCTGTGTGTTTTTCTGTCTTCTCATTTTGCTTCTCTGACTGTGTTTGGGGTCTCCTTTTCACAGGCTGCAGGTTCGTAGTTCCTGTTGTTTTTGGTATCTGTCCCCAGTGCCTAAGGTTGGTTCAGTGGGTTGTGTAGGCTTCCTGGTGGAGGGGACTAGTGCCTGTGTTCAGGTGGATGAGGCTGGATCTTGTCTTTCTGGTGGGCACGTCCACGTCTGGTGGTGTGTTTTGCGGTGTCTGTGGCTTTATTATGACTTTTGGCAGCCTCTCTGCTAATGGATGGGGCTGTGTACTTGTCTTGCTAGTTGTTTGGCATAGGGTGTCCAGCAGTGTAGCTTGCTGGTCGTTGAGTGAAGCTGGGTCTTGGCGTTGAGACGGAGATCTCTGAGAGATTTTCTCCCTTTGGTATTACGTGGAGCTGGGGAGGTCTCTTGTGGACCAGTGTCCTGAAGTTGGCCCTCCCACATCAGAGGCGCATCCCTGATGCCTGGCTGGAGCACCGAGAGCCTTTCATCCACATGGCTCAGAACAAAAGGGAGAAAACATAGAAAGTAAGAAATATAGAGTGTAAAATAAAATAAAATAAAGTAAGAGAAAATAAAATAAACTTATTATAATAAAAAATAAGAAAAACATTATTAAGGAAAAATTTATTAATAATTTTTTTTTAATTTTTTAAAATAATTTTTTTAAAATAAAGAATAAGAAAAAAATTATTAAGAAAAAAGTTTTTTATTGTTTCTAATAAAAAATAAGAAAAACATTATTATGAAATTATGTAGAAAATATTTTTCTTAATTATTTAAAATAAAAAATAAAAAAGTTCTTAAGAAAAACGTATTTAATTTTTTTAAATAAAAATAAGAAAAGAATTATTACGAAAAAATGTCTTAAGAAAATATTTTTTAAGTCAAAACAATCAAACAAAAACACCCCCCAAAAAACAAATGGACCGAACCCTAGAACAAATGGTGAAAGCAAAGCTATACAGACAAAATCTCACATGGAAGCATACACATATACACTCACAAAAAGAGGAAAAGGGGAAAAAATAATATATCCTGCTCCCACAGTCCACCTCCTCAATTTGGGATGATTCGTTGTCTATTCAGGTATTCAACAGATGCAGCTACATCAGATTGTTTGTGGAGGTTTAATGCACTTCTTCTGAGGCTGCTGGGAGAGATTTCCCTTTCTCTTCTTTGTTCGCACAGCTCCTGGGTTTCAGCTTTGGATTTGGGCCCACCTCTGCATGTAGGTCGCCTGAGGGCATTTGTTCTTCGCTCACACAGGACGGGGTTAAAGGAGCAGCTGACTCGGGGGCTCTGGCTCACTCAGGCCTGGGGGAGGGAGGGTTCCCTACGCCGGGCAAGCTTGCGGCCGCAGAGGCAGGCGTGACGTTGCAGCAGTCTGAGGCGCGCCGTGCGTTCTCTTGGGGAAGTTGTCCCTGGATCACGGGACCCTGGCACTGGGGGGTTGCACAGGCTCCTGGGAGGGGCCGTGTGGATAGTGACCTGTGCTCGCACACAGGTTTCTTGGTGGTGGCAGCAGCAGCCTTGGCGTCTCATGTCCGTCGCTGGGGACCGCGTTGATAGCCGTGGCTTGCGCCTGTCTCTGGAGCTCGTTTAGCGTGTGCTCTCAATCACCTCTCCTCATGCACCAGGAAACAAAGAGTCAAGAAAAAGGCTCTTGCCTGTTCGGCAGCTCCAGGCCTTTTCCCGGACTCCCTCCTGGCTAGCTGTGGTGCAGTAGCCCCATTCAGGCTGTGTTTATGCCGCCAACCCCAGTCCTCTCCCTGGGATCTGCCCGAGGCCCGAGCCTCAGCTCCCAGTCCCAGCCCGCGCCGGCGGGTGAGCAGACAAGACTCTCGGGCTGTTAAGTGCTGCTCAGCACCGGTCCTCTGTGCGGGAATCTCTCCGCGTTGCCCTCTGCACCCCTGTTGCTGCGCTCTCCTCCGTGGCTCTGAAGCTTCCCCCCTCTGCCACCTGCAGTGTCCGCCCACGAAGGGCCTTCCTAGTGTGTGGAAACCTTTCCTCTTCACAGCTCCCTCCCACTGGTGCAGGTCGCGTCTTTATTCTTTTGTACCTGTTCCTTCTTTTTTCTTTTGCCCTACCCAGGTACGTGGGGAATTTCTTGCCTTTGGGGAGGTCTGACGTCTTCTGCCAGCGTTCAGTGGGTGTTCTATAGGAGCAGTTCCACGTGTAGATTTAGTTCTGATGTATCTGTGGGGAGGAAGTTGATCTCCGCGTCTTACTCTTCTGGAGTCTTGCCCAGACCCCTCCCTTTTCTTCTTGATGAGTCTGGCTAATGGTTTATCAATTTTCTTTATCTTCTCAAAGAACCAGCTTTTAGTTTTATTGATCTTTGCTATTGTTTCCTTCATTTCTTTTTCATTTATTTCTGATCTGATCTTTATGATTGCTTTCCTTCTGCTATCTTTGGGGTATTTTTATTCTGCTTTCTCTTATTGCTTTAGGTGAAAGGTTAGGTTGTTTATTCGAGATGTTTCCTGTTCCCTGAGGTAGGCTTGTATTACTATAAACTTACCTTTTAGAACTGCTTTTGCTTCATCCCATAGGTTTTGGGTCGTCGTGTCTCCATTGTGATTTGTTTCTAGGTATTTTTTGATTTCCCCTTTGATTTCTTCAGTGATCACTTGGTTATTAACTAGTGTATTAAGTAGTGTATCATTTTGGATGATCTGTCCATTGGTGAACGTGGGGTGTTAAAGTCCCCTACTATGATTGTGTTACTGTCGATTTCCCCTTTTATGGCTGTTAGTATTTGCCTTATGTATAGAGGTGCTCCTACGTTGGGTGCATAAATATTTACAATTCTTCTACCTTCTTCTTGGATCGATCCCTTGATCATTATATAGTGTCCTTCTTTGTCTCTTGTAATAGTCTTTATTTTAAAGTCAATTTTGTCTGATATGAGAATTGCTACTCCAGCTTTCTTTTGATTTCCATTTGCATGGAATATCTTTGTCCATCCCCTCACTTTCAGTATGTATGTGTCCCTAGGTCTGAAGTGGGTCTCTTGTAGACAGCATACATACGCGTCTTGTTTTTGTATCCATTCAGCCAGTCTGTGTCTTTTGGTGGGAGCATTTAATCCATTTACATTTCAAGTAATTGTCGATATGTATATTCCGATTCCCATTTTCTTAAATGTTTTGCGTTTGTTATTGTAGGTGTTTTCCTTCTCTTGTGTTTCTTGCCTAGAGAAGTTCCTTTAGCATTTGTTGTGAAGCTGGTTTGGTGATGCTGAACTCTCTCAGCTTTTGCTTGTCCGTAAAGGTTTTAATTTCTCCATCAAATCTGAATGAGATCCTTGCTGGGTAGAGTCATCTTGGTTGTAGGTTTTTCTCCTTCATCACTTTGAGTATATGCTGCCACTCCCTTCTGGCTTGCAGAGTTTCTGCTGAAAGATCAGCGGTTAACCTTAAGGGGATTCCCTTGCGTGTTATTTGTTGTTTTTCCCTTACTGCTTTTTATATGTTTTCTTTATATTTAATTTTTGATAATTTGATTAATATGTGTCTTGGCGTGTTTCTCCTTGGATTTATCCTGTATGGGACTCTCTCTGTGCTTCCAGGACTTGACTAACTATTTCCTTTCCCATATTAGGGAAGTTTTCAACTATAATCTCTTCAAATATTTTCTCAGTCCCTTTCCTTTTCTCTTCTTCTTCTGGGACCCCTATAATTCGAATGTAGGTGCGTTTAATGTTGTCCCAGACGTCTCTGAGACTGTCCTCAGTTCTTTTCATTCTTTTTACTTTATTCTCTTCTGCAGTCGTTATTTCCACTATTTTACCTTCCAGGTCACTTACCCGTTCTTCTGCCTCAGTTATTCTGCTATTGATCCCTTCTAGAGTATTTTAAATTTCATTTATTGTGTTTTTCATCGTTGCTTGGTTCCTCTTTAGGTCTACGTCCTTGTTAAGTGTTTCTTGCATTTTGCCTATTCCATGTCCAAGATTTTGTATCATCATTACTATCATTATTCTGAATTCTTTTTCAGGTAGACTGCCTATTTCCTCTTCATTTGTTAGGTCTGGTATGTTTTTACCTTGCTCCTTCATCTGCTGTGTGTTTTTCTGTCTTCTCATTTTGCTTCTCTGACTGTGTTTGGGGTCTCCTTTTCACAGGCTGCAGGTTCGTAGTTCCTGTTGTTTTTGGTATCTGTCCCCAGTGCCTAAGGTTGGTTCAGTGGGTTGTGTAGGCTTCCTGGTGGAGGGGACTAGTGCCTGTGTTCAGGTGGATGAGGCTGGATCTTGTCTTTCTGGTGGGCACGTCCACGTCTGGTGGTGTGTTTTGCGGTGTCTGTGGCTTTATTATGACTTTTGGCAGCCTCTCTGCTAATGGATGGGGCTGTGTACTTGTCTTGCTAGTTGTTTGGCATAGGGTGTCCAGCAGTGTAGCTTGCTGGTCGTTGAGTGAAGCTGGGTCTTGGCGTTGAGACGGAGATCTCTGAGAGATTTTCTCCCTTTGGTATTACGTGGAGCTGGGGAGGTCTCTTGTGGACCAGTGTCCTGAAGTTGGCCCTCCCACATCAGAGGCGCATCCCTGATGCCTGGCTGGAGCACCGAGAGCCTTTCATCCACATGGCTCAGAACAAAAGGGAGAAAACATAGAAAGTAAGAAATATAGAGTGTAAAATAAAATAAAATAAAGTAAGAGAAAATAAAATAAACTTATTATAATAAAAAATAAGAAAAACATTATTAAGGAAAAATTTATTAATAATTTTTTTTTAATTTTTTAAAATAATTTTTTTAAAATAAAGAATAAGAAAAAAATTATTAAGAAAAAAGTTTTTTATTGTTTCTAATAAAAAATAAGAAAAACATTATTATGAAATTATGTAGAAAATATTTTTCTTAATTATTTAAAATAAAAAATAAAAAAGTTCTTAAGAAAAACGTATTTAATTTTTTTAAATAAAAATAAGAAAAGAATTATTACGAAAAAATGTATTAAGAAAATATTTTTTAAGTCAAAACAATCAAACAAAAACACCCCCCAAAAAACAAATGGACCGAACCCTAGAACAAATGGTGAAAGCAAAGCTATACAGACAAAATCTCACATGGAAGCATACACATATACACTCACAAAAAGAGGAAAAGGGGAAAAAATAATATATCCTGCTCCCAAAGTCCACCTCCTCAATTTGGGATGATTCGTTGTCTATTCAGGTATTCAACAGATGCAGCTACATCAGATTGTTTGTGGAGGTTTAATGCACTTCTTCTGAGGCTGCTGGGAGAGATTTCCCTTTCTCTTCTTTGTTCGCACAGCTCCTGGGTTTCAGCTTTGGATTTGGGCCCACCTCTGCATGTAGGTCGCCTGAGGGCATTTGTTCTTCGCTCACACAGGACGGGGTTAAAGGAGCAGCTGACTCGGGGGCTCTGGCTCACTCAGGCCTGGGGGAGGGAGGGTTCCCTACGCCGGGCAAGCTTGCGGCCGCAGAGGCAGGCGTGACGTTGCAGCAGTCTGAGGCGCGCCGTGCGTTCTCTTGGGGAAGTTGTCCCTGGATCACGGGACCCTGGCACTGGGGGGTTGCACAGGCTCCTGGGAGGGGCCGTGTGGATAGTGACCTGTGCTCGCACACAGGTTTCTTGGTGGTGGCAGCAGCAGCCTTGGCGTCTCATGTCCGTCGCTGGGGACCGCGTTGATAGCCGTGGCTTGCGCCTGTCTCTGGAGCTCGTTTAGCGTGTGCTCTCAATCACCTCTCCTCATGCACCAGGAAACAAAGAGTCAAGAAAAAGGCTCTTGCCTGTTCGGCAGCTCCAGGCCTTTTCCCGGACTCCCTCCTGGCTAGCTGTGGTGCACTAGCCCCATTCAGGCTGTGTTTATGCCGCCACCCCCAGTCCTCTCCCTGGGATCTGCCCGAGGCCCGAGCCTCAGCTCCCAGTCCCAGCCCGCGCCGGCGGGTGAGCAGACAAGACTCTCGGGCTGTTAAGTGCTGCTCAGCACCGGTCCTCTGTGCGGGAATCTCTCCGCGTTGCCCTCTGCACCCCTGTTGCTGCGCTCTCCTCCGTGGCTCTGAAGCTTCCCCCCTCTGCCACCTGCAGTGTCCGCCCACGAAGGGCCTTCCTAGTGTGTGGAAACCTTTCCTCCTTCACAGCTCCCTCCCACTGGTGCAGGTCGCGTCTTTATTCTTTTGTACCTGTTCCTTCTTTTTTCTTTTGCCCTACCCAGGTACGTGGGGAATTTCTTGCCTTTGGGGAGGTCTGACGTCTTCTGCCAGCGTTCAGTGGGTGTTCTATAGGAGCAGTTCCACGTGTAGATTTAGTTCTGATGTATCTGTGGGGAGGAAGTTGATCTCCGCGTCTTACTCTTCTGGAGTCTTGCCCAGACCCCTCCCTTTTCTTCTTGATGAGTCTGGCTAATGGTTTATCAATTTTCTTTATCTTCTCAAAGAACCAGCTTTTAGTTTTATTGATCTTTGCTATTGTTTCCTTCATTTCTTTTTCATTTATTTCTGATCTGATCTTTATGATTGCTTTCCTTCTGCTATCTTTGGGGTATTTTTATTCTGCTTTCTCTTATTGCTTTAGGTGAAAGGTTAGGTGGTTTATTCGAGATGTTTCCTGTTCCCTGAGGTAGGCTTGTATTACTATAAACTTACCTTTTAGAACTGCTTTTGCTTCATCCCATAGGTTTTGGGTCGTCGTGTCTCCATTGTGATTTGTTTCTAGGTATTTTTTGATTTCCCCTTTGATTTCTTCAGTGATCACTTGGTTATTAACTAGTGTATTAAGTAGTGTATCATTTTGGATGATCTGTCCATTGGTGAACGTGGGGTGTTAAAGTCCCCTACTATGATTGTGTTACTGTCGATTTCCCCTTTTATGGCTGTTAGTATTTGCCTTATGTATAGAGGTGCACCTATGTTGGGTGCATAAATATTTACAATTCTTCTACCTTCTTCTTGGATCGATCCCTTGATCATTATATAGTGTCCTTCTTTGTCTCTTGTAATAGTCTTTATTTTAAAGTCAATTTTGTCTGATATGAGAATTGCTACTCCAGCTTTCTTTTGATTTCCATTTGCATGGAATATCTTTGTCCATCCCCTCACTTTCAGTATGTATGTGTCCCTAGGTCTGAAGTGGGTCTCTTGTAGACAGCATACATACGCGTCTTGTTTTTGTATCCATTCAGCCAGTCTGTGTCTTTTGGTGGGAGCATTTAATCCATTTACATTTCAAGTAATTGTCGATATGTATATTCCGATTCCCATTTTCTTAAATGTTTTGGGTTTGTTATTGTAGGTGCTTTCCTTCTCTTGTGTTTCTTGCCTAGAGAAGTTCCTTTAGCATTTGTTGTGTTGCTGGTTTGGTGATGCTGAACTCTCTCAGCTTTTGCTTCTCCGTAAAGGTTTTAATTTCTCCATCAAATCTGAATGAGATCCTTGCTGGGTAGAGTCATCTTGGTTGTAGGTTTTTCTCCTTCATCACTTTGAGTATATGCTGCCACTCCCTTCTGGCTTGCAGAGTTTCTGCTGAAAGATCAGCGGTTAACCTTAAGGGGATTCCCTTGCGTGTTATTTGTTGTTTTTCCCTTACTGCTTTTTATATGTTTTCTTTATATTTAATTTTTGATAATTTGATTAATATGTGTCTTGGCGTGTTTCTCCTTGGATTTATCCTGTATGGGACTCTCTCTGTGCTTCCAGGACTTGACTAACTATTTCCTTTCCCATATTAGGGAAGTTTTCAACTATAATCTCTTCAAATATTTTCTCAGTCCCTTTCCTTTTCTCTTCTTCTTCTGGGACCGCTATAATTCGAATGTAGGTGCGTTTAATGTTGTCCCAGACGTCTCTGAGACTGTCCTCAGTTCTTTTCATTCTTTATACTTTATTCTCTTCTGCAGTCGTTATTTCCACTATTTTACCTTCCAGGTCACTTACCCGTTCTTCTGCCTCAGTTATTCTGCTATTGATCCCTTCTAGAGTATTTTAAATTTCATTTATTGTGTTTTTCATCGTTGCTTGGTTCCTCTTTAGGTCTACGTCCTTGTTAAGTGTTTCTTGCATTTTGCCTATTCCATGTCCAAGATTTTGTATCATCATTACTATCATTATTCTGAATTCTTTTTCAGGTAGACTGCCTATTTCCTCTTCATTTGTTAGGTCTGGTATGTTTTTACCTTGCTCCTTCATCTGCTGTGTGTTTTTCTGTCTTCTCATTTTGCTTCTCTGACTGTGTTTGGGGTCTCCTTTTCACAGGCTGCAGGTTCGTAGTTCCTGTTGTTTTTGGTATCTGTCCCCAGTGCCTAAGGTTGGTTCAGTGGGTTGTGTAGGCTTCCTGGTGGAGGGGACTAGTGCCTGTGTTCAGGTGGATGAGGCTGGATCTTGTCTTTCTGGTGGGCACGTCCACGTCTGGTGGTGTGTTTTGCGGTGTCTGTGGCTTTATTATGACTTTTGGCAGCCTCTCTGCTAATGGATGGGGCTGTGTACTTGTCTTGCTAGTTGTTTGGCATAGGGTGTCCAGCAGTGTAGCTTGCTGGTCGTTGAGTGAAGCTGGGTCTTGGCGTTGAGACGGAGATCTCTGAGAGATTTTCTCCCTTTGGTATTACGTGGAGCTGGGGAGGTCTCTTGTGGACCAGTGTCCTGAAGTTGGCCCTCCCACATCAGAGGCGCATCCCTGATGCCTGGCTGGAGCACCGAGAGCCTTTCATCCACATGGCTCAGAACAAAAGGGAGAAAACATAGAAAGTAAGAAATATAGAGTGTAAAATAAAATAAAATAAAGTAAGAGAAAATAAAATAAACTTATTATAATAAAAAATAAGAAAAACATTATTAAGGAAAAATTTATTAATAATTTTTTTTTAATTTTTTAAAATAATTTTTTTAAAATAAAGAATAAGAAAAAAATTATTAAGAAAAAAGTTTTTTATTGTTTCTAATAAAAAATAAGAAAAACATTATTATGAAATTATGTAGAAAATATTTTTCTTAATTATTTAAAATAAAAAATAAAAAAGTTCTTAAGAAAAACGTATTTAATTTTTTTAAATAAAAATAAGAAAAGAATTATTACGAAAAAATGTATTAAGAAAATATTTTTTAAGTCAAAACAATCAAACAAAAACACCCCCCAAAAAACAAATGGACCGAACCCTAGAACAAATGGTGAAAGCAAAGCTATACAGACAAAATCTCACATGGAAGCATACACATATACACTCACAAAAAGAGGAAAAGGGGAAAAAATAATATATCCTGCTCCCAAAGTCCACCTCCTCAATTTGGGATGATTCGTTGTCTATTCAGGTATTCAACAGATGCAGCTACATCAGATTGTTTGTGGAGGTTTAATGCACTTCTTCTGAGGCTGCTGGGAGAGATTTCCCTTTCTCTTCTTTGTTCGCACAGCTCCTGGGTTTCAGCTTTGGATTTGGGCCCACCTCTGCATGTAGGTCGCCTGAGGGCATTTGTTCTTCGCTCACACAGGACGGGGTTAAAGGAGCAGCTGACTCGGGGGCTCTGGCTCACTCAGGCCTGGGGGAGGGAGGGTTCCCTACGCCGGGCAAGCTTGCGGCCGCAGAGGCAGGCGTGACGTTGCAGCAGTCTGAGGCGCGCCGTGCGTTCTCTTGGGGAAGTTGTCCCTGGATCACGGGACCCTGGCACTGGGGGGTTGCACAGGCTCCTGGGAGGGGCCGTGTGGATAGTGACCTGTGCTCGCACACAGGTTTCTTGGTGGTGGCAGCAGCAGCCTTGGCGTCTCATGTCCGTCGCTGGGGACCGCGTTGATAGCCGTGGCTTGCGCCTGTCTCTGGAGCTCGTTTAGCGTGTGCTCTCAATCACCTCTCCTCATGCACCAGGAAACAAAGAGTCAAGAAAAAGGCTCTTGCCTGTTCGGCAGCTCCAGGCCTTTTCCCGGACTCCCTCCTGGCTAGCTGTGGTGCACTAGCCCCATTCAGGCTGTGTTTATGCCGCCACCCCCAGTCCTCTCCCTGGGATCTGCCCGAGGCCCGAGCCTCAGCTCCCAGTCCCAGCCCGCGCCGGCGGGTGAGCAGACAAGACTCTCGGGCTGTTAAGTGCTGCTCAGCACCGGTCCTCTGTGCGGGAATCTCTCCGCGTTGCCCTCTGCACCCCTGTTGCTGCGCTCTCCTCCGTGGCTCTGAAGCTTCCCCCCTCTGCCACCTGCAGTGTCCGCCCACGAAGGGCCTTCCTAGTGTGTGGAAACCTTTCCTCCTTCACAGCTCCCTCCCACTGGTGCAGGTCGCGTCTTTATTCTTTTGTACCTGTTCCTTCTTTTTTCTTTTGCCCTACCCAGGTACGTGGGGAATTTCTTGCCTTTGGGGAGGTCTGACGTCTTCTGCCAGCGTTCAGTGGGTGTTCTATAGGAGCAGTTCCACGTGTAGATTTAGTTCTGATGTATCTGTGGGGAGGAAGTTGATCTCCGCGTCTTACTCTTCTGGAGTCTTGCCCAGACCCCTCCCTTTTCTTCTTGATGAGTCTGGCTAATGGTTTATCAATTTTCTTTATCTTCTCAAAGAACCAGCTTTTAGTTTTATTGATCTTTGCTATTGTTTCCTTCATTTCTTTTTCATTTATTTCTGATCTGATCTTTATGATTGCTTTCCTTCTGCTATCTTTGGGGTATTTTTATTCTGCTTTCTCTTATTGCTTTAGGTGAAAGGTTAGGTGGTTTATTCGAGATGTTTCCTGTTCCCTGAGGTAGGCTTGTATTACTATAAACTTACCTTTTAGAACTGCTTTTGCTTCATCCCATAGGTTTTGGGTCGTCGTGTCTCCATTGTGATTTGTTTCTAGGTATTTTTTGATTTCCCCTTTGATTTCTTCAGTGATCACTTGGTTATTAACTAGTGTATTAAGTAGTGTATCATTTTGGATGATCTGTCCATTGGTGAACGTGGGGTGTTAAAGTCCCCTACTATGATTGTGTTACTGTCGATTTCCCCTTTTATGGCTGTTAGTATTTGCCTTATGTATAGAGGTGCACCTATGTTGGGTGCATAAATATTTACAATTCTTCTACCTTCTTCTTGGATCGATCCCTTGATCATTATATAGTGTCCTTCTTTGTCTCTTGTAATAGTCTTTATTTTAAAGTCAATTTTGTCTGATATGAGAATTGCTACTCCAGCTTTCTTTTGATTTCCATTTGCATGGAATATCTTTGTCCATCCCCTCACTTTCAGTATGTATGTGTCCCTAGGTCTGAAGTGGGTCTCTTGTAGACAGCATACATACGCGTCTTGTTTTTGTATCCATTCAGCCAGTCTGTGTCTTTTGGTGGGAGCATTTAATCCATTTACATTTCAAGTAATTGTCGATATGTATATTCCGATTCCCATTTTCTTAAATGTTTTGGGTTTGTTATTGTAGGTGCTTTCCTTCTCTTGTGTTTCTTGCCTAGAGAAGTTCCTTTAGCATTTGTTGTGTTGCTGGTTTGGTGATGCTGAACTCTCTCAGCTTTTGCTTCTCCGTAAAGGTTTTAATTTCTCCATCAAATCTGAATGAGATCCTTGCTGGGTAGAGTCATCTTGGTTGTAGGTTTTTCTCCTTCATCACTTTGAGTATATGCTGCCACTCCCTTCTGGCTTGCAGAGTTTCTGCTGAAAGATCAGCGGTTAACCTTAAGGGGATTCCCTTGCGTGTTATTTGTTGTTTTTCCCTTACTGCATTTTATATGTTTTCTTTATATTTAATTTTTGATAATTTGATTAATATGTGTCTTGGCGTGTTTCTCCTTGGATTTATCCTGTATGGGACTCTCTCTGTGCTTCCAGGACTTGACTAACTATTTCCTTTCCCATATTAGGGAAGTTTTCAACTATAATCTCTTCAAATATTTTCTCAGTCCCTTTCCTTTTCTCTTCTTCTTCTGGGACCGCTATAATTCGAATGTAGGTGCGTTTAATGTTGTCCCAGACGTCTCTGAGACTGTCCTCAGTTATTTTCATTCTTTATACTTTATTCTCTTCTGCAGTCGTTATTTCCACTATTTTACCTTCCAGGTCACTTACCCGTTCTTCTGCCTCAGTTATTCTCCTATTGATCCCTTCTAGAGTATTTTAAATTTCATTTATTGTGTTTTTCATCGTTGCTTGGTTCCTCTTTAGGTCTACGTCCTTGTTAAGTGTTTCTTGCATTTTGCCTATTCCATGTCCAAGATTTTGTATCATCATTACTATCATTATTCTGAATTCTTTTTCAGGTAGACTGCCTATTTCCTCTTCATTTGTTAGGTCTGGTATGTTTTTACCTTGCTCCTTCATCTGCTGTGTGTTTTTCTGTCTTCTCATTTTGCTTCTCTGACTGTGTTTGGGGTCTCCTTTTCACAGGCTGCAGGTTCGTAGTTCCTGTTGTTTTTGGTATCTGTCCCCAGTGCCTAAGGTTGGTTCAGTGGGTTGTGTAGGCTTCCTGGTGGAGGGGACTAGTGCCTGTGTTCAGGTGGATGAGGCTGGATCTTGTCTTTCTGGTGGGCACGTCCACGTCTGGTGGTGTGTTTTGCGGTGTCTGTGGCTTTATTATGACTTTTGGCAGCCTCTCTGCTAATGGATGGGGCTGTGTACTTGTCTTGCTAGTTGTTTGGCATAGGGTGTCCAGCAGTGTAGCTTGCTGGTCGTTGAGTGAAGCTGGGTCTTGGCGTTGAGACGGAGATCTCTGAGAGATTTTCTCCCTTTGGTATTACGTGGAGCTGGGGAGGTCTCTTGTGGACCAGTGTCCTGAAGTTGGCCCTCCCACATCAGAGGCGCATCCCTGATGCCTGGCTGGAGCACCGAGAGCCTTTCATCCACATGGCTCAGAACAAAAGGGAGAAAACATAGAAAGTAAGAAATATAGAGTGTAAAATAAAATAAAATAAAGTAAGAGAAAATAAAATAAACTTATTATAATAAAAAATAAGAAAAACATTATTAAGGACAAATTTATTAATAATTTTTTTTTAATTTTTTAAAATAATTTTTTTAAAATAAAGAATAAGAAAAAAATTATTAAGAAAAAAGTTTTTTATTGTTTCTAATAAAAAATAAGAAAAACATTATTATGAAATTATGTAGAAAATATTTTTCTTAATTATTTAAAATAAAAAATAAAAAAGTTCTTAAGAAAAACGTATTTATTTTTTTTAAATAAAAATAAGAAAAGAATTATTACGAAAAAATGTATTAAGAAAATATTTTTTAAGTCAAAACAATCAAACAAAAACACCCCCCAAAAAACAAATGGACCGAACCCTAGAACAAATGGTGAAAGCAAAGCTATACAGACAAAATCTCACATGGAAGCATACACATATACACTCACAAAAAGAGGAAAAGGGGAAAAAATAATATATCCTGCTCCCAAAGTCCACCTCCTCAATTTGGGATGATTTGTTGTCTATTCAGGTATTCAACAGATGCAGCTACATCAGATTGTTTGTGGAGGTTTAATGCACTTCTTCTGAGGCTGCTGGGAGAGATTTCCCTTTCTCTTCTTTGTTCGCACAGCTCCTGGGTTTCAGCTTTGGATTTGGGCCCACCTCTGCATGTAGGTCGCCTGAGGGCATTTGTTCTTCGCTCACACAGGACGGGGTTAAAGGAGCAGCTGACTCGGGGGCTCTGGCTCACTCAGGCCTGGGGGAGGGAGGGTTCCCTACGCCGGGCAAGCTTGCGGCCGCAGAGGCAGGCGTGACGTTGCAGCAGTCTGAGGCGCGCCGTGCATTCTCTTGGGGAAGTTGTCCCTGGATCACGGGACCCTGGCACTGGGGGGTTGCACAGGCTCCTGGGAGGGGCCGTGTGGATAGTGACCTGTGCTCGCACACAGGTTTCTTGGTGGTGGCAGCAGCAGCCTTGGCGTCTCATGTCCGTCGCTGGGGACCGCGTTGATAGCCGTGGCTTGCGCCTGTCTCTGGAGCTCGTTTAGCGTGTGCTCTCAATCACCTCTCCTCATGCACCAGGAAACAAAGAGTCAAGAAAAAGGCTCTTGCCTGTTCGGCAGCTCCAGGCCTTTTCCCGGACTCCCTCCTGGCTAGCTGTGGTGCACTAGCCCCATTCAGGCTGTTTTATGCCGCCAACCCCAGTCCTCTCCCTGGGATCTGCCCGAGGCCCGAGCCTCAGCTCCCATTCCCAGCCCGTGCCGGCGGGTGAGCAGACAAGACTCTCGGGCTGTTAAGTGCTGCTCAGCACCGGACCTCTGTGCGGGAATCTCTCCGCGTTGCCCTCTGCACCCCTGTTGCTGCGCTCTCCTCCGTGGCTCTGAAGCTTCCCCCCTCTGCCACCTGCAGTGTCCGCCCACGAAGGGCCTTCCTAGTGTGTGGAAACCTTTCCTCCTTCACAGCTCCCTCCCACTGGTGCAGGTCGCGTCTTTATTCTTTTGTACCTGTTCCTTCTTTTTTCTTTTGCCCTACCCAGGTACGTGGGGAATTTCTTGCCTTTGGGGAGGTCTGACGTCTTCTGCCAGCGTTCAGTGGGTGTTCTATAGGAGCAGTTCCACGTGTAGATTTAGTTCTGATGTATCTGTGGGGAGGAAGTTGATCTCCGCATCTTACTCTTCTGGAGTCTTGCCCAGACCCCTCCCTTTTCTTCTTGATGAGTCTGGCTAATGGTTTATCAATTTTCTTTATCTTCTCAAAGAACCAGCTTTTAGTTTTATTGATCTTTGCTATTGTTTCCTTCATTTCTTTTTCATTTATTTCTGATCTGATCTTTATGATTGCTTTCCTTCTGCTATCTTTGGGGTATTTTTATTCTGCTTTCTCTTATTGCTTTAGGTGAAAGGTTAGGTTGTTTATTCGAGATGTTTCCTGTTCCCTGAGGTAGGCTTGTATTACTATAAACTTACCTTTTAGAACTGCTTTTGCTTCATCCCATAGGTTTTGGGTCGTCGTGTCTCCATTGTGATTTGTTTCTAGGTATTTTTTGATTTCCCCTTTGATTTCTTCAGTGATCACTTGGTTATTAACTAGTGTATTAAGTAGTGTATCATTTTGGATGATCTGTCCATTGGTGAACGTGGGGTGTTAAAGTCCCCTACTATGATTGTGTTACTGTCGATTTCCCCTTTTATGGCTGTTAGTATTTGCCTTATGTATAGAGGTGCACCTATGTTGGGTGCATAAATATTTACAATTCTTCTACCTTCTTCTTGGATCGATCCCTTGATCATTATATAGTGTCCTTCTTTGTCTCTTGTAATAGTCTTTATTTTAAAGTCAATTTTGTCTGATATGAGAATTGCTACTCCAGCTTTCTTTTGATTTCCATTTGCATGGAATATCTTTGTCCATCCCCTCACTTTCAGTATGTATGTGTCCCTAGGTCTGAAGTGGGTCTCTTGTAGACAGCATACATACGCGTCTTGTTTTTGTATCCATTCAGCCAGTCTGTGTCTTTTGGTGGGAGCATTTAATCCATTTACATTTCAAGTAATTGTCGATATGTATATTCCGATTCCCATTTTCTTAAATGTTTTGGGTTTGTTATTGTAGGTGCTTTCCTTCTCTTGTGTTTCTTGCCTAGAGAAGTTCCTTTAGCATTTGTTGTGTTGCTGGTTTGGTGATGCTGAACTCTCTCAGCTTTTGCTTCTCCGTAAAGGTTTTAATTTCTCCATCAAATCTGAATGAGATCCTTGCTGGGTAGAGTCATCTTGGTTGTAGGTTTTTCTCCTTCATCACTTTGAGTATATGCTGCCACTCCCTTCTGGCTTGCAGAGTTTCTGCTGAAAGATCAGCGGTTAACCTTAAGGGGATTCCCTTGCGTGTTATTTGTTGTTTTTCCCTTACTGCTTTTTATATGTTTTCTTTATATTTAATTTTTGATAATTTGATTAATATGTGTCTTGGCGTGTTTCTCCTTGGATTTATCCTGTATGGGACTCTCTCTGTGCTTCCAGGACTTGACTAACTATTTCCTTTCCCATATTAGGGAAGTTTTCAACTATAATCTCTTCAAATATTTTCTCAGTCCCTTTCCTTTTCTCTTCTTCTTCTGGGACCGCTATAATTCGAATGTAGGTGCGTTTAATGTTGTCCCAGACGTCTCTGAGACTGTCCTCAGTTATTTTCATTCTTTATACTTTATTCTCTTCTGCAGTCGTTATTTCCACTATTTTACCTTCCAGGTCACTTACCCGTTCTTCTGCCTCAGTTATTCTGCTATTGATCCCTTCTAGAGTATTTTAAATTTCATTTATTGTGTTTTTCATCGTTGCTTGGTTCCTCTTTAGGTCTACGTCCTTGTTAAGTGTTTCTTGCATTTTGCCTATTCCATGTCCAAGATTTTGTATCATCATTACTATCATTATTCTGAATTCTTTTTCAGGTAGACTGCCTATTTCCTCTTCATTTGTTAGGTCTGGTATGTTTTTACCTTGCTCCTTCATCTGCTGTGTGTTTTTCTGTCTTCTCATTTTGCTTCTCTGACTGTGTTTGGGGTCTCCTTTTCACAGGCTGCAGGTTCGTAGTTCCTGTTGTTTTTGGTATCTGTCCCCAGTGCCTAAGGTTGGTTCAGTGGGTTGTGTAGGCTTCCTGGTGGAGGGGACTAGTGCCTGTGTTCAGGTGGATGAGGCTGGATCTTGTCTTTCTGGTGGGCACGTCCACGTCTGGTGGTGTGTTTTGCGGTGTCTGTGGCTTTATTATGACTTTTGGCAGCCTCTCTGCTAATGGATGGGGCTGTGTACTTGTCTTGCTAGTTGTTTGGCATAGGGTGTCCAGCAGTGTAGCTTGCTGGTCGTTGAGTGAAGCTGGGTCTTGGCGTTGAGACGGAGATCTCTGAGAGATTTTCTCCCTTTGGTATTACGTGGAGCTGGGGAGGTCTCTTGTGGACCAGTGTCCTGAAGTTGGCCCTCCCACATCAGAGGCGCATCCCTGATGCCTGGCTGGAGCACCGAGAGCCTTTCATCCACATGGCTCAGAACAAAAGGGAGAAAACATAGAAAGTAAGAAATATAGAGTGTAAAATAAAATAAAATAAAGTAAGAGAAAATAAAATAAACTTATTATAATAAAAAATAAGAAAAACATTATTAAGGAAAAATTTATTAATAATTTTTTTTTAATTTTTTAAAATAATTTTTTTAAAATAAAGAATAAGAAAAAAATTATTAAGAAAAAAGTTTTTTATTGTTTCTAATAAAAAATAAGAAAAACATTATTATGAAATTATGTAGAAAATATTTTTCTTAATTATTTAAAATAAAAAATAAAAAAGTTCTTAAGAAAAACGTATTTAATTTTTTTAAATAAAAATAAGAAAAGAATTATTACGAAAAAATGTATTAAGAAAATATTTTTTAAGTCAAAACAATCAAACAAAAACACCCCCCAAAAAACAAATGGACCGAACCCTAGAACAAATGGTGAAAGCAAAGCTATACAGACAAAATCTCACATGGAAGCATACACATATACACTCACAAAAAGAGGAAAAGGGGAAAAAATAATATATCCTGCTCCCAAAGTCCACCTCCTCAATTTGGGATGATTCGTTGTCTATTCAGGTATTCAACAGATGCAGCTACATCAGATTGTTTGTGGAGGTTTAATGCACTTCTTCTGAGGCTGCTGGGAGAGATTTCCCTTTCTCTTCTTTGTTCGCACAGCTCCTGGGTTTCAGCTTTGGATTTGGGCCCACCTCTGCATGTAGGTCGCCTGAGGGCATTTGTTCTTCGCTCACACAGGACGGGGTTAAAGGAGCAGCTGACTCGGGGGCTCTGGCTCACTCAGGCCTGGGGGAGGGAGGGTTCCCTACGCCGGGCAAGCTTGCGGCCGCAGAGGCAGGCGTGACGTTGCAGCAGTCTGAGGCGCGCCGTGCGTTCTCTTGGGGAAGTTGTCCCTGGATCACGGGACCCTGGCACTGGGGGGTTGCACAGGCTCCTGGGAGGGGCCGTGTGGATAGTGACCTGTGCTCGCACACAGGTTTCTTGGTGGTGGCAGCAGCAGCCTTGGCGTCTCATGTCCGTCGCTGGGGACCGCGTTGATAGCCGTGGCTTGCGCCTGTCTCTGGAGCTCGTTTAGCGTGTGCTCTCAATCACCTCTCCTCATGCACCAGGAAACAAAGAGTCAAGAAAAAGGCTCTTGCCTGTTCGGCAGCTCCAGGCCTTTTCCCGGACTCCCTCCTGGCTAGCTGTGGTGCACTAGCCCCATTCAGGCTGTGTTTATGCCGCCACCCCCAGTCCTCTCCCTGGGATCTGCCCGAGGCCCGAGCCTCAGCTCCCAGTCCCAGCCCGCGCCGGCGGGTGAGCAGACAAGACTCTCGGGCTGTTAAGTGCTGCTCAGCACCGGTCCTCTGTGCGGGAATCTCTCCGCGTTGCCCTCTGCACCCCTGTTGCTGCGCTCTCCTCCGTGGCTCTGAAGCTTCCCCCCTCTGCCACCTGCAGTGTCCGCCCACGAAGGGCCTTCCTAGTGTGTGGAAACCTTTCCTCCTTCACAGCTCCCTCCCACTGGTGCAGGTCGCGTCTTTATTCTTTTGTACCTGTTCCTTCTTTTTTCTTTTGCCCTACCCAGGTACGTGGGGAATTTCTTGCCTTTGGGGAGGTCTGACGTCTTCTGCCAGCGTTCAGTGGGTGTTCTATAGGAGCAGTTCCACGTGTAGATTTAGTTCTGATGTATCTGTGGGGAGGAAGTTGATCTCCGCGTCTTACTCTTCTGGAGTCTTGCCCAGACCCCTCCCTTTTCTTCTTGATGAGTCTGGCTAATGGTTTATCAATTTTCTTTATCTTCTCAAAGAACCAGCTTTTAGTTTTATTGATCTTTGCTATTGTTTCCTTCATTTCTTTTTCATTTATTTCTGATCTGATCTTTATGATTGCTTTCCTTCTGCTATCTTTGGGGTATTTTTATTCTGCTTTCTCTTATTGCTTTAGGTGAAAGGTTAGGTGGTTTATTCGAGATGTTTCCTGTTCCCTGAGGTAGGCTTGTATTACTATAAACTTACCTTTTAGAACTGCTTTTGCTTCATCCCATAGGTTTTGGGTCGTCGTGTCTCCATTGTGATTTGTTTCTAGGTATTTTTTGATTTCCCCTTTGATTTCTTCAGTGATCACTTGGTTATTAACTAGTGTATTAAGTAGTGTATCATTTTGGATGATCTGTCCATTGGTGAACGTGGGGTGTTAAAGTCCCCTACTATGATTGTGTTACTGTCGATTTCCCCTTTTATGGCTGTTAGTATTTGCCTTATGTATAGAGGTGCACCTATGTTGGGTGCATAAATATTTACAATTCTTCTACCTTCTTCTTGGATCGATCCCTTGATCATTATATAGTGTCCTTCTTTGTCTCTTGTAATAGTCTTTATTTTAAAGTCAATTTTGTCTGATATGAGAATTGCTACTCCAGCTTTCTTTTGATTTCCATTTGCATGGAATATCTTTGTCCATCCCCTCACTTTCAGTATGTATGTGTCCCTAGGTCTGAAGTGGGTCTCTTGTAGACAGCATACATACGCGTCTTGTTTTTGTATCCATTCAGCCAGTCTGTGTCTTTTGGTGGGAGCATTTAATCCATTTACATTTCAAGTAATTGTCGATATGTATATTCCGATTCCCATTTTCTTAAATGTTTTGGGTTTGTTATTGTAGGTGCTTTCCTTCTCTTGTGTTTCTTGCCTAGAGAAGTTCCTTTAGCATTTGTTGTGTTGCTGGTTTGGTGATGCTGAACTCTCTCAGCTTTTGCTTCTCCGTAAAGGTTTTAATTTCTCCATCAAATCTGAATGAGATCCTTGCTGGGTAGAGTCATCTTGGTTGTAGGTTTTTCTCCTTCATCACTTTGAGTATATGCTGCCACTCCCTTCTGGCTTGCAGAGTTTCTGCTGAAAGATCAGCGGTTAACCTTAAGGGGATTCCCTTGCGTGTTATTTGTTGTTTTTCCCTTACTGCTTTTTATATGTTTTCTTTATATTTAATTTTTGATAATTTGATTAATATGTGTCTTGGCGTGTTTCTCCTTGGATTTATCCTGTATGGGACTCTCTCTGTGCTTCCAGGACTTGACTAACTATTTCCTTTCCCATATTAGGGAAGTTTTCAACTATAATCTCTTCAAATATTTTCTCAGTCCCTTTCCTTTTCTCTTCTTCTTCTGGGACCGCTATAATTCGAATGTAGGTGCGTTTAATGTTGTCCCAGACGTCTCTGAGACTGTCCTCAGTTCTTTTCATTCTTTATACTTTATTCTCTTCTGCAGTCGTTATTTCCACTATTTTACCTTCCAGGTCACTTACCCGTTCTTCTGCCTCAGTTATTCTGCTATTGATCCCTTCTAGAGTATTTTAAATTTCATTTATTGTGTTTTTCATCGTTGCTTGGTTCCTCTTTAGGTCTACGTCCTTGTTAAGTGTTTCTTGCATTTTGCCTATTCCATGTCCAAGATTTTGTATCATCATTACTATCATTATTCTGAATTCTTTTTCAGGTAGACTGCCTATTTCCTCTTCATTTGTTAGGTCTGGTATGTTTTTACCTTGCTCCTTCATCTGCTGTGTGTTTTTCTGTCTTCTCATTTTGCTTCTCTGACTGTGTTTGGGGTCTCCTTTTCACAGGCTGCAGGTTCGTAGTTCCTGTTGTTTTTGGTATCTGTCCCCAGTGCCTAAGGTTGGTTCAGTGGGTTGTGTAGGCTTCCTGGTGGAGGGGACTAGTGCCTGTGTTCAGGTGGATGAGGCTGGATCTTGTCTTTCTGGTGGGCACGTCCACGTCTGGTGGTGTGTTTTGCGGTGTCTGTGGCTTTATTATGACTTTTGGCAGCCTCTCTGCTAATGGATGGGGCTGTGTACTTGTCTTGCTAGTTGTTTGGCATAGGGTGTCCAGCAGTGTAGCTTGCTGGTCGTTGAGTGAAGCTGGGTCTTGGCGTTGAGACGGAGATCTCTGAGAGATTTTCTCCCTTTGGTATTACGTGGAGCTGGGGAGGTCTCTTGTGGACCAGTGTCCTGAAGTTGGCCCTCCCACATCAGAGGCGCATCCCTGATGCCTGGCTGGAGCACCGAGAGCCTTTCATCCACATGGCTCAGAACAAAAGGGAGAAAACATAGAAAGTAAGAAATATAGAGTGTAAAATAAAATAAAATAAAGTAAGAGAAAATAAAATAAACTTATTATAATAAAAAATAAGAAAAACATTATTAAGGAAAAATTTATTAATAATTTTTTTTTAATTTTTTAAAATAATTTTTTTAAAATAAAGAATAAGAAAAAAATTATTAAGAAAAAAGTTTTTTATTGTTTCTAATAAAAAATAAGAAAAACATTATTATGAAATTATGTAGAAAATATTTTTCTTAATTATTTAAAATAAAAAATAAAAAAGTTCTTAAGAAAAACGTATTTAATTTTTTTAAATAAAAATAAGAAAAGAATTATTACGAAAAAATGTATTAAGAAAATATTTTTTAAGTCAAAACAATCAAACAAAAACACCCCCCAAAAAACAAATGGACCGAACCCTAGAACAAATGGTGAAAGCAAAGCTATACAGACAAAATCTCACATGGAAGCATACACATATACACTCACAAAAAGAGGAAAAGGGGAAAAAATAATATATCCTGCTCCCAAAGTCCACCTCCTCAATTTGGGATGATTCGTTGTCTATTCAGGTATTCAACAGATGCAGCTACATCAGATTGTTTGTGGAGGTTTAATGCACTTCTTCTGAGGCTGCTGGGAGAGATTTCCCTTTCTCTTCTTTGTTCGCACAGCTCCTGGGTTTCAGCTTTGGATTTGGGCCCACCTCTGCATGTAGGTCGCCTGAGGGCATTTGTTCTTCGCTCACACAGGACGGGGTTAAAGGAGCAGCTGACTCGGGGGCTCTGGCTCACTCAGGCCTGGGGGAGGGAGGGTTCCCTACGCCGGGCAAGCTTGCGGCCGCAGAGGCAGGCGTGACGTTGCAGCAGTCTGAGGCGCGCCGTGCGTTCTCTTGGGGAAGTTGTCCCTGGATCACGGGACCCTGGCACTGGGGGGTTGCACAGGCTCCTGGGAGGGGCCGTGTGGATAGTGACCTGTGCTCGCACACAGGTTTCTTGGTGGTGGCAGCAGCAGCCTTGGCGTCTCATGTCCGTCGCTGGGGACCGCGTTGATAGCCGTGGCTTGCGCCTGTCTCTGGAGCTCGTTTAGCGTGTGCTCTCAATCACCTCTCCTCATGCACCAGGAAACAAAGAGTCAAGAAAAAGGCTCTTGCCTGTTCGGCAGCTCCAGGCCTTTTCCCGGACTCCCTCCTGGCTAGCTGTGGTGCACTAGCCCCATTCAGGCTGTGTTTATGCCGCCACCCCCAGTCCTCTCCCTGGGATCTGCCCGAGGCCCGAGCCTCAGCTCCCAGTCCCAGCCCGCGCCGGCGGGTGAGCAGACAAGACTCTCGGGCTGTTAAGTGCTGCTCAGCACCGGTCCTCTGTGCGGGAATCTCTCCGCGTTGCCCTCTGCACCCCTGTTGCTGCGCTCTCCTCCGTGGCTCTGAAGCTTCCCCCCTCTGCCACCTGCAGTGTCCGCCCACGAAGGGCCTTCCTAGTGTGTGGAAACCTTTCCTCCTTCACAGCTCCCTCCCACTGGTGCAGGTCGCGTCTTTATTCTTTTGTACCTGTTCCTTCTTTTTTCTTTTGCCCTACCCAGGTACGTGGGGAATTTCTTGCCTTTGGGGAGGTCTGACGTCTTCTGCCAGCGTTCAGTGGGTGTTCTATAGGAGCAGTTCCACGTGTAGATTTAGTTCTGATGTATCTGTGGGGAGGAAGTTGATCTCCGCGTCTTACTCTTCTGGAGTCTTGCCCAGACCCCTCCCTTTTCTTCTTGATGAGTCTGGCTAATGGTTTATCAATTTTCTTTATCTTCTCAAAGAACCAGCTTTTAGTTTTATTGATCTTTGCTATTGTTTCCTTCATTTCTTTTTCATTTATTTCTGATCTGATCTTTATGATTGCTTTCCTTCTGCTATCTTTGGGGTATTTTTATTCTGCTTTCTCTTATTGCTTTAGGTGAAAGGTTAGGTGGTTTATTCGAGATGTTTCCTGTTCCCTGAGGTAGGCTTGTATTACTATAAACTTACCTTTTAGAACTGCTTTTGCTTCATCCCATAGGTTTTGGGTCGTCGTGTCTCCATTGTGATTTGTTTCTAGGTATTTTTTGATTTCCCCTTTGATTTCTTCAGTGATCACTTGGTTATTAACTAGTGTATTAAGTAGTGTATCATTTTGGATGATCTGTCCATTGGTGAACGTGGGGTGTTAAAGTCCCCTACTATGATTGTGTTACTGTCGATTTCCCCTTTTATGGCTGTTAGTATTTGCCTTATGTATAGAGGTGCACCTATGTTGGGTGCATAAATATTTACAATTCTTCTACCTTCTTCTTGGATCGATCCCTTGATCATTATATAGTGTCCTTCTTTGTCTCTTGTAATAGTCTTTATTTTAAAGTCAATTTTGTCTGATATGAGAATTGCTACTCCAGCTTTCTTTTGATTTCCATTTGCATGGAATATCTTTGTCCATCCCCTCACTTTCAGTATGTATGTGTCCCTAGGTCTGAAGTGGGTCTCTTGTAGACAGCATACATACGCGTCTTGTTTTTGTATCCATTCAGCCAGTCTGTGTCTTTTGGTGGGAGCATTTAATCCATTTACATTTCAAGTAATTGTCGATATGTATATTCCGATTCCCATTTTCTTAAATGTTTTGGGTTTGTTATTGTAGGTGCTTTCCTTCTCTTGTGTTTCTTGCCTAGAGAAGTTCCTTTAGCATTTGTTGTGTTGCTGGTTTGGTGATGCTGAACTCTCTCAGCTTTTGCTTCTCCGTAAAGGTTTTAATTTCTCCATCAAATCTGAATGAGATCCTTGCTGGGTAGAGTCATCTTGGTTGTAGGTTTTTCTCCTTCATCACTTTGAGTATATGCTGCCACTCCCTTCTGGCTTGCAGAGTTTCTGCTGAAAGATCAGCGGTTAACCTTAAGGGGATTCCCTTGCGTGTTATTTGTTGTTTTTCCCTTACTGCTTTTTATATGTTTTCTTTATATTTAATTTTTGATAATTTGATTAATATGTGTCTTGGCGTGTTTCTCCTTGGATTTATCCTGTATGGGACTCTCTCTGTGCTTCCAGGACTTGACTAACTATTTCCTTTCCCATATTAGGGAAGTTTTCAACTATAATCTCTTCAAATATTTTCTCAGTCCCTTTCCTTTTCTCTTCTTCTTCTGGGACCGCTATAATTCGAATGTAGGTGCGTTTAATGTTGTCCCAGACGTCTCTGAGACTGTCCTCAGTTATTTTCATTCTTTATACTTTATTCTCTTCTGCAGTCGTTATTTCCACTATTTTACCTTCCAGGTCACTTACCCGTTCTTCTGCCTCAGTTATTCTGCTATTGATCCCTTCTAGAGTATTTTAAATTTCATTTATTGTGTTTTTCATCGTTGCTTGGTTCCTCTTTAGGTCTACGTCCTTGTTAAGTGTTTCTTGCATTTTGCCTATTCCATGTCCAAGATTTTGTATCATCATTACTATCATTATTCTGAATTCTTTTTCAGGTAGACTGCCTATTTCCTCTTCATTTGTTAGGTCTGGTATGTTTTTACCTTGCTCCTTCATCTGCTGTGTGTTTTTCTGTCTTCTCATTTTGCTTCTCTGACTGTGTTTGGGGTCTCCTTTTCACAGGCTGCAGGTTCGTAGTTCCTGTTGTTTTTGGTATCTGTCCCCAGTGCCTAAGGTTGGTTCAGTGGGTTGTGTAGGCTTCCTGGTGGAGGGGACTAGTGCCTGTGTTCAGGTGGATGAGGCTGGATCTTGTCTTTCTGGTGGGCACGTCCACGTCTGGTGGTGTGTTTTGCGGTGTCTGTGGCTTTATTATGACTTTTGGCAGCCTCTCTGCTAATGGATGGGGCTGTGTACTTGTCTTGCTAGTTGTTTGGCATAGGGTGTCCAGCAGTGTAGCTTGCTGGTCGTTGAGTGAAGCTGGGTCTTGGCGTTGAGACGGAGATCTCTGAGAGATTTTCTCCCTTTGGTATTACGTGGAGCTGGGGAGGTCTCTTGTGGACCAGTGTCCTGAAGTTGGCCCTCCCACATCAGAGGCGCATCCCTGATGCCTGGCTGGAGCACCGAGAGCCTTTCATCCACATGGCTCAGAACAAAAGGGAGAAAACATAGAAAGTAAGAAATATAGAGTGTAAAATAAAATAAAATAAAGTAAGAGAAAATAAAATAAACTTATTATAATAAAAAATAAGAAAAACATTATTAAGGACAAATTTATTAATAATTTTTTTTTAATTTTTTAAAATAATTTTTTTAAAATAAAGAATAAGAAAAAAATTATTAAGAAAAAAGTTTTTTATTGTTTCTAATAAAAAATAAGAAAAACATTATTATGAAATTATGTAGAAAATATTTTTCTTAATTATTTAAAATAAAAAATAAAAAAGTTCTTAAGAAAAACGTATTTAATTTTTTTAAATAAAAATAAGAAAAGAATTATTACGAAAAAATGTATTAAGAAAATATTTTTTAAGTCAAAACAATCAAACAAAAACACCCCCCAAAAAACAAATGGACCGAACCCTAGAACAAATGGTGAAAGCAAAGCTATACAGACAAAATCTCACATGGAAGCATACACATATACACTCACAAAAAGAGGAAAAGGGGAAAAAATAATATATCCTGCTCCCAAAGTCCACCTCCTCAATTTGGGATGATTCGTTGTCTATTCAGGTATTCAACAGATGCAGCTACATCAGATTGTTTGTGGAGGTTTAATGCACTTCTTCTGAGGCTGCTGGGAGAGATTTCCCTTTCTCTTCTTTGTTCGCACAGCTCCTGGGTTTCAGCTTTGGATTTGGGCCCACCTCTGCATGTAGGTCGCCTGAGGGCATTTGTTCTTCGCTCACACAGGACGGGTTTAAAGGAGCAGCTCTGGCTCCTCGGGCCTCTGGCTCCTCGGGGGCTCAGGCTCACTCAGGCCTGGGGGAGGGAGGGTTCCCTATGCCGGGCAAGCTTGCGGCCGCAGAGGCAGGCGTGACGTTGCAGCAGTCTGAGGCGCGCCGTGCGTTCTCTTGGGGAAGTTGTCCCTGGATCACGGGACCCTGGCACTGGGGGGTTGCACAGGCTCCTGGGAGGGGCCGTGTGGATAGTGACCTGTGCTCGCACACAGGTTTCTTGGTGGTGGCAGCAGCAGCCTTGGCGTCTCATGTCCGTCGCTGGGGACCGCGTTGATAGCCGTGGCTTGCGCCTGTCTCTGGAGCTCGTTTAGCGTGTGCTCTCAATCACCTCTCCTCATGCACCAGGAAACAAAGAGTCAAGAAAAAGGCTCTTGCCTGTTCGGCAGCTCCAGGCCTTTTCCCGGACTCCCTCCTGGCTAGCTGTGGTGCACTAGCCCCATTCAGGCTGTGTTTATGCCGCCAACCCCAGTCCTCTCCCTGGGATCTGCCCGAGGCCCGAGCCTCAGCTCCCAGTCCCAGCCCGCGCCGGCGGGTGAGCAGACAAGACTCTCGGGCTGTTAAGTGCTGCTCAGCACCGGTCCTCTGTGCGGGAATCTCTCCGCGTTGCCCTCTGCACCCCTGTTGCTGCGCTCTCCTCCATGGCTCTGAAGCTTCCCCCCTCTGCCACCTGCAGTGTCCGCCCACGAAGGGCCTTCCTAGTGTGTGGAAACCTTTCCTCCTTCACAGCTCCCTCCCACTGGTGCAGGTCGCGTCTTTATTCTTTTGTACCTGTTCCTTCTTTTTTCTTTTGCCCTACCCAGGTACGTGGGGAATTTCTTGCCTTTGGGGAGGTCTGACGTCTTCTGCCAGCGTTCAGTGGGTGTTCTATAGGAGCAGTTCCACGTGTAGATTTAGTTCTGATGTATCTGTGGGGAGGAAGTTGATCTCCGCGTCTTACTCTTCTGGAGTCTTGCCCAGACCCCTCCCTTTTCTTCTTGATGAGTCTGGCTAATGGTTTATCAATTTTCTTTATCTTCTCAAAGAACCAGCTTTTAGTTTTATTGATCTTTGCTATTGTTTCCTTCATTTCTTTTTCATTTATTTCTGATCTGATCTTTATGATTGCTTTCCTTCTGCTATCTTTGGGGTATTTTTATTCTGCTTTCTCTTATAGCTTTAGGTGAAAGGTTAGGTTGTTTATTCGAGATGTTTCCTGTTCCCTGAGGTAGGCTTGTATTACTATAAACTTACCTTTTAGAACTGCTTTTGCTTCATCCCATAGGTTTTGGGTCGTCGTGTCTCCATTGTGATTTGTTTCTAGGTATTTTTTGATTTCCCCTTTGATTTCTTCAGTGATCACTTGGTTATTAACTAGTGTATTAAGTAGTGTATCATTTTGGATGATCTGTCCATTGGTGAACGTGGGGTGTTAAAGTCCCCTACTATGATTGTGTTACTGTCGATTTCCCCTTTTATGGCTGTTAGTATTTGCCTTATGTATAGAGGTGCACCTATGTTGGGTGCATAAATATTTACAATTCTTCTACCTTCTTCTTGGATCGATCCCTTGATCATTATATAGTGTCCTTCTTTGTCTCTTGTAATAGTCTTTATTTTAAAGTCAATTTTGTCTGATATGAGAATTGCTACTCCAGCTTTCTTTTGATTTCCATTTGCATGGAATATCTTTGTCCATCCCCTCACTTTCAGTATGTATGTGTCCCTAGGTCTGAAGTGGGTCTCTTGTAGACAGCATACATACGCGTCTTGTTTTTGTATCCATTCAGCCAGTCTGTGTCTTTTGGTGGGAGCATTTAATCCATTTACATTTCAAGTAATTGTCGATATGTATATTCCGATTCCCATTTTCTTAAATGTTTTGGGTTTGTTATTGTAGGTGCTTTCCTTCTCTTGTGTTTCTTGCCTAGAGAAGTTCCTTTAGCATTTGTTGTGAAGCTGGTTTGGTGATGCTGAACTCTCTCAGCTTTTGCTTGTCCGTAAAGGTTTTAATTTCTCCATCAAATCTGAATGAGATCCTTGCTGGGTAGAGTCATCTTGGTTGTAGGTTTTTCTCCTTCATCACTTTGAGTATATGCTGCCACTCCCTTCTGGCTTGCAGAGTTTCTGCTGAAAGATTAGCGGTTAACCTTAAGGGGATTCCCTTGCGTGTTATTTGTTGTTTTTCCCTTACTGCTTTTTATATGTTTTCTTTATATTTAATTTTTGATAATTTGATTAATATGTGTCTTGGCGTGTTTCTCCTTGGATTTATCCTGTATGGGACTCTCTCTGTGCTTCCAGGACTTGACTAACTATTTCCTTTCCCATATTAGGGAAGTTTTCAACTATAATCTCTTCAAATATTTTCTCAGTCCCTTTCCTTTTCTCTTCTTCTTCTGGGACCCCTATAATTCGAATGTAGGTGTGTTTAATGTTGTCCCAGACGTCTCTGAGACTGTCCTCAGTTCTTTTCATTCTTTTTACTTTATTCTCTTCTGCAGTCGTTATTTCCACTATTTTACCTTCCAGGTCACTTACCCGTTCTTCTGCCTCAGTTATTCTGCTATTGATCTCTTCTAGAGTATTTTAAATTTCATTTATTGTGTTTTTCATCGTTGCTTGGTTCCTCTTTAGGTCTACGTCCTTGTTAAGTGTTTCTTGCATTTTGCCTATTCCATGTCCAAGATTTTGTATCATCATTACTATCATTATTCTGAATTCTTTTTCAGGTAGACTGCCTATTTCCTCTTCATTTGTTAGGTCTGGTATGTTTTTACCTTGCTCCTTCATCTGCTCTGTGTTTTTCTGTCTTCTCATTTTGCTTCTCTGACTGTGTGTGGGGTCTCCTTTTCACAGGCTGCAGGTTCGTAGTTCCTGTTGTTTTTGGTATCTGTCCCCAGTGCCTAAGGTTGGTTCAGTGGGTTGTGTAGGCTTCCTGGTGGAGGGGACTAGTGCCTGTGTTCAGGTGGATGAGGCTGGATCTTGTCTTTCTGGTGGGCACGTCCACGTCTGGTGGTGTGTTTTGCGGTGTCTGTGGCTTTATTATGACTTTTGGCAGCCTCTCTTCTAATGGATGGGGCTGTGTACTTGTCTTGCTAGTTGTTTGGCATAGGGTGTCCAGCAGTGTAGCTTGCTGGTCGTTGAGTGAAGATGGGTCTTGGCGTTGAGACGGAGATCTCTGAGAGATTTTCTCCCTCTGGTATTACGTGGAGCTGGGGAGGTCTCTTGTGGACCAGTGTCCTGAAGTTGGCCCTCCCACATCAGAGGCGCATCCCTGATGCCTGGCTGGAGCACCGAGAGCCTTTCATCCACATGGCTCAGAACAAAAGGGAGAAAACATAGAAAGTAAGAAATATAGAGTGTAAAATAAAATAAAATAAAGTAAGAGAAAATAAAATAAACTTATTATAATAAAAAATAAGAAAAACGTTATTAAGGAAAAATTTATTAATAATTTTTTTTTAATTTTTTAAAATAATTTTTTTAAAATAAAGAATAAGAAAAAAATTATTAAGAAAAAAGTTTTTTATTGTTTCTAATAAAAAATAAGAAAAACATTATTATGAAATTATGTAGAAAATATTTTTCTTAATTATTTAAAATAAAAAATAAAAAAGTTCTTAAGAAAAACGTATTTAATTTTTTTAAATAAAAATAAGAAAAGAATTATTACGAAAAAATGTATTAAGAAAATATTTTTTAAGTCAAAACAATCAAACAAAAACACCCCCCAAAAAACAAATGGACCGAACCCTAGAACAAATGGTGAAAGCAAAGCTATACAGACAAAATCTCACATGGAAGCATACACATATACACTCACAAAAAGAGGAAAAGGGGAAAAAATAATATATCCTGCTCCCAAAGTCCACCTCCTCAATGTGGGATGATTCGTTGTCTATTCAGGTATTCAACAGATGCAGCTACATCAGATTGTTTGTGGAGGTTTAATGCACTTCTTCTGAGGCTGCTGGGAGAGATTTCCCTTTCTCTTCTTTGTTCGCACAGCTCCTGGGTTTCAGCTTTGGATTTGGGTCCACCTCTGCATGTAGGTCGCCTGAGGGCATTTGTTCTTCGCTCACACAGGACGGGGTTAAAGGAGCAGCTGACTCGGGGGCTCTGGCTCACTCAGGCCTGGGGGAGGGAGGGTTCCCTACGCCGGGCAAGCTTGCGGCCGCAGAGGCAGGCGTGACGTTGCAGCAGTCTGAGGTGCGCCGTGCGTTCTCTTGGGGAAGTTGTCCCTGGATCACGGGACCCTGGCACTGGGGGGTTGCACAGGCTCCTGGGTGGGGCCGTGTGGATAGTGACCTGTGCTCGCACACAGGTTTCTTGGTGGTGGCAGCAGCAGCCTTGGCGTCTCATGTCCGTCGCTGGGGACCGCGTTGATAGCCGTGGCTTGCGCCTGTCTCTGGAGCTCGTTTAGCGTGTGCTCTCAATCACCTCTCCTCATGCACCAGGAAACAAAGAGTAAAGAAAAAGGCTCTTGCCTGTTCGGCAGCTCCAGGCCTTTTCCCGGACTCCCTCCTGGCTAGCTGTGGTGCACTAGTCCCATTCAGGCTGTGTTTATGCCGCCAACCCCAGTCCTCTCCCTGGGATCTGCCCGAGGCCCGAGCCTCAGCTCCCAGTCCCAGCCCGCGCCGGCGGGTGAGCAGACAAGACTCTCGGGCTGTTAAGTGCTGCTCAGCACCGGTCCTCTGTGCGGGAATCTCTCCGCGTTGCCCTCTGCACCCCTGTTGCTGCGCTCTCCTCCATGGCTCTGAAGCTTCCCCCCTCTGCCACCTGCAGTGTCCACCCACGAAGGGCCTTCCTAGTGTGTGGAAACCTTTCCTCCTTCACAGCTCCCTCCCACTGGTGCAGGTCGCGTCTTTATTCTTTTGTACCTGTTCCTTCTTTTTTCTTTTGCCCTACCCAGGTACGTGGGGAATTTCTTGCCTTTGGGGAGGTCTGACGTCTTCTGCCAGCGTTCAGTGGGTGTTCTATAGGAGCAGTTCCACGTGTAGATTTAGTTCTGATGTATCTGTGGGGAGGAAGTTGATCTCCGCGTCTTACTCTTCTGGAGTCTTGCCCAGACCCCTCCCTTTTCTTCTTGATGAGTCTGGCTAATGGTTTATCAATTTTCTTTATCTTCTCAAAGAACCAGCTTTTAGTTTTATTGATCTTTGCTATTGTTTCCTTCATTTCTTTTTCATTTATTTCTGATCTGATCTTTATGATTGCTTTCCTTCTGCTATCTTTGGGGTATTTTTATTCTGCTTTCTCTTATTGCTTTAGGTGAAAGGTTAGGTTGTTTATTCGAGATGTTTCCTGTTCCCTGAGGTAGGCTTGTATTACTATAAACTTACCTTTTAGAACTGCTTTTGCTTCATCCCATAGGTTTTGGCTCGTCGTGTCTCCATTGTGATTTGTTTCTAGGTATTTTTTGATTTCCCCTTTGATTTCTTCAGTGATCACTTGGTTATTAACTAGTGTATTAAGTAGTGTATCATTTTGGATGATCTGTCCATTGGTGAACGTGGGGTGTTAAAGTCCCCTACTATGATTGTGTTACTGTCGATTTCCCCTTTTATGGCTGTTAGTATTTGCCTTATGTATAGAGGTGCACCTATGTTGGGTGCATAAATATTTACAATTCTTCTACCTTCTTCTTGGATCGATCCCTTGATCATTATATAGTGTCCTTCTTTGTCTCTTGTAATAGTCTTTATTTTAAAGTCAATTTTGTCTGATATGAGAATTGCTACTCCAGCTTTCTTTTGATTTCCATTTGCATGGAATATCTTTGTCCATCCCCTCACTTTCAGTATGTATGTGTCCCTAGGTCTGAAGTGGGTCTCTTGTAGACAGCATACATACGCGTCTTGTTTTTGTATCCATTCAGCCAGTCTGTGTCTTTTGGTGGGAGCATTTAATCCATTTACATTTCAAGTAATTGTCGATATGTATATTCCGATTCCCATTTTCTTAAATGTTTTGGGTTTGTTATTGTAGGTGCTTTCCTTCTCTTGTGTTTCTTGCCTGGAGAAGTTCCTTTAGCATTTGTTGTGAAGCTGGTTTGGTGATGCTGAACTCTCTCAGCTTTTGCTTGTCCGTAAAGGTTTTAATTTCTCCATCAAATCTGAATGAGATCCTTGCTGGGTAGAGTCATCTTGGTTGTAGGTTTTTCTCCTTCATCACTTTGAGTATATGCTGCCACTCCCTTCTGGCTTGCAGAGTTTCTGCTGAAAGATCAGCGGTTAACCTTAAGGGGATTCCCTTGCGTGTTATTTGTTGTTTTTCCCTTACTGCTTTTTATATGTTTTCTTTATATTTAATTTTTGATAATTTGATTAATATGTGTCTTGGCGTGTTTCTCCTTGGATTTATCCTGTATGGGACTCTCTCTGTGCTTCCAGGACTTGACTAACTATTTCCTTTCCCATATTAGGGAAGTTTTCAACTATAATCTCTTCAAATATTTTCTCAGTCCCTTTCCTTTACTCTTCTTCTTCTGGGACCCCTATAATTCGAATGTAGGTGCGTTTAATGTTGTCCCAGACGTCTCTGAGACTGTCCTCAGTTCTTTTCATTCTTTTTACTTTATTCTCTTCTGCAGTCGTTATTTCCACTATTTTACCTTCCAGGTCACTTACCCGTTCTTCTGCCTCAGTTATTCTGCTATTGATCCCTTCTAGAGTATTTTAAATTTCATTTATTGTGTTTTTCATCGTTGCTTGGTTCCTCTTTAGGTCTACGTCCTTGTTAAGTGTTTCTTGCATTTTGCCTATTCCATGTCCAAGATTTTGTATCATCATTACTATCATTATTCTGAATTCTTTTTCAGGTAGACTGCCTATTTCCTCTTCATTTGTTAGGTCTGGTATGTTTTTACCTTGCTCCTTCATCTGCTGTGTGTTTTTCTGTCTTCTCATTTTGCTTCTCTGACTGTGTTTGGGGTCTCCTTTTCACAGGCTGCAGGTTCGTAGTTCCTGTTGTTTTTGGTATCTGTCCCCAGTGCCTAAGGTTGGTTCAGTGGGTTGTGTAGGCTTCCTGGTGGAGGGGACTAGTGCCTGTGTTCAGGTGGATGAGGCTGGATCTTGTCTTTCTGGTGGGCACGTCCACGTCTGGTGGTGTGTTTTGCGGTGTCTGTGGCTTTATTATGACTTTTGGCAGCCTCTCTGCTAATGGATGGGGCTGTGTACTTGTCTTGCTAGTTGTTTGGCATAGGGTGTCCAGCAGTGTAGCTTGCTGGTCGTTGAGTGAAGCTGGGTCTTGGCGTTGAGACGGAGATCTCTGAGAGATTTTCTCCCTTTGGTATTACGTGGAGCTGGGGAGGTCTCTTGTGGACCAGTGTCCTGAAGTTGGCCCTCCCACATCAGAGGCGCATCCCTGATGCCTGGCTGGAGCACCGAGAGCCTTTCATCCACATGGCTCAGAACAAAAGGGAGAAAACATAGAAAGTAAGAAATATAGAGTGTAAAATAAAATAAAATAAAGTAAGAGAAAATAAAATAAACTTATTATAATAAAAAATAAGAAAAACATTATTAAGGAAAAATTTATTAATAATTTTTTTTTAATTTTTTAAAATAATTTTTTTAAAATAAAGAATAAGAAAAAAATTATTAAGAAAAAAGTTTTTTATTGTTTCTAATAAAAAATAAGAAAAACATTATTATGAAATTATGTAGAAAATATTTTTCTTAATTATTTAAAATAAAAAATAAAAAAGTTCTTAAGAAAAACGTATTTAATTTTTTTAAATAAAAATAAGAAAAGAATTATTACGAAAAAATGTATTAAGAAAATATTTTTTAAGTCAAAACAATCAAACAAAAACACCCCCCAAAAAACAAATGGACCGAACCCTAGAACAAATGGTGAAAGCAAAGCTATACAGACAAAATCTCACATGGAAGCATACACATATACACTCACAAAAAGAGGAAAAGGGGAAAAAATAATATATCCTGCTCCCAAAGTCCACCTCCTCAATTTGGGATGATTCGTTGTCTATTCAGGTATTCAACAGATGCAGCTACATCAGATTGTTTGTGGAGGTTTAATGCACTTCTTCTGAGGCTGCTGGGAGAGATTTCCCTTTCTCTTCTTTGTTCGCACAGCTCCTGGGTTTCAGCTTTGGATTTGGGCCCACCTCTGCATGTAGGTCGCCTGAGGGCATTTGTTCTTCGCTCACACAGGACGGGGTTAAAGGAGCAGCTGACTCGGGGGCTCTGGCTCACTCAGGCCTGGGGGAGGGAGGGTTCCCTACGCCGGGCAAGCTTGCGGCCGCAGAGGCAGGCGTGACGTTGCAGCAGTCTGAGGCGCGCCGTGCGTTCTCTTGGGGAAGTTGTCCCTGGATCACGGGACCCTGGCACTGGGGGGTTGCACAGGCTCCTGGGAGGGGCCGTGTGGATAGTGACCTGTGCTCGCACACAGGTTTCTTGGTGGTGGCAGCAGCAGCCTTGGCGTCTCATGTCCGTCGCTGGGGACCGCGTTGATAGCCGTGGCTTGCGCCTGTCTCTGGAGCTCGTTTAGCGTGTGCTCTCAATCACCTCTCCTCATGCACCAGGAAACAAAGAGTCAAGAAAAAGGCTCTTGCCTGTTCGGCAGCTCCAGGCCTTATCCCGGACTCCCTCCTGGCTAGCTGTGGTGCACTAGCCCCATTCAGGCTGTGTTTATGCCGCCAACCCCAGTCCTCTCCCTGGGATCTGCCCGAGGCCCGAGCCTCAGCTCCCAGTCCCAGCACGCACCGGCGGGTGAGCAGACAAGACTCTCGGGCTGTTAAGTGCTGCTCAGCACCGGTCCTCTGTGCGGGAATCTCTCCGCTTTGCCCTCTGCACCCCTGTGGCTGCGCTCTCCTCCATGGCTCTGAAGCTTCCCCCCTCTGCCACCTGCAGTGTCCACCCACGAAGGGCCTTCATAGTGTGTGGAAACCTTTCCTCCTTCACATCTCCCTCCCAGTGGTGCAGGTCCCGTCCTTATTCTTTTGTACCTGTTACTTCTTTTTTCTTTTGCCCTACCCAGGTACGTGGTGAGATTCTTGCCTTTGGGGAGGTCTGACGTCTTCTGCCAGCGTTCAGTGGGTGTTCTATAGGAGCAGTTCCACGTGTAGATGTATTTCTGATGTATCTGTGGGGAGGAAGGTGATCTCCGCATCTTACTCTTCTGCAGTCTTGCCCAGACCCCTCCCTTTTCTTCTTGATGAGTCAGGCTACTGGTTTATCAATTTTGTTTATCTTCTCAAAGAATCAACTTTTAGTTTTATTGATCTTTGCTATTGTTTCCTTCATTTCTTTTTCATTTATTTCTGATCTGATCTATATGATTGCTTTCCTTCTGCTATCTTTGGGGTATTTTTATTCTGCTTTCTCTTATTGCTTTAGGTGCAAGGTTAGGTTGTTTATTCGAGATGTTTCCTGTTTCCTGAGGTAGGCTTGTATTGCTATAAACTTGCCTCTTAGAACTGCTTTTGCTTCATCCCATAGGTTTTGGGTCGTCGTGTCTCCATTGTCATTTGTTTCTAGATATTTTTTCATTTACCCTTTCATTTCTTCAGTGATCACTTGGTTATTAACTAGTGTATTAAGTAGTGTATCATTTTGGATGATCTGTCCATTGGTGAAAGTGGGAGTTAAAGTCCCCTACTATGACTGTGTTACTGTCGATTTCCCCTTTTATGGCTGTTAGTATTTGCCTTATGTATTGAGGTGCTCCTATGTTGGGTGCATAAATATTTACAATTCTTCTACCTTCTTCTTGGATCGATCCCTTGATCATTATATAGTGTCCTTCTTTGTCTCTTGTAATAGTCTTTATTTTAAAGTCATTTTTGTCTGACATGGGAATTGCTACTCCAGCTTTCTTTTGATTTCCATTTCCATGGAATATCTTTGTTCATCCCCTCACTTTCAGTATGTATGTGTCCCTAGGTCTGAAGTGGGTCTCTTGTAGACAGCATACATACGCGTCTTGTTTTTGTATCCATTCAGCCAGTCTGTGTCTTTTGGTGGGAGCATTTAATCCATTTACATTTCAAGTAATTGTCGATATGTTTACTCCGATTCCCATTTTCTTAAATGTTTTGAGTTTGTTATTGTAGATGTTTTCCTTCTCTTGTGTTTCTTGCCTAGAGAAGTTCCTTTCGCATTTGTTGTGAAACTGGTTTGGTGGTGCTGAACTCTCTCAGATTTGCTTGTCCGTAAAGGTTTTAATTTCTCCATCAAATCTGAATGAGATCCTTGCTGGGTAGAGTCATCTTGGTTGTAGGTTTTTCTCCTTCATCACTTTGAGTATATGCTGCCACTCCCTTCTGGCTTGCAGAGTTTCTGCTGAAAGATCAGCGGTTAACATTATGGGGATTCCCTTGTGTGTTATTTGTTGTTTTTCCCTTGCTGCTTTTAATATATTTTCTTTATATTTAATTTTTGATAATTTGATTAATATGTGTCTTGGCGTGTTTCTCCTTGGATTTATCTTGTATGGGACTCTGTGTGCTTCCAGGACATGACTAATTATTTCCTTTCCCGTATTAGGGAAATTTTCAACTACAATCTCTTCAAATATTTTCTCAGTCCCTTTCCTTTTCTCTTCTTCTTCTGGGACCCGTATAATTCGAATGTAGGTGCGTTTAATGTTATCCCAAATGTCTCTGAGACTGTCCTCAGTTCTTTTCATTCTTTTTACTTTATTCTCTTCTGCAGTCGTTATTTCCACTATTTTACCTTCCAGGTCACTTACCCGTTCTTCTGCCTCAGTTATTCTGCTATTGATCCCTTGTAGAGTATTTTAAATTTCATTTATTGTGTTCTTCATCGTTGCTTGGTTCCTCTTTAGGTCTTCTACGTCCTTGTTAAGTGTTTCTTGCATTTTGCCTATTCCATGTCCAAGATTTTGGATCATCGTTACTATTATTAGTCTGAATGCTTTTTCAGGTAGACTGCCTATTTCCTCTTCATTTGTTAGGTCTGGTGCGTTTTTACCTTGATCCTTCATCTGCTGTGTGTTTTTCTGTCTTCTCATTTTGCTTATCTGACTGTGTTTGGGGTCTCCTTTTTACAGGCTGCAGGTTCGTAGTTCCTGTTGTTTTTGGTATCTGTCCCCAGTGCCTAAGGTTGGTTCAGTGGGTTGTGTAGGCTTCCTGGTGGAGGGGACTAGTGCCTGTGTTCAGGTGGATGAGGCTGGATCTTGTCTTTCTGGTGGGCACGTCCACGTCTGGTGGTGTGTTTTGGGGTGTCTGTGGCTTTATTATGACTTTTGGCAGCCTCTCTGCTAATGGATGTGGCTGTGTACCTGTCTTGCTAGTTGTTTGGCATAGGGTGTCCAGCACTGTAGCTTGCTGGTCGTTGAGTGAAGCTGGGTCTTGGCGTTGAGACGGAGATATCTGAGAGATTTTCACCCTTTGATATTACGTGGAGCTGGGGAGGTCTCTTGTGGACCAGTGTCCTGAAGTTGGCCCTCCCTCTTCAGAGGCGCATCCCTAATGCCTGGATGGAACACTGAGAGCCTTTCATCCATATGGCTCAGAACAAAAGGGAGAAAACATAGAAAGTAAGAAATAAAGAGTCTAAAATAAAATAAAATAAAGTAAGAGAAAATAAAATAAACTTATTATAATAAAAAATAAGAAAATATTATTAAGGAAAATTTTATTAATAATTTTTTTTTAATTTTTTAAAATAAATTTTTTTAAAATAAAGAATAAGAAAAAAATTATTAAGAAAAGTTTTTTTATTGTTTCTAATAAAAAATAAGAAAAACATTATTATGAAATTATGTAGAAAAATTTTTTCTGTATTATTTAAAATAAAAAATAAAAAAAGTTCTTAAGAAAACATGTATTTAATTTTTTTAAATAAAAAGAAGAAAAAAAATTTTAAGAAAAAATGTATTAAGAAAAAATATTTTTTAAGTCGAAAGAAACAAACAAAAAAACCCACCAAAAAAAAAGATGGACTGAACCCTAGGACAAATGGTGAAAGTAAAGCTATACAGACAAAATCTCACACGGAAGCATACACATATACACTCAGAAAAAGAGCAGAAGGAGAAAAAATAACATATCCTGCTCCCAAAGTCCACCTCCTCAATTTGGGATGATTCGTTGTCTATTCAGGTATTCGACAGATGCAGGTACATCAGATTGTTTGTGGAGCTTTAATGCACTTCTTCTGAGGCTGCTGGGAGAGATTTCCCTTTCTTTTCTTTGTTCGCACAGCTCCCGGGTTTTAGCTTTGGATTTGGACCCACCTCTGCATGTAGGTCGTCTGAAGGCGTTTGTTCTTCTCTCACACAGGACGGCGTTAAAGGAGCAGATGACTCGGGGGCTCTGGCTCACTCAGGCCTGGGGGAGGGAGGGGTCCCTACGCCGGGCAAGCTTGCGGCAGCAGAGACAGGCGTGAAGTTGCAGCAGTCTGAGGTGCGCCGTGCGTTCTCCCGGGGAAGTTGTCCCTGGATCACGGGACCCTGGCAGTGGGGGGTTGCACAGGCTCCCGGGAGGGGCCGTGTGGATAGTGACCTGTACTCGTACACAGGTTTCTTGATGGTGGCAGCAGCAGCGTTAGCGTCTCATGCCCGTTTCTGGGGTACGCGTTCATAACCGTGGCTTGCGCCTGTCTCTGGAGCTCGTTTAGCGTGCGCTCTCAATCACCTCTCCTCATGCACCAGGAAACAAACAGGCAAGAAAAAGGCTCTTGCCTGTTCGGCAGCTCCAGACCTCTTCCCGGACTCCCTCCTGGCTAGCTGTGGTGCACTAGCCCCCTTCAGGCTGTGTTTATGGCGCTAACCCCAGTCCTCTCCCTGGGATCTGACCAAGGCCCAAGCCTCAGCTCCCAGTCCCTGTCCACTCCGGCGGGTGAGCAGACAAGACCCTCGGGCTGTTAAGTGCTGCTCAGCACCGGTCTTCTGTGCGGGAATCTCTCCGCTTTGCCCTCTGCACCCCTGTGGCTGCGCTCTCCTCCGTGGCTCTGAAGCTTCCCCCCTCTGCCACCTGCAGTGTCCACCCACGAAGGGGCTTCCTACTGTGTGGAAACCTTTCCTCCTTCACAGCTGCCTCCCACTGGTGCAGGTCCCGTCCTTATTCTTTGGACCTGTTACTTCTTTTTTCTTTTGCCCTACCCAGGTACGTGGGGAGTTTCTTGCCTTTGGGGAGGTCTGACGTCTTCGGTCAGGGTTCAGTGGGTGTTTTATAGGAGCAGTTCCACGTGTAGATGTATTTCTGATGTATCTCTGGGGAGGAATGTGATCTCCCCGTCTTACTCTTCCGCAGGCTTGCCAGACTTCTCCCTTTTCTTCTTGATGAGTCTGGCTAATGGTTTATCAATTTTGTTTATCTTCTGAAAGAACCAGCTTTTAGTTTTATTGATCTTTGTTATTGTTTCCTTCATTTCATTTTCATTTATTTCTGATCTGATCTTTATGATTGCTTTCCTTCTGCTGTCTTTGGGGTATTTTTATTTTGCTTTCTCTTATTGCTTTAGGTGCAAGGTTAGGTCGTTTATTCGAGATGTTTCCTGTTTCCTGAGGTAGGCATGTATTGCTATAAACTTGCCTTTTAGAACTGCTTTTGCTTCAACCCATAGGTTTTGGATCATCGTGTCTCCATTGTCATTTGTTTCTAGGTATTTTTTGATTTCCCCTTTGATTTCTTCAGTGATCACTTGGTTATTTACTAGTGTATTAAGTAGTGTATCATTTTGGATGATCTGTCCATTGGTGAACGTGGGGTGTTAAAGTCCCCTACTATGATTGTGTTACTGTCGATTTCCCCTTTTATGGCTGTTAGTATTTGCCTTATGTATAGAGGTGCTCCTACGTTGGGTGCATAAATATTTACAATTGTTCTACCTTCTTCTTGGATCGATCCCTTGATCATTATATAGTGTCCTTCTTTGTCTCTTGTAATAGTCTTTATTTTAAAGTCAATTTTGTCTGATATGAGAATTGCTACTCCAGCTTTCTTTTGATTTCCATTTGCATGGAATATCTTTGTCCATCCCCTCACTTTCAGTATGTATGTGTCCCTAGGTCTGAAGTGGGTCTCTTGTAGACAGCATACATACGCGTCTTGTTTTTGTATCCATTCAGCCAGTCTGTGTCTTTTGGTGGGAGCATTTAATCCATTTACATTTCAAGAAATTGTCGATATGTATACTCCGATTCCCATTTTCTTAAATGTTTTGAGTTTGTTATTGTAGATGTTTTCCTTCTCTTGTGTTTCTTGCCTAGAGAAGTTCCTTTAGCATTGGTTGTGAAGCTGGTTTGGTGGTGCTGAAGTCTCTCAGCTTTTGCTTGTCCGTAAAGGTTTTAATTTCTCCATCAAATCTGAATGAGATCCTTGCTGGGTAGAGTCATCTTGGTTGTAGGTTTTTCTCCTTCATCACTTTAAGTATATGCTGCCACTCCCTTCTGGCTTGCAGAGTTTCTGCTGAAAGATCAGATGTTAACCTTACGGGGATTCCCTTGTGTGTTATTTGTTGTTTCTCCCTTGCTGCTTTTAATATGTTTTCTTTATATTTAATTTTTGATAATTTGATTAATATGTGTCTTGGCGTGTTTCTCCTTGGATTTATCCTGTATGGGACTCACTGTGCTTCCAGGACTTGACTAACTATTTCCTTTCCCATATTAGGGAAATTTTCAACCACAATCCCTTCAAATATTTTTTCAGTCCCTTTCCTTTTCTCTTCTTCTTCTGGGACCCCTATAATTCGAATGTAGGTGCGTTTAGTGTTGTCCCAGACATCTCTGAGACTGTCCTCAGTTCTTTTCATTCTTTTTACTTTATTCTCTTCTGCAGTCGTTATTTCCACTATTTTACCTTCCAGGTCACTTACCCGTTCTTCTGCCTCAGTTATTCTGCTATTGATCCCTTGTAGAGTATTTTAAATTTCATTTATTGTGTTTTTCATCGTTGCTTGGTTTCTCTTTAGGTCTTCTACGTCCTTGTTAAGTGTTTCTTGCATTTTGCCTATTCCATGTCCAAGATTTTGGATCATCGTTACTATCATTATTCTGAATTCTTTTTCAGGTAGACTGCCTATTTCCTCTTCATTTGTTAGGTCTGGTGTGTTTTTACCTTGCTCCTTCATCTGCTGTGTGTTTTTCTGTCTTCTCATTTTGCTTATCTGACTGTGTTTGGGGTCTCCTTTTCACAGGCTGCTGGTTCGTAGTTCCTGTTGTTTTTGGTATCTGTCCCCAGTGGCTAAGGTTGGTTCAGTGGGTTGTGTAGGCTTCCTGGTGGAGGGGACTAGTGCCTGTGTTCAGGTGGATGAGGCTGGATCTTGTCTTTCTGGTGGGCACGTCCAGGTCTGGTGGTGTGTTTTGGGGCGTCTGTGGCTTTATTATGACTTTTGGCAGCCTCTCTGCTAATGGATGGGGCTGTGTACCTGTCTTGCTAGTTGTTTGGCATAGGGTGTCCAGCACTGTAGCTTGCTGGTCGTTGAGTGAAGCTGGGTCTTGGCGTTGAGACGGAGATCTCTGAGAGATTTTCACCCTTTGGTATTACGTGGAGCTGGGGAGGTCTCTTGTGGACCAGTGTCCTGAAGTTGGCCCTCCCACATCAGAGGCGCATCCCTGATGCCTGGCTGGAGCACCGAGAGCCTTTCATCCACATGGCTCAGAGAAAAAGGGAGAAAACATAGGAAATAAGAAATAAAGAGTCTAAAGTAAAATAAAATAAATTAAGAGGAAATAAAATAAACTTATTATAATAAAAAATAAGAAAAAAATTATTAAGGAAAAATTTATTAATAAAATTTTTTTAAATTTTTAAAAATAAATTTTTTAAAATAAAGAATAAGAAAAAAATTATTAAGAAAAAAGTTTTTTATTGTTTCTACTACAAAATAAGAAAAACATTATTATGAAATTATGTAGAAAAATTTTTTCTTAATTATTTAAAATAAAAAATTAAAAAGTTCTTAAGAAAAAACGTATTTAATTTTTTTAAATAAAAATAAGAAAAAAATTATTAAGAAAAAATGTATTAAGAAAAAAAAATTTTGTAAGTCAAAAGAAACAAACAAAAACACCCCCCAAAAAACAGATGGACCGAACCCTAGGACAAATGGTGAAAGCAAAGCTATACAGACAAAATCTCACACGGTAGCATACACATATATACTCACAAAAAGAGGAAAAGGGGAAAAAATAATATATCCTGCTCCTAAAGTCCACCTCCTCAATTTGGGATGATTCGTTGTCTATTCAGGTATTCGACAGATGCAGGTACATCAGATTGTTTGTGGAGCTTTAATGCACTTCTTCTGAGGCTGCTGGCAGAGATTTCCCTTTCTCTTCTTTGTTGGCACAGCTCCCGGGTTTCAGCTTTTGATTTGGCCCCACCTCTGTATGTAGGTCGCCTGAGGGCATTTTTTCTTCGCTCACACAGAACGGCGTTAAAGGAGCAGCTGACTCGGGGGCTCTGGCTCACTCAGGCCTGGGGGAGGGAGGCTTCCCTACCCCGGGCAAGCTTGCGGCCGCAGAGGCAGGCGTGACGTTGCAGCAGTCTGAGGCGTGCCGTACGTTCTCTTGGAGAATTTGTTCCTGGATCACGGGACCCTGGCAGTGGGGGTTTGCACAGGCTCCCGGGAGGGGCCGTGTGGATAGTGACCTGTACTCGCACACTGGTTTCTTGGTGGTGGCAGCAGCAGCCTTAGCGTCTCATGTCCGTCTCTGGGGACCGCGTTGATAGCCGTGGCTTGCGCCTGTCTCTGGAGCTCGTTTAGCGTGTGCTCTCAATCACCTCTCCTCATGCACCAGGAAACAAAGAGGCAAGAAAAACGCTCTTGCCTGTTCGGCAGCTCCAGGTCTTCTCCCGGACACCCTCCCGGCTAGCTGTGGTGCATTAGGCCACTTCAGGCTGTGTTTATGCCGCCAACCACAGTCCTCTCCGTGGGATCTGACCGAGGCCCGTCCGCTCTGGCGGGTGAGCAGACAAGACTCTCGGGCTGTTAAGTGCTGCACAGCACTGGTCCTCTGTGCGGGAATCTCTCCGCTGTGCCCTCTGCAACCCTGTGGCTGAGCTCTCCTCCGTGGCTCTGAAGCTTCCCCCCTCTGCCACCTGCAGTGTCCACCCACGAAGGGCCTTCCTAGTGTGTGGAAACCTTTCCTCCTTCACAGCTCCCTCCCACTGGTGCAGGTCCCGTCCTAATACTTTTGAACCTGTTACTTCGTTTTTCTTTGGCCTTACCCAGATACGTGGGTAGTTTCTTGCCTTTGGGGAGGTCTGACGTCTTCTGCCAGTGTTCAGTGGTTGTTCTATAGGAGCAGTTCCATGTGTAGATGTATTTCTGATGTATCTGTGGGAAGGAGAGTGATCTCCGCGTCTTACTCTTCCGCAGTCTTGCCCAGACCCCTCCCTTTTCTTCTTGATGAGTCTGGCTAATGGTTTATCAATTTTGTTTATCTTCTCAAAGAACCAGCTTTTAGTATAATGAACTTTGCTATTATTTCCTTCATTTCTTTTTCATTTATTTCTGATCTGATCTTTATGATTGTTTTCCTTCTGCTATCTTTGGGGTATTTTTGTTCTTCTCTCTCTTATTGCTTTAGGTGCAAGGTTAGGTTGTTTATTCGAGATGTTTCCTGTTTCCTGAGGTAGGCTTGTATTGCTATAAACTTGCCTCTTAGAACTGCTTTTGCTTCATCCCATAGGTTTTGGGTCGTCGTGTCTCCATTGTCATTTGTTTCTAGGTATTTTTTTGATTTCCCCTTTGATTTCTTCAGTGATCACTTGGTTATTAACTAGTGTATTAAGTAGTGTATCATTTTGGATGATCTGTCCATTGGTGAACGTGGGGTGTTAAAGTCCCCTACTATGATTGTGTTACTGTCGATTTCCCCTTTTATGGCTGTTAGTATTTGCCTTATGTATAGAGGTGCTCCTACGTTGGGTGCATAAATATTTACAATTGTTCTACCTTCTTCTTGGATCGATCCCTTGATCATTATATAGTGTCCTTCTTTGTCTCTTGTAATAGTCTTTATTTTAAAGTCAATTTTGTCTGATATGAGAATTGCTACTCCAGCTTTCTTTTGATTTCCATTTGCATGGAATATCTTTGTCCATCCCCTCACTTTCAGTATGTATGTGTCCCTAGGTCTGAAGTGGGTCTCTTGTAGACAGCATACATACGCGTCTTGTTTTTGTATCCATTCAGCCAGTCTGTGTCTTTTGGTGGGAGCATTTAATCCATTTACATTTCAAGAAATTGTCGATATGTATACTCCGATTCCCATTTTCTTAAATGTTTTGAGTTTGTTATTGTAGATGTTTTCCTTCTCTTGTGTTTCTTGCCTAGAGAAGTTCCTTTAGCATTGGTTGTGAAGCTGGTTTGGTGGTGCTGAAGTCTCTCAGCTTTTGCTTGTCCGTAAAGGTTTTAATTTCTCCATCAAATCTGAATGAGATCCTTGCTGGGTAGAGTCATCTTGGTTGTAGGTTTTTCTCCTTCATCACTTTAAGTATATGCTGCCACTCCCTTCTGGCTTGCAGAGTTTCTGCTGAAAGATCAGATGTTAACCTTACGGGGATTCCCTTGTGTGTTATTTGTTGTTTCTCCCTTGCTGCTTTTAATATGTTTTCTTTATATTTAATTTTTGATAATTTGATTAATATGTGTCTTGGCGTGTTTCTCCTTGGATTTATCCTGTATGGGACTCACTGTGCTTCCAGGAATTGACTAACTATTTCCTTTCCCATATTAGGGAAATTTTCAACCACAATCCCTTCAAATATTTTTTCAGTCCCTTTCCTTTTCTCTTCTTCTTCTGGGACCCCTATAATTCGAATGTAGGTGCGTTTAGTGTTGTCCCAGACATCTCTGAGACTGTCCTCAGTTCTTTTCATTCTTTTTACTTTATTCTCTTCTGCAGTCGTTATTTCCACTATTTTACCTTCCAGGTCACTTACCCGTTCTTCTGCCTCAGTTATTCTGCTATTGATCTCTTCTAGAGTATTTTAAATTTCATTTATTGTGTTTTTCATCGTTGCTTGGTTCCTCTTTAGGTCTACGTCCTTGTTAAGTGTTTCTTGCATTTTGCCTATTCCATGTCCAAGATTTTGTATCATCATTACTATCATTATTCTGAATTCTTTTTCAGGTAGACTGCCTATTTGCTCTTCATTTGTTAGGTCTGGTATGTTTTTACCTTGCTCCTTCATCTGCTGTGTGTTTTTCTGTCTTCTCATTTTGCTTCTCTGACTGTGTTTGGGGTCTCCTTTTCACAGGCTGCAGGTTCGTAGTTCCTGTTGTTTTTGGTATCTGTCCCCAGTGCCTAAGGTTGGTTCAGTGGGTTGTGTAGGCTTCCTGGTGGAGGGGACTAGTGCCTGTGTTCAGGTGGATGAGGCTGGATCTTGTCTTTCTGGTGGGCACGTCCACGTCTGGTGGTGTGTTTTGCGGTGTCTGTGGCTTTATTATGACTTTTGGCAGCGTCTCTGCTAATGGATGGGGCTGTGTACTTGTCTTGCTAGTTGTTTGGCATAGGGTGTCCAGCAGTGTAGCTTGCTGGTCGTTGAGTGAAGCTGGGTCTTGGCGTTGAGACGGAGATCTCTGAGAGATTTTCTCCCTTTGGTATTACTTGGAGCTGGGGAGGGCTCTTGTGGACCAGTGTCCTGAAGTTGGCCCTCCCACATCAGAGGCGCATCCCTGATGCCTGGCTGGAGCACCGAGAGCCTTTCATCCACATGGCTCAGAACAAAAGGGAGAAAACATAGAAAGTAAGAAATATAGAGTGTAAAATAAAATAAAATAAAGTAAGAGAAAATAAAATAATCTTATTATAATAAAAAATAAGAAAAACATTATTAAGGAAAAATTTATTAATAATTTTTTTTTAATTTTTTAAAATAATTTTTTTAAAATAAAGAATAAGAAAAAAATTATTAAGAAAAAAGTTTTTTATTGTTTCTAATAAAAAATAAGAAAAACATTATTATGAAATTATGTAGAAAATATTTTTCTTAATTATTTAAAATAAAAAATAAAAAAGTTCTTAAGAAAAACGTATTTAATTTTTTTAAATAAAAATAAGAAAAGAATTATTACGAAAAAATGTATTAAGAAAATATTTTTTAAGTCAAAACAATCAAACAAAAACACCCCCCAAAAAACAAATGGACCGAACCCTAGAACAAATGGTGTAAGCAAAGCTATACAGACAAAATCTCACATGGAAGCATACACATATACACTCACAAAAAGAGGAAAAGGGGAAAAAATAATATATCCTGCTCCCAAAGTCCACCTCCTCAATTTGGGATGATTCGTTGTCTATTCAGGTATTCAACAGATGCAGCTACATCAGATTGTTTGTGGAGGTTTAATGCACTTCTTCTGAGGCTGCTGGGAGAGATTTCCCTTTCTCTTCTTTGTTCGCACAGCTCCTGGGTTTCAGCTTTGGATTTGGGCCCACCTCTGCATGTAGGTCGCCTGAGGGCATTTGTTCTTCGCTCACACAGGACGGGGTTAAAGGAGCAGCTGACTCGGGGGCTCTGGCTCACTCAGGCCTGGGGGAGGGAGGGTTCCCTACGCCGGGCAAGCTTGCGGCCGCAGAGGCAGGCGTGACGTTGCAGCAGTCTGAGGCGCGCCGTGCGTTCTCTTGGGGAAGTTGTCCCTGGATCACGGGACCCTGGCACTGGGGGGTTGCACAGGCTCCTGGGAGGGGCCGTGTGGATAGTGACCTGTGCTCGCACACAGGTTTCTTGGTGGTGGCAGCAGCAGCCTTGGCGTCTCATGTCCGTCGCTGGGGACCGCGTTGATAGCCGTGGCTTGCGCCTGTCTCTGGAGCTCGTTTAGCGTGTGCTCTCAATCACCTCTCCTCATGCACCAGGAAACAAAGAGTCAAGAAAAAGGCTCTTGCCTGTTCGGCAGCTCCAGGCCTTTTCCCGGACTCCCTCCTGGCTAGCTGTGGTGCACTAGCCCCATTCAGGCTGTGTTTATGCCGCCAACCCCAGTCCTCTCCCTGGGATCTGCCCGAGGCCCGAGCCTCAGCTCCCAGTCCCAGCCCGTGCCGGCGGGTGAGCAGACAAGACTCTCGGGCTGTTAAGTGCTGCTCAGCACCGGACCTCTGTGCGGGAATCTCTCCGCGTTGCCCTCTGCACCCCTGTTGCTGCGCTCTCCTCCGTGGCTCTGAAGCTTCCCCCCTCTGCCACCTGCAGTGTCCGCCCACGAAGGGCCTTCCTAGTGTGTGGAAACCTTTCCTCCTTCACAGCTCCCTCCCACTGGTGCAGGTCGCGTCTTTATTCTTTTGTACCTGTTCCTTCTTTTTTCTTTTGCCCTACCCAGGTACGTGGGGAATTTCTTGCCTTTGGGGAGGTCTGACGTCTTCTGCCAGCGTTCAGTGGGTGTTCTATAGGAGCAGTTCCACGTGTAGATTTAGTTCTGATGTATCTGTGGGGAGGAAGTTGATCTCCGCATCTTACTCTTCTGGAGTCTTGCCCAGACCCCTCCCTTTTCTTCTTGATGAGTCTGGCTAATGGTTTATCAATTTTCTTTATCTTCTCAAAGAACCAGCTTTTAGTTTTATTGATCTTTGCTATTGTTTCCTTCATTTCTTTTTCATTTATTTCTGATCTGATCTTTATGATTGCTTTCCTTCTGCTATCTTTGGGGTATTTTTATTCTGCTTTCTCTTATTGCTTTAGGTGAAAGGTTAGGTTGTTTATTCGAGATGTTTCCTGTTCCCTGAGGTAGGCTTGTATTACTATAAACTTACCTTTTAGAACTGCTTTTGCTTCATCCCATAGGTTTTGGGTCGTCGTGTCTCCATTGTGATTTGTTTCTAGGTATTTTTTGATTTCCCCTTTGATTTCTTCAGTGATCACTTGGTTATTAACTAGTGTATTAAGTAGTGTATCATTTTGGATGATCTGTCCATTGGTGAACGTGGGGTGTTAAAGTCCCCTACTATGATTGTGTTACTGTCGATTTCCCCTTTTATGGCTGTTAGTATTTGCCTTATGTATAGAGGTGCACCTATGTTGGGTGCATAAATATTTACAATTCTTCTACCTTCTTCTTGGATCGATCCCTTGATCATTATATAGTGTCCTTCTTTGTCTCTTGTAATAGTCTTTATTTTAAAGTCAATTTTGTCTGATATGAGAATTGCTACTCCAGCTTTCTTTTGATTTCCATTTGCATGGAATATCTTTGTCCATCCCCTCACTTTCAGTATGTATGTGTCCCTAGGTCTGAAGTGGGTCTCTTGTAGACAGCATACATACGCGTCTTGTTTTTGTATCCATTCAGCCAGTCTGTGTCTTTTGGTGGGAGCATTTAATCCATTTACATTTCAAGTAATTGTCGATATGTATATTCCGATTCCCATTTTCTTAAATGTTTTGCGTTTGTTATTGTAGGTGTTTTCCTTCTCTTGTGTTTCTTGCCTAGAGAAGTTCCTTTAGCATTTGTTGTGAAGCTGGTTTGGTGATGCTGAACTCTCTCAGCTTTTGCTTGTCCGTAAAGGTTTTAATTTCTCCATCAAATCTGAATGAGATCCTTGCTGGGTAGAGTCATCTTGGTTGTAGGTTTTTCTCCTTCATCACTTTGAGTATATGCTGCCACTCCCTTCTGGCTTGCAGAGTTTCTGCTGAAAGATCAGCGGTTAACCTTAAGGGGATTCCCTTGCGTGTTATTTGTTGTTTTTCCCTTACTGCTTTTTATATGTTTTCTTTATATTTAATTTTTGATAATTTGATTAATATGTGTCTTGGCGTGATTCTCCTTGGATTTATCCTGTATGGGACTCTCTCTGTGCTTCCAGGACTTGACTAACTATTTCCTTTCCCATATTAGGGAAGTTTTCAACTATAATCTCTTCAAATATTTTCTCAGTCCCTTTCCTTTTCTCTTCTTCTTCTGGGACCCCTATAATTCGAATGTAGGTGTGTTTAATGTTGTCCCAGACGTCTCTGAGACTGTCCTCAGTTCTTTTCATTCTTTTTACTTTATTCTCTTCTGCAGTCGTTATTTCCACTATTTTACCTTCCAGGTCAGTTACCCGTTCTTCTGCCTCAGTTATTCTGCTATTGATCCCTTCTAGAGTATTTTAAATTTCATTTATTGTGTTTTTCATCGTTGCTTGGTTCCTCTTTAGGTCTACGTCCTTGTTAAGTGTTTCTTGCATTATGCCTATTCCATGTCCAAGATTTTGTATCATCATTACTATCATTATTCTGAATTCTTTTTCAGGTAGACTGCCTATTTCCTCTTCATTTGTTAGGTCTGGTATGTTTTTACCTTGCTCCTTCATCTGCTGTGTGTTTTTCTGTCTTCTCATTTTGCTTCTCTGACTGTGTTTGGGGTCTCCTTTTCACAGGCTGCAGGTTCGTAGTTCCTGTTGTTTTTGGTATCTGTCCCCAGTGCCTAAGGTTGGTTCAGTGGGTTGTGTAGGCTTCCTGGTGGAGGGGACTAGTGCCTGTGTTCAGGTGGATGAGGCTGGATCTTGTCTTTCTGGTGGGCACGTCCACGTCTGGTGGTGTGTTTTGCGGTGTCTGTGGCTTTATTATGACTTTTGGCAGCCTCTCTGCTAATGGATGGGGCTGTGTACTTGTCTTGCTAGTTGTTTGGCATAGGGTGTCCAGCAGTGTAGCTTGCTGGTCGTTGAGTGAAGCTGGGTCTTGGCGTTGAGACGGAGATCTCTGAGAGATTTTCTCCCTTTGGTATTACGTGGAGCTGGGGAGGTCTCTTGTGGACCAGTGTCCTGAGGTTGGCCCTCCCACATCAGAGGCGCATCCCTGATGCCTGGCTGGAGCACCGAGAGCCTTTCATCCACATGGCTCAGAACAAAAGGGAGAAAACATAGAAAGTAAGAAATATAGAGTGTAAAATAAAATAAAATAAAGTAAGAGAAAATAAAATAAACTTATTATAATAAAAAATAAGAAAAACCTTATTAAGGAATAATTTATTAATAATTTTTTTTTAATTTTTTAAAATATTTTTTTTAAAATAAAGAATAAGGAAAAAATTATTAAGAAAAAAGTTTTTTATTGTTTCTAATAAAAAATAAGAAAATCATTATTATGAAATTATGTAGAAAATATTTTTCTTAATTATTTAAAATAAAAAATAAAAAAGTTCTTAAGAAAAACGTATTTAATTTTTTTAAATAAAAATAAGAAAAGAATTATTACGAAAAAATGTATTAAGAAAATATTTTTTAAGTCAAAACAATCAAAAAAAACACCCCCCAAAAAACAAATGGACCGAACCCTAGAACAAATGGTGAAAGCAAAGCTATACAGACAAAATCTCACATGGAAGCATACACATATACACTCACAAAAAGAGGAAAAGGGGAAAAAATAATATATCCTGCTCCCAAAGTCCACCTCCTCAATTTGGGATGATTCGTTGTCTATTCAGGTATTCAACAGATGCAGCTACATCAGATTGTTTGTGGAGGTTTAATGCACTTCTTCTGAGGCTGCTGGGAGAGATTTCCCTTTCTCTTCTTTGTTCGCACAGCTCCTGGGTTTCAGCTTTGGATTTGGGCCCACCTCTGCATGTAGGTCGCCTGAGGGCATTTGTTCTTCGCTCACACAGGACGGGGTTAAAGGAGCAGCTGACTCGGGGGCTCTGGCTCACTCAGGCCTGGGGGAGGGAGGGTTCCCTACGCCGGGCAAGCTTGCGGCCGCAGAGGCAGGCGTGACGTTGCAGCAGTCTGAGGTGCGCCGTGCGTTCTCTTGGGGAAGTTGTCCCTGGATCACGGGACCCTGGCACTGGGGGGTTGCACAGGCTCCTGGGAGGGGCCGTGTGGATAGTGACCTGTGCTCGCACACAGGTTTCTTGGTGGTGGCAGCAGCAGCCTTGGCATCTCATGTCCGTCGCTGGGGACCGCGTTGATAGCCGTGGCTTGCGCCTGTCTCTGGAGCTCGTTTAGCGTGTGCTCTCAATCACCTCTCCTCATGCACCAGGAAACAAAGAGTCAAGAAAAAGGCTCTTGCCTGTTCGGCAGCTCCAGGCCTTTTCCCGGACTCCCTCCTGGCTAGCTGTGGTGCACTAGCCCCATTCAGGCTGTGTTTATGCCGCCAACCCCAGTCCTCTCCCTGGGATCTGCCCGAGGCCCGAGCCTCAGCTCCCAGTCCCAGCCCGCGCCGGCGGGTGAGCAGACAAGACTCTCGGGCTGTTAAGTGCTGCTCAGCACCGGTCCTCTGTGCGGGAATCTCTCCGCGTTGCCCTCTGCACCCTTGTTGCTGCGCTCTCCTCCGTGGCTCTGAAGCTTCCCCCCTCTGCCACCTGCAGTGTCCGCCCACGAAGGGCCTTCCTAGTGTGTGGAAACCTTTCCTCCTTCACAGCTCCCTCCCACTGGTGCAGGTCGCGTCTTTATTCTTTTGTACCTGTTCCTTCTTTTTTCTTTTGCCCTACCCAGGTACGTGGGGAATTTCTTGCCTTTGGGGAGGTCTGACGTCTTCTGCCAGCGTTCAGTGGGTGTTCTATAGGAGCAGTTCCACGTGTAGATTTAGTTCTGATGTATCTGTGGGGAGGAAGTTGATCTCCGCGTCTTACTCTTCTGGAGTCTTGCCCAGACCCCTCCCTTTTCTTCTTGATGAGTCTGGCTAATGGTTTATCAATTTTCTTTACCTTCTCAAAGAACCAGCTTTTAGTTTTATTGATCTTTGCTATTGTTTCCTTCATTTCTTTTTCATTTATTTCTGATCTGATCTTTATGATTGCTTTCCTTCTGCTATCTTTGGGGTATTTTTATTCTGCTTTCTCTTATTGCTTTAGGTGAAAGGTTAGGTTGTTTATTCGAGATGTTTCCTGTTCCCTGAGGTAGGCTTGTATTACTATAAACTTACCTTTTAGAACTGCTTTTGCTTCATCCCATAGGTTTTGGGTCGTCGTGTCTCCATTGTGATTTGTTTCTAGGTATTTTTTGATTTCCCCTTTGATTTCTTCAGTGATCACTTGGTTATTAACTAGTGTATTAAGTAGTGTATCATTTTGGATGATCTGTCCATTGGTGAACGTGGGGTGTTAAAGTCCCCTACTATGATTGTGTTACTGTCGATTTCCCCTTTTACGGCTGTTAGTATTTGCCTTATGTATAGAGGTGCTCCTACGTTGGGTGCATAAATATTTACAATTCTTCTACCTTCTTCTTGGATCGATCCCTTGATCATTATATAGTGTCCTTCTTTGTCTTTTGTAATAGTCTTTATTTTAAAGTCAATTTTTTCTGATATGAGAATTGCTACTCCAGCTTTCTTTTGATTTCCATTTGCATGGAATATCTTTGTCCATCCCCTCACTTTCAGTATGTATGTGTCCCTAGGTCTGAAGTGGGTCTCTTGTAGACAGCATACATACGCGTCTTGTTTTTGTATCCATTCAGCCAGTCTGTGTCTTTTGGTGGGAGCATTTAATCCATTTACATTTCAAGTAATTGTCGATATGTATATTCCGATTCCCATTTTCTTAAATGTTTTGGGTTTGTTATTGTAGGTGCTTTCCTTCTCTTGTGTTTCTTGCCTAGAGAAGTTCCTTTAGCATTTGTTGTGAAGCTGGTTTGGTGATGCTGAACTCTCTCAGCTTTTGCTTGTCCGTAAAGGTTTTAATTTCTCCATCAAATCTGAATGAGATCCTTGCTGGGTAGAGTCATCTTGGTTGTAGGTTTTTCTCCTTCATCACTTTGAGTATATGCTGCCACTCCCTTCTGGCTTGCAGAGTTTCTGCTGAAAGATCAGCGGTTAACCTTAAGGGGATTCCCTTGCGTGTTATTTGTTGTTTTTCCCTTACTGCTTTTTATATGTTTTCTTTATATTTAATTTTTGATAATTTGATTAATATGTGTCTTGGCGTGTTTCTCCTTGGATTTATCCTGTATGGGACTCTCTCTGTGCTTCCAGGACTTGACTAACTATTTCCTTTCCCATATTAGGGAAGTTTTCAACTATAATCTCTTCAAATATTTTCTCAGTCCCTTTCCTTTTCTCTTCTTCTTCTGGGACCCCTATAATTCGAATGTAGGTGCGTTTAATGTTGTCCCAGACGTCTCTGAGACTGTCCTCAGTTCTTTTCATTCTTTTTACTTTATTCTCTTCTGCAGTCGTTATTTCCACTATTTTACCTTCCAGGTCACTTACCCGTTCTTCTGCCTCAGTTATTCTGCTATTGATCCCTTCTAGAGTATTTTAAATTTCATTTATTGTGTTTTTCATCGTTGCTTGGTTCCTCTTTAGGTCTACGTCCTTGTTAAGTGTTTCTTGCATTTTGCCTATTCCATGTCCAAGATTTTGTATCATCATTACTATCATTATTCTGAATTCTTTTTCAGGTAGACTGCCTATTTCCTCTTCATTTGTTAGGTCTGGTATGTTTTTACCTTGCTCCTTCATCTGCTGTGTGTTTTTCTGTCTTCTCATTTTGCTTCTCTGACTGTGTTTGGGGTCTCCTTTTCACAGGCTGCAGGTTCGTAGTTCCTGTTGTTTTTGGTATCTGTCCCCAGTGCCTAAGGTTGGTTCAGTGGGTTGTGTAGGCTTCCTGGTGGAGGGGACTAGTGCCTGTGTTCAGGTGGATGAGGCTGGATCTTGTCTTTCTGGTGGGCACGTCCACGTCTGGTGGTGTGTTTTGCGGTGTCTGTGGCTTTATTATGACTTTTGGCAGCCTCTCTGCTAATGGATGGGGCTGTGTACTTGTCTTGCTAGTTGTTTGGCATAGGGTGTCCAGCAGTGTAGCTTGCTGGTCGTTGAGTGAAGCTGGGTCTTGGCGTTGAGACGGAGATCTCTGAGAGATTTTCTCCCTTTGGTATTACGTGGAGCTGGGGAGGTCTCTTGTGGACCAGTGTCCTGAAGTTGGCCCTCCCACATCAGAGGCGCATCCCTGATGCCTGGCTGGAGCACCGAGAGCCTTTCATCCACATGGCTCAGAACAAAAGGGAGAAAACATAGCAAGTAAGAAATATAGAGTGTAAAATAAAATAAAATAAAGTAAGAGAAAATAAAATAAACTTATTATAATAAAAAATAAGAAAAACATTATTAAGGAAAAATTTATTAATAATTTTTTTTTTAATTTTTTAAAATATTTTTTTAAAATAAAGAATAAGAAAAAAATTATTAAGAAAAAAGTTTTTTATTGTTTCTAATAAAAAATAAGAAAAACATTGTTATGAAATTATGTAGAAAATATTTTTCTTAATTATTTAAAATAAAAAATAAAAAAGTTCTTTAGAAAAACGTATTTAATTTTTTTAAATAAAAATAAGAAAAGAATTATTACGAAAAAATGTATTAAGAAAATATTTTTTAAGTCAAAACAATCAAACAAAAACACCCCCCAAAAAACAAATGGACCGAACCCTAGAACAAATGGTGAAAGCAAAGCTATACAGACAAAATCTCACATGGAAGCATACACATATACACTCACAAAAAGAGGAAAAGGGGAAAAAATAATATATCCTGCTCCCAAAGTCCACCTCCTCAATTTGGGATGATTCGTTGTCTATTCAGGTATTCAACAGATGCAGCTACATCAGATTGTTTGTGGAGGTTTAATGCACTTCTTCTGAGGCTGCTGGGAGAGATTTCCCTTTCTCTTCTTTGTTCGCACAGCTCCTGGGTTTCAGCTTTGGATTTGGGCCCACCTCTGCATGTAGGTCGCCTGAGGGCATTTGTTCTTCGCTCACACAGGACGGGGTTAAAGGAGCAGCTGACTCGGGGGCTCTGGCTCACTCAGGCCTGGGGGAGGGAGGGTTCCCTACGCCGGGCAAGCTTGCGGCCGCAGAGGCAGGCGTGACGTTGCAGCAGTCTGAGGCGCGCCGTGCGTTCTCTTGGGGAAGTTGTCCCTGGATCACGGGACCCTGGCACTGGGGGGTTGCACAGGCTCCTGGGAGGGGCCGTGTGGATAGTGACCTGTGCTCGCACACAGGTTTCTTGGTGGTGGCAGCAGCAGCCTTGGCGTCTCATGTCCGTCGCTGGGGACCGCGTTGATAGCCGTGGATTGCGCCTGTCTCTGGAGCTCGTTTAGCGTGTGCTCTCAATCACCTCTCCTCATGCACCAGGAAACAAAGAGTCAAGAAAAAGGCTCTTGCCTGTTCGGCAGCTCCAGGCCTTTTCCCGGACTCCCTCCTGGCTAGCTGTGGTGCACTAGCCCCATTCAGGCTGTGTTTATGCCGCCACCCCCAGTCCTCTCCCTGGGATCTGCCCGAGGCCCGAGCCTCAGCTCCCAGTCCCAGCCCGCGCCGGCGGGTGAGCAGACAAGACTCTCGGGCTGTTAAGTGCTGCTCAGCACCGGACCTCTGTGCGGGAATCTCTCCGCGTTGCCCTCTGCACCCCTGTTGCTGCGCTCTCCTCCGTGGCTCTGAAGCTTCCCCCCTCTGCCACCTGCAGTGTCCGCCCACGAAGGGCCTTCCTAGTGTGTGGAAACCTTTCCTCCTTCACAGCTCCCTCCCACTGGTGCAGGTCGCGTCTTTATTCTTTTGTACCTGTTCCTTCTTTTTTCTTTTGCCCTACCCAGGTACGTGGGGAATTTCTTGCCTTTGGGGAGGTCTGACGTCTTCTGCCAGCGTTCAGTGGGTGTTCTATAGGAGCAGTTCCACGTGTAGATTTAGTTCTGATGTATCTGTGGGGAGGAAGTTGATCTCCGCATCTTACTCTTCTGGAGTCTTGCCCAGACCCCTCCCTTTTCTTCTTGATGAGTCTGGCTAATGGTTTATCAATTTTCTTTATCTTCTCAAAGAACCAGCTTTTAGTTTTATTGATCTTTGCTATTGTTTCCTTCATTTCTTTTTCATTTATTTCTGATCTGATCTTTATGATTGCTTTCCTTCTGCTATCTTTGGGGTATTTTTATTCTGCTTTCTCTTATTGCTTTAGGTGAAAGGTTAGGTTGTTTATTCGAGATGTTTCCTGTTCCCTGAGGTAGGCTTGTATTACTATAAACTTACCTTTTAGAACTGCTTTTGCTTCATCCCATAGGTTTTGGGTCGTCGTGTCTCCATTGTGATTTGTTTCTAGGTATTTTTTGATTTCCCCTTTGATTTCTTCAGTGATCACTTGGTTATTAACTAGTGTATTAAGTAGTGTATCATTTTGGATGATCTGTCCATTGGTGAACGTGGGGTGTTAAAGTCCCCTACTATGATTGTGTTACTGTCGATTTCCCCTTTTATGGCTGTTAGTATTTGCCTTATGTATAGAGGTGCACCTATGTTGGGTGCATAAATATTTACAATTCTTCTACCTTCTTCTTGGATCGATCCCTTGATCATTATATAGTGTCCTTCTTTGTCTCTTGTAATAGTCTTTATTTTAAAGTCAATTTTGTCTGATATGAGAATTGCTACTCCAGCTTTCTTTTGATTTCCATTTGCATGGAATATCTTTGTCCATCTCCTCACTTTCAGTATGTATGTGTCCCTAGGTCTGAAGTGGGTCTCTTGTAGACAGCATACATACGCGTCTTGTTTTTGTATCCATTCAGCCAGTCTGTGTCTTTTGGTGGGAGCATTTAATCCATTTACATTTCAAGTAATTGTCGATATGTATATTCCGATTCCCATTTTCTTAAATGTTTTGGGTTTGTTATTGTAGGTGTTTTCCTTCTCTTGTGTTTCTTGCCTAGAGAAGTTCCTTTAGCATTTGTTGTGAAGCTGGTTTGGTGATGCTGAACTCTCTCAGCTTTTGCTTGTCCGTAAAGGTTTTAATTTCTCCATCAAATCTGAATGAGATCCTTGCTGGGTAGAGTCATCTTGGTTGTAGGTTTTTCTCCTTCATCACTTTGAGTATATGCTGCCACTCCCTTCTGGCTTGCAGAGTTTCTGCTGAAAGATCAGCGGTTAACCTTAAGGGGATTCCCTTGCGTGTTATTTGTTGTTTTTCCCTTACTGCTTTTTATATGTTTTCTTTATATTTAATTTTTGATAATTTGATTAATATGTGTCTTGGCGTGTTTCTCCTTGGATTTATCCTGTATGGGACTCTCTCTGTGCTTCCAGGACTTGACTAACTATTTCCTTTCCCATATTAGGGAAGTTTTCAACTATAATCTCTTCAAATATTTTCTCAGTCCCTTTCCTTTTCTCTTCTTCTTCTGGGACCCCTATAATTCGAATGTAGGTGCGTTTAATGTTTTCCCAGACGTCTCTGAGACTGTCCTCAGTTCTTTTCATTCTTTTTACTTTATTCTCTTCTGCAGTCGTTATTTCCACTATTTTACCTTCCAGGTCACTTACCCGTTCTTCTGCCTCAGTTATTCTGCTATTGATCCCTTCTAGAGTATTTTAAATTTCATTTATTGTGTTTTTCATCGTTGCTTGGTTCCTCTTTAGGTCTACGTCCTTGTTAAGTGTTTCTTGCATTTTGCCTATTCCATGTCCAAGATTTTGTATCATCATTACTATCATTATTCTGAATTCTTTTTCAGGTAGACTGCCTATTTCCTCTTCATTTGTTAGGTCTGGTATGTTTTTACCTTGCTCCTTCATCTGCTGTGTGTTTTTCTGTCTTCTCATTTTGCTTCTCTGACTGTGTTTGGGGTCTCCTTTTCACAGGCTGCAGGTTCGTAGTTCCTGTTGTTTTTGGTATCTGTCCCCAGTGCCTAAGGTTGGTTCAGTGGGTTGTGTAGGCTTCCTGGTGGAGGGGACTAGTGCCTGTGTTCAGGTGGATGAGGCTGGATCTTGTCTTTCTGGTGGGCACGTCCACGTCTGGTGGTGTGTTTTGCGGTGTCTGTGGCTTTATTATGACTTTTGGCAGCCTCTCTGCTAATGGATGGGGCTGTGTACTTGTCTTGCTAGTTGTTTGGCATAGGGTGTCCAGCAGTGTAGCTTGCTGGTCGTTGAGTGAAGCTGGGTCTTGGCGTTGAGACGGAGATCTCTGAGAGATTTTCTCCCTTTGGTATTACGTGGAGCTGGGGAGGTCTCTTGTGGACCAGTGTCCTGAAGTTGGCCCTCCCACATCAGAGGCGCATCCCTGATGCCTGGCTGGAGCACCGAGAGCCTTTAATCCACATGGCTCAGAACAAAAGGGAGAAAACATAGAAAGTAAGAAATATAGAGTGTAAAATAAAATAAAATAAAGTAAGAGAAAATAAAATAAACTTATTATAATAAAAAATAAGAAAAACATTATTAAGGAAAAATTTATTAATAATTTTTTTTTTAATTTTTTAAAATATTTTTTTAAAATAAAGAATAAGAAAAAAATTATTAAGAAAAAAGTTTTTTATTGTTTCTAATAAAAAATAAGAAAAACATTGTTATGAAATTATGTAGAAAATATTTTTCTTAATTATTTAAAATAAAAAATAAAAAAGTTCTTTAGAAAAACGTATTTAATTTTTTTAAATAAAAATAAGAAAAGAATTATTACGAAAAAATGTATTAAGAAAATATTTTTTAAGTCAAAACAATCAAACAAAAACACCCCCCAAAAAACAAATGGACCGAACCCTAGAACAAATGGTGAAAGCAAAGCTATACAGACAAAATCTCACATGGAAGCATACACATATACACTCACAAAAAGAGGAAAAGGGGAAAAAATAATATATCCTGCTCCCAAAGTCCACCTCCTCAATTTGGGATGATTCGTTGTCTATTCAGGTATTCAACAGATGCAGCTACATCAGATTGTTTGTGGAGGTTTAATGCACTTCTTCTGAGGCTGCTGGGAGAGATTTCCCTTTCTCTTCTTTGTTCGCACAGCTCCTGGGTTTCAGCTTTGGATTTGGGCCCACCTCTGCATGTAGGTCGCCTGAGGGCATTTGTTCTTCGCTCACACAGGACGGGGTTAAAGGAGCAGCTGACTCGGGGGCTCTGGCTCACTCAGGCCTGGGGGAGGGAGGGTTCCCTACGCCGGGCAAGCTTGCGGCCGCAGAGGCAGGCGTGACGTTGCAGCAGTCTGAGGCGCGCCGTGCGTTCTCTTGGGGAAGTTGTCCCTGGATCACGGGACCCTGGCACTGGGGGGTTGCACAGGCTCCTGGGAGGGGCCGTGTGGATAGTGACCTGTGCTCGCACACAGGTTTCTTGGTGGTGGCAGCAGCAGCCTTGGCGTCTCATGTCCGTCGCTGGGGACCGCGTTGATAGCCGTGGATTGCGCCTGTCTCTGGAGCTCGTTTAGCGTGTGCTCTCAATCACCTCTCCTCATGCACCAGGAAACAAAGAGTCAAGAAAAAGGCTCTTGCCTGTTCGGCAGCTCCAGGCCTTTTCCCGGACTCCCTCCTGGCTAGCTGTGGTGCACTAGCCCCATTCAGGCTGTGTTTATGCCGCCAACCCCAGTCCTCTCCCTGGGATCTGCCCGAGGCCCGAGCCTCAGCTCCCAGTCCCAGCCCGTGCCGGCGGGTGAGCAGACAAGACTCTCGGGCTGTTAAGTGCTGCTCAGCACCGGACCTCTGTGCGGGAATCTCTCCGCGTTGCCCTCTGCACCCCTGTTGCTGCGCTCTCCTCCGTGGCTCTGAAGCTTCCCCCCTCTGCCACCTGCAGTGTCCGCCCACGAAGGGCCTTCCTAGTGTGTGGAAACCTTTCCTCCTTCACAGCTCCCTCCCACTGGTGCAGGTCGCGTCTTTATTCTTTTGTACCTGTTCCTTCTTTTTTCTTTTGCCCTACCCAGGTACGTGGGGAATTTCTTGCCTTTGGGGAGGTCTGACGTCTTCTGCCAGCGTTCAGTGGGTGTTCTATAGGAGCAGTTCCACGTGTAGATTTAGTTCTGATGTATCTGTGGGGAGGAAGTTGATCTCCGCATCTTACTCTTCTGGAGTCTTGCCCAGACCCCTCCCTTTTCTTCTTGATGAGTCTGGCTAATGGTTTATCAATTTTCTTTATCTTCTCAAAGAACCAGCTTTTAGTTTTATTGATCTTTGCTATTGTTTCCTTCATTTCTTTTTCATTTATTTCTGATCTGATCTTTATGATTGCTTTCCTTCTGCTATCTTTGGGGTATTTTTATTCTGCTTTCTCTTATTGCTTTAGGTGAAAGGTTAGGTTGTTTATTCGAGATGTTTCCTGTTCCCTGAGGTAGGCTTGTATTACTATAAACTTACCTTTTAGAACTGCTTTTGCTTCATCCCATAGGTTTTGGGTCGTCGTGTCTCCATTGTGATTTGTTTCTAGGTATTTTTTGATTTCCCCTTTGATTTCTTCAGTGATCACTTGGTTATTAACTAGTGTATTAAGTAGTGTATCATTTTGGATGATCTGTCCATTGGTGAACGTGGGGTGTTAAAGTCCCCTACTATGATTGTGTTACTGTCGATTTCCCCTTTTATGGCTGTTAGTATTTGCCTTATGTATAGAGGTGCACCTATGTTGGGTGCATAAATATTTACAATTCTTCTACCTTCTTCTTGGATCGATCCCTTGATCATTATATAGTGTCCTTCTTTGTCTCTTGTAATAGTCTTTATTTTAAAGTCAATTTTGTCTGATATGAGAATTGCTACTCCAGCTTTCTTTTGATTTCCATTTGCATGGAATATCTTTGTCCATCTCCTCACTTTCAGTATGTATGTGTCCCTAGGTCTGAAGTGGGTCTCTTGTAGACAGCATACATACGCGTCTTGTTTTTGTATCCATTCAGCCAGTCTGTGTCTTTTGGTGGGAGCATTTAATCCATTTACATTTCAAGTAATTGTCGATATGTATATTCCGATTCCCATTTTCTTAAATGTTTTGGGTTTGTTATTGTAGGTGTTTTCCTTCTCTTGTGTTTCTTGCCTAGAGAAGTTCCTTTAGCATTTGTTGTGAAGCTGGTTTGGTGATGCTGAACTCTCTCAGCTTTTGCTTGTCCGTAAAGGTTTTAATTTCTCCATCAAATCTGAATGAGATCCTTGCTGGGTAGAGTCATCTTGGTTGTAGGTTTTTCTCCTTCATCACTTTGAGTATATGCTGCCACTCCCTTCTGGCTTGCAGAGTTTCTGCTGAAAGATCAGCGGTTAACCTTAAGGGGATTCCCTTGCGTGTTATTTGTTGTTTTTCCCTTACTGCTTTTTATATGTTTTCTTTATATTTAATTTTTGATAATTTGATTAATATGTGTCTTGGCGTGTTTCTCCTTGGATTTATCCTGTATGGGACTCTCTCTGTGCTTCCAGGACTTGACTAACTATTTCCTTTCCCATATTAGGGAAGTTTTCAACTATAATCTCTTCAAATATTTTCTCAGTCCCTTTCCTTTTCTCTTCTTCTTCTGGGACCCCTATAATTCGAATGTAGGTGTGTTTAATGTTGTCCCAGACGTCTCTGAGACTGTCCTCAGTTCTTTTCATTCTTTTTACTTTATTCTCTTCTGCAGTCGTTATTTCCACTATTTTACCTTCCAGGTCACTTACCCGTTCTTCTGCCTCAGTTATTCTGCTATTGATCCCTTCTAGAGTATTTTAAATTTCATTTATTGTGTTTTTCATCGTTGCTTGGTTCCTCTTTAGGTCTACGTCCTTGTTAAGTGTTTCTTGCATTTTGCCTATTCCATGTCCAAGATTTTGTATCATCATTACTTTCATTATTCTGAATTCTTTTTCAGGTAGACTGCCTATTTCCTCTTCATTTGTTAGGTCTGGTATGTTTTTACCTTGCTCCTTCATCTGCTGTGTGTTTTTCTGTCTTCTCATTTTGCTTCTCTGACTGTGTTTGGGGTCTCCTTTTCACAGGCTGCAGGTTCGTAGTTCCTGTTGTTTTTGGTATCTGTCCCCAGTGCCTAAGGTTGGTTCAGCGGGTTGTGTAGGCTTCCTGGTGGAGGGGACTAGTGCCTGTGTTCAGGTGGATGAGGCTGGATCTTGTCTTTCTGGTGGGCACGTCCACGTCTGGTGGTGTGTTTTGCGGTGTCTGTGGCTTTATTATGACTTTTGGCAGCCTCTCTGCTAATGGATGGGGCTGTGTACTTGTCTTGCTAGTTGTTTGGCATAGGGTGTCCAGCAGTGTAGCTTGCTGGTCGTTGAGTGAAGCTGGGTCTTGGCGTTGAGACGGAGATCTCTGAGAGATTTTCTCCCTTTGGTATTACGTGGAGCTGGGGAGGTCTCTTGTGGACCAGTGTCCTGAGGTTGGCCCTCCCACATCAGAGGCGCATCCCTGATGCCTGGCTGGAGCACCGAGAGCCTTTCATCCACATGGCTCAGAACAAAAGGGAGAAAACATAGAAAGTAAGAAATATAGAGTGTAAAATAAAATAAAATAAAGTAAGAGAAAATAAAATAAACTTATTATAATAAAAAATAAGAAAAACCTTATTAAGGAATAATTTATTAATAATTTTTTTTTAATTTTTTAAAATAATTTTTTTAAAATAAAGAATAAGGAAAAAATTATTAAGAAAAAAGTTTTTTATTGTTTCTAATAAAAAATAAGAAAATCATTATTATGAAATTATGTAGAAAATATTTTTCTTAATTATTTAAAATAAAAAATAAAAAAGTTCTTAAGAAAAACGTATTTAATTTTTTTAAATAAAAATAAGAAAAGAATTATTACGAAAAAATGTATTAAGAAAATATTTTTTAAGTCAAAACAATCAAACAAAAACACCCCCCAAAAAACAAATGGACCGAACCCTAGAACAAATGGTGAAAGCAAAGCTATACAGACAAAATCTCACATGGAAGCATACACATATACACTCACAAAAAGAGGAAAAGGGGAAAAAATAATATATCCTGCTCCCAAAGTCCACCTCCTCAATTTGGGATGATTCGTTGTCTATTCAGGTATTCAACAGATGCAGCTACATCAGATTGTTTGTGGAGGTTTAATGCACTTCTTCTGAGGCTGCTGGGAGAGATTTCCCTTTCTCTTCTTTGTTCGCACAGCTCCTGGGTTTCAGCTTTGGATTTGGGCCCACCTCTGCATGTAGGTCGCCTGAGGGCATTTGTTCTTCGCTCACACAGGACGGGGTTAAAGGAGCAGCTGACTCGGGGGCTCTGGCTCACTCAGGCCTGGGGGAGGGAGGGTTCCCTACGCCGGGCAAGCTTGCGGCCGCAGAGGCAGGCGTGACGTTGCAGCAGTCTGAGGCGCGCCGTGCGTTCTCTTGGGGAAGTTGTCCCTGGATCACGGGACCCTGGCACTGGGGGGTTGCACAGGCTCCTGGGAGGGGCCGTGTGGATAGTGACCTGTGCTCGCACACAGGTTTCTTGGTGGTGGCAGCAGCAGCCTTGGCGTCTCATGTCCGTCGCTGGGGACCGCGTTGATAGCCGTGGCTTGCGCCTGTCTCTGGAGCTCGTTTAGCGTGTGCTCTCAATCACCTCTCCTCATGCACCAGGAAACAAAGAGTCAAGAAAAAGGCTCTTGCCTGTTCGGCAGCTCCAGGCCTTTTCCCGGACTCCCTCCTGGCTAGCTGTGGTGCACTAGCCCCATTCAGGCTGTGTTTATGCCGCCAACCCCAGTCCTCTCCCTGGGATCTGCCCGAGGCCCGAGCCTCAGCTCCCAGTCCCAGCCCGTGCCGGCGGGTGAGCAGACAAGACTCTCGGGCTGTTAAGTGCTGCTCAGCACCGGACCTCTGTGCGGGAATCTCTCCGCGTTGCCCTCTGCACCCCTGTTGCTGCGCTCTCCTCCGTGGCTCTGAAGCTTCCCCCCTCTGCCACCTGCAGTGTCCGCCCACGAAGGGCCTTCCTAGTGTGTGGAAACCTTTCCTCCTTCACAGCTCCCTCCCACTGGTGCAGGTCGCGTCTTTATTCTTTTGTACCTGTTCCTTCTTTTTTCTTTTGCCCTACCCAGGTACGTGGGGAATTTCTTGCCTTTGGGGAGGTCTGACGTCTTCTGCCAGCGTTCAGTGGGTGTTCTATAGGAGCAGTTCCACGTGTAGATTTAGTTCTGATGTATCTGTGGGGAGGAAGTTGATCTCCGCATCTTACTCTACTGGAGTCTTGCCCAGACCCCTCCCTTTTCTTCTTGATGAGTCTGGCTAATGGTTTATCAATTTTCTTTATCTTCTCAAAGAACCAGCTTTTAGTTTTATTGATCTTTGCTATTGTTTCCTTCATTTCTTTTTCATTTATTTCTGATCTGATCTTTATGATTGCTTTCCTTCTGCTATCTTTGGGGTATTTTTATTCTGCTTTCTCTTATTGCTTTAGGTGAAAGGTTAGGTTGTTTATTCGAGATGTTTCCTGTTCCCTGAGGTAGGCTTGTATTACTATAAACTTACCTTTTAGAACTGCTTTTGCTTCATCCCATAGGTTTTGGGTCGTCGTGTCTCCATTGTGATTTGTTTCTAGGTATTTTTTGATTTCCCCTTTGATTTCTTCAGTGATCACTTGGTTATTAACTAGTGTATTAAGTAGTGTATCATTTTGGATGATCTGTCCATTGGTGAACGTGGGGTGTTAAAGTCCCCTACTATGATTGTGTTACTGTCGATTTCCCCTTTTATGGCTGTTAGTATTTGCCTTATGTATAGAGGTGCACCTATGTTGGGTGCATAAATATTTACAATTCTTCTACCTTCTTCTTGGATCGATCCCTTGATCATTATATAGTGTCCTTCTTTGTCTCTTGTAATAGTCTTTATTTTAAAGTCAATTTTGTCTGATATGAGAATTGCTACTCCAGCTTTCTTTTGATTTCCATTTGCATGGAATATCTTTGTCCATCCCCTCACTTTCAGTATGTATGTGTCCCTAGGTCTGAAGTGGGTCTCTTGTAGACAGCATACATACGCGTCTTGTTTTTGTATCCATTCAGCCAGTCTGTGTCTTTTGGTGGGAGCATTTAATCCATTTACATTTCAAGTAATTGTCGATATGTATATTCCGATTCCCATTTTCTTAAATGTTTTGGGTTTGTTATTGTAGGTGTTTTCCTTCTCTTGTGTTTCTTGCCTAGAGAAGTTCCTTTAGCATTTGTTGTGAAGCTGGTTTGGTGATGCTGAACTCTCTCAGCTTTTGCTTGTCCGTAAAGGTTTTAATTTCTCCATCAAATCTGAATGAGATCCTTGCTGGGTAGAGTCATCTTGGTTGTAGGTTTTTCTCCTTCATCACTTTGAGTATATGCTGCCACTCCCTTCTGGCTTGCAGAGTTTCTGCTGAAAGATCAGCGGTTAACCTTAAGGGGATTCCCTTGCGTGTTATTTGTTGTTTTTCCCTTACTGCGTTTTATATGTTTTCTTTATATTTAATTTTTGATAATTTGATTAATATGTGTCTTGGCGTGTTTCTCCTTGGATTTATCCTGTATGGGACTCTCTCTGTGCTTCCAGGACTTGACTAACTATTTCCTTTCCCATATTAGGGAAGTTTTCAACTATAATCTCTTCAAATATTTTCTCAGTCCCTTTCCTTTTCTCTTCTTCTTCTGGGACCCCTATAATTCGAATGTAGGTGCGTTTAATGTTGTCCCAGACGTCTCTGAGACTGTCCTCAGTTCTTTTCATTCTTTTTACTTTATTCTCTTCTGCAGTCGTTATTTCCACTATTTTACCTTCCAGGTCACTTACCCGTTCTTCTGCCTCAGTTATTCTGCTATTGATCCCTTCTAGAGTATTTTAAATTTCATTTATTGTGTTTTTCATCGTTGCTTGGTTCCTCTTTAGGTCTACGTCCTTGTTAAGTGTTTCTTGCATTTTGCCTATTCCATGTCCAAGATTTTGTATCATCATTACTATCATTATTCTGAATTCTTTTTCAGGTAGACTGCCTATTTCCTCTTCATTTGTTAGGTCTGGTATGTTTTTACCTTGCTCCTTCATCTGCTGTGTGTTTTTCTGTCTTCTCATTTTGCTTCTCTGACTGTGTTTGGGGTCTCCTTTTCACAGGCTGCAGGTTCGTAGTTCCTGTTGTTTTTGGTATCTGTCCCCAGTGCCTAAGGTTGGTTCAGTGGGTTGTGTAGGCTTCCTGGTGGAGGGGACTAGTGCCTGTGTTCAGGTGGATGAGGCTGGATCTTGTCTTTCTGGTGGGCACGTCCACGTCTGGTGGTGTGTTTTGCGGTGTCTGTGGCTTTATTATGACTTTTGGCAGCCTCTCTGCTAATGGATGGGGCTGTGTACTTGTCTTGCTAGTTGTTTGGCATAGGGTGTCCAGCAGTGTAGCTTGCTGGTCGTTGAGTGAAGCTGGGTCTTGGCGTTGAGACGGAGATCTCTGAGAGATTTTCTCCCTTTGGTATTACGTGGAGCTGGGGAGGTCTCTTGTGGACCAGTGTCCTGAAGTTGGCCCTCCCACATCAGAGGCGCATCCCTGATGCCTGGCTGGAGCACCGAGAGCCTTTCATCCACATGGCTCAGAACAAAAGGGAGAAAACATAGAAAGTAAGAAATATAGAGTGTAAAATAAAATAAAATAAAGTAAGAGAAAATAAAATAAACTTATTATAATAAAAAATAAGAAAAACATTATTAAGGAAAAATTTATTAATAATTTTTTTTTTAATTTTTTAAAATATTTTTTTAAAATAAAGAATAAGAAAAAAATTATTAAGAAAAAAGTTTTTTATTGTTTCTAATAAAAAATAAGAAAAACATTGTTATGAAATTATGTAGAAAATATTTTTCTTAATTATTTAAAATAAAAAATAAAAAAGTTCTTTAGAAAAACGTATTTAATTTTTTTAAATAAAAATAAGAAAAGAATTATTACGAAAAAATGTATTAAGAAAATATTTTTTAAGTCAAAACAATCAAACAAAAACACCCCCCAAAAAACAAATGGACCGAACCCTAGAACAAATGGTGAAAGCAAAGCTATACAGACAAAATCTCACATGGAAGCATACACATATACACTCACAAAAAGAGGAAAAGGGGAAAAAATAATATATCCTGCTCCCAAAGTCCACCTCCTCAATTTGGGATGATTCGTTGTCTATTCAGGTATTCAACAGATGCAGCTACATCAGATTGTTTGTGGAGGTTTAATGCACTTCTTCTGAGGCTGCTGGGAGAGATTTCCCTTTCTCTTCTTTGTTCGCACAGCTCCTGGGTTTCAGCTTTGGATTTGGGCCCACCTCTGCATGTAGGTCGCCTGAGGGCATTTGTTCTTCGCTCACACAGGACGGGGTTAAAGGAGCAGCTGACTCGGGGGCTCTGGCTCACTCAGGCCTGGGGGAGGGAGGGTTCCCTACGCCGGGCAAGCTTGCGGCCGCAGAGGCAGGCGTGACGTTGCAGCAGTCTGAGGCGCGCCGTGCGTTCTCTTGGGGAAGTTGTCCCTGGATCACGGGACCCTGGCACTGGGGGGTTGCACAGGCTCCTGGGAGGGGCCGTGTGGATAGTGACCTGTGCTCGCACACAGGTTTCTTGGTGGTGGCAGCAGCAGCCTTGGCGTCTCATGTCCGTCGCTGGGGACCGCGTTGATAGCCGTGGATTGCGCCTGTCTCTGGAGCTCGTTTAGCGTGTGCTCTCAATCACCTCTCCTCATGCACCAGGAAACAAAGAGTCAAGAAAAAGGCTCTTGCCTGTTCGGCAGCTCCAGGCCTTTTCCCGGACTCCCTCCTGGCTAGCTGTGGTGCACTAGCCCCATTCAGGCTGTGTTTATGCCGCCAACCCCAGTCCTCTCCCTGGGATCTGCCCGAGGCCCGAGCCTCAGCTCCCAGTCCCAGCCCGTGCCGGCGGGTGAGCAGACAAGACTCTCGGGCTGTTAAGTGCTGCTCAGCACCGGACCTCTGTGCGGGAATCTCTCCGCGTTGCCCTCTGCACCCCTGTTGCTGCGCTCTCCTCCGTGGCTCTGAAGCTTCCCCCCTCTGCCACCTGCAGTGTCCGCCCACGAAGGGCCTTCCTAGTGTGTGGAAACCTTTCCTCCTTCACAGCTCCCTCCCACTGGTGCAGGTCGCGTCTTTATTCTTTTGTACCTGTTCCTTCTTTTTTCTTTTGCCCTACCCAGGTACGTGGGGAATTTCTTGCCTTTGGGGAGGTCTGACGTCTTCTGCCAGCGTTCAGTGGGTGTTCTATAGGAGCAGTTCCACGTGTAGATTTAGTTCTGATGTATCTGTGGGGAGGAAGTTGATCTCCGCATCTTACTCTTCTGGAGTCTTGCCCAGACCCCTCCCTTTTCTTCTTGATGAGTCTGGCTAATGGTTTATCAATTTTCTTTATCTTCTCAAAGAACCAGCTTTTAGTTTTATTGATCTTTGCTATTGTTTCCTTCATTTCTTTTTCATTTATTTCTGATCTGATCTTTATGATTGCTTTCCTTCTGCTATCTTTGGGGTATTTTTATTCTGCTTTCTCTTATTGCTTTAGGTGAAAGGTTAGGTTGTTTATTCGAGATGTTTCCTGTTCCCTGAGGTAGGCTTGTATTACTATAAACTTACCTTTTAGAACTGCTTTTGCTTCATCCCATAGGTTTTGGGTCGTCGTGTCTCCATTGTGATTTGTTTCTAGGTATTTTTTGATTTCCCCTTTGATTTCTTCAGTGATCACTTGGTTATTAACTAGTGTATTAAGTAGTGTATCATTTTGGATGATCTGTCCATTGGTGAACGTGGGGTGTTAAAGTCCCCTACTATGATTGTGTTACTGTCGATTTCCCCTTTTATGGCTGTTAGTATTTGCCTTATGTATAGAGGTGCACCTATGTTGGGTGCATAAATATTTACAATTCTTCTACCTTCTTCTTGGATCGATCCCTTGATCATTATATAGTGTCCTTCTTTGTCTCTTGTAATAGTCTTTATTTTAAAGTCAATTTTGTCTGATATGAGAATTGCTACTCCAGCTTTCTTTTGATTTCCATTTGCATGGAATATCTTTGTCCATCTCCTCACTTTCAGTATGTATGTGTCCCTAGGTCTGAAGTGGGTCTCTTGTAGACAGCATACATACGCGTCTTGTTTTTGTATCCATTCAGCCAGTCTGTGTCTTTTGGTGGGAGCATTTAATCCATTTACATTTCAAGTAATTGTCGATATGTATATTCCGATTCCCATTTTCTTAAATGTTTTGGGTTTGTTATTGTAGGTGTTTTCCTTCTCTTGTGTTTCTTGCCTAGAGAAGTTCCTTTAGCATTTGTTGTGAAGCTGGTTTGGTGATGCTGAACTCTCTCAGCTTTTGCTTGTCCGTAAAGGTTTTAATTTCTCCATCAAATCTGAATGAGATCCTTGCTGGGTAGAGTCATCTTGGTTGTAGGTTTTTCTCCTTCATCACTTTGAGTATATGCTGCCACTCCCTTCTGGCTTGCAGAGTTTCTGCTGAAAGATCAGCGGTTAACCTTAAGGGGATTCCCTTGCGTGTTATTTGTTGTTTTTCCCTTACTGCTTTTTATATGTTTTCTTTATATTTAATTTTTGATAATTTGATTAATATGTGTCTTGGCGTGTTTCTCCTTGGATTTATCCTGTATGGGACTCTCTCTGTGCTTCCAGGACTTGACTAACTATTTCCTTTCCCATATTAGGGAAGTTTTCAACTATAATCTCTTCAAATATTTTCTCAGTCCCTTTCCTTTTCTCTTCTTCTTCTGGGACCCCTATAATTCGAATGTAGGTGCGTTTAATGTTGTCCCAGACGTCTCTGAGACTGTCCTCAGTTCTTTTCATTCTTTTTACTTTATTCTCTTCTGCAGTCGTTATTTCCACTATTTTACCTTCCAGGTCACTTACCCGTTCTTCTGCCTCAGTTATTCTGCTATTGATCCCTTCTAGAGTATTTTAAATTTCATTTATTGTGTTTTTCATCGTTGCTTGGTTCCTCTTTAGGTCTACGTCCTTGTTAAGTGTTTCTTGCATTTTGCCTATTCCATGTCCAAGATTTTGTATCATCATTACTATCATTATTCTGAATTCTTTTTCAGGTAGACTGCCTATTTCCTCTTCATTTGTTAGGTCTGGTATGTTTTTACCTTGCTCCTTCATCTGCTGTGTGTTTTTCTGTCTTCTCATTTTGCTTCTCTGACTGTGTTTGGGGTCTCCTTTTCACAGGCTGCAGGTTCGTAGTTCCTGTTGTTTTTGGTATCTGTCCCCAGTGCCTAAGGTTGGTTCAGTGGGTTGTGTAGGCTTCCTGGTGGAGGGGACTAGTGCCTGTGTTCAGGTGGATGAGGCTGGATCTTGTCTTTCTGGTGGGCACGTCCACGTCTGGTGGTGTGTTTTGCGGTGTCTGTGGCTTTATTATGACTTTTGGCAGCCTCTCTGCTAATGGATGGGGCTGTGTACTTGTCTTGCTAGTTGTTTGGCATAGGGTGTCCAGCAGTGTAGCTTGCTGGTCGTTGAGTGAAGCTGGGTCTTGGCGTTGAGACGGAGATCTCTGAGAGATTTTCTCCCTTTGGTATTACGTGGAGCTGGGGAGGTCTCTTGTGGACCAGTGTCCTGAAGTTGGCCCTCCCACATCAGAGGCGCATCCCTGATGCCTGGCTGGAGCACCGAGAGCCTTTCATCCACATGGCTCAGAACAAAAGGGAGAAAACATAGAAAGTAAGAAATATAGAGTGTAAAATAAAATAAAATAAAGTAAGAGAAAATAAAATAAACTTATTATAATAAAAAATAAGAAAAACATTATTAAGGAAAAATTTATTAATAATTTTTTTTTAATTTTTTAAAATAATTTTTTTAAAATAAAGAATAAGAAAAAAATTATTAAGAAAAAAGTTTTTTATTGTTTCTAATAAAAAATAAGAAAAACATTATTATGAAATTATGTAGAAAATATTTTTCTTAATTATTTAAAATAAAAAATAAAAAAGTTCTTTAGAAAAACGTATTTAATTTTTTTAAATAAAAATAAGAAAAGAATTATTACGAAAAAATGTATTAAGAAAATATTTTTTAAGTCAAAACAATCAAACAAAAACACCCCCCAAAAAACAAATGGACCGAACCCTAGAACAAATGGTGAAAGCAAAGCTATACAGACAAAATCTCACATGGAAGCATACACATATACACTCACAAAAAGAGGAAAAGGGGAAAAAATAATATATCCTGCTCCCAAAGTCCACCTCCTCAATTTGGGATGATTCGTTGTCTATTCAGGTATTCAACAGATGCAGCTACATCAGATTGTTTGTGGAGGTTTAATGCACTTCTTCTGAGGCTGCTGGGAGAGATTTCCCTTTCTCTTCTTTGTTCGCACAGCTCCTGGGTTTCAGCTTTGGATTTGGGCCCACCTCTGCATGTAGGTCGCCTGAGGGCATTTGTTCTTCGCTCACACAGGACGGGGTTAAAGGAGCAGCTGACTCGGGGGCTCTGGCTCACTCAGGCCTGGGGGAGGGAGGGTTCCCTACGCCGGGCAAGCTTGCGGCCGCAGAGGCAGGCGTGACGTTGCAGCAGTCTGAGGCGCGCCGTGCGTTCTCTTGGGGAAGTTGTCCCTGGATCACGGGACCCTGGCACTGGGGGGTTGCACAGGCTCCTGGGAGGGGCCGTGTGGATAGTGACCTGTGCTCGCACACAGGTTTCTTGGTGGTGGCAGCAGCAGCCTTGGCGTCTCATGTCCGTCGCTGGGGACCGCGTTGATAGCCGTGGATTGCGCCTGTCTCTGGAGCTCGTTTAGCGTGTGCTCTCAATCACCTCTCCTCATGCACCAGGAAACAAAGAGTCAAGAAAAAGGCTCTTGCCTGTTCGGCAGCTCCAGGCCTTTTCCCGGACTCCCTCCTGGCTAGCTGTGGTGCACTAGCCCCATTCAGGCTGTGTTTATGCCGCCAACCCCAGTCCTCTCCCTGGGATCTGCCCGAGGCCCGAGCCTCAGCTCCCAGTCCCAGCCCGTGCCGGCGGGTGAGCAGACAAGACTCTCGGGCTGTTAAGTGCTGCTCAGCACCGGACCTCTGTGCGGGAATCTCTCCGCGTTGCCCTCTGCACCCCTGTTGCTGCGCTCTCCTCCGTGGCTCTGAAGCTTCCCCCCTCTGCCACCTGCAGTGTCCGCCCACGAAGGGCCTTCCTAGTGTGTGGAAACCTTTCCTCCTTCACAGCTCCCTCCCACTGGTGCAGGTCGCGTCTTTATTCTTTTGTACCTGTTCCTTCTTTTTTCTTTTGCCCTACCCAGGTACGTGGGGAATTTCTTGCCTTTGGGGAGGTCTGACGTCTTCTGCCAGCGTTCAGTGGGTGTTCTATAGGAGCAGTTCCACGTGTAGATTTAGTTCTGATGTATCTGTGGGGAGGAAGTTGATCTCCGCATCTTACTCTTCTGGAGTCTTGCCCAGACCCCTCCCTTTTCTTCTTGATGAGTCTGGCTAATGGTTTATCAATTTTCTTTATCTTCTCAAAGAACCAGCTTTTAGTTTTATTGATCTTTGCTATTGTTTCCTTCATTTCTTTTTCATTTATTTCTGATCTGATCTTTATGATTGCTTTCCTTCTGCTATCTTTGGGGTATTTTTATTCTGCTTTCTCTTATTGCTTTAGGTGAAAGGTTAGGTTGTTTATTCGAGATGTTTCCTGTTCCCTGAGGTAGGCTTGTATTACTATAAACTTACCTTTTAGAACTGCTTTTGCTTCATCCCATAGGTTTTGGGTCGTCGTGTCTCCATTGTGATTTGTTTCTAGGTATTTTTTGATTTCCCCTTTGATTTCTTCAGTGATCACTTGGTTATTAACTAGTGTATTAAGTAGTGTATCATTTTGGATGATCTGTCCATTGGTGAACGTGGGGTGTTAAAGTCCCCTACTATGATTGTGTTACTGTCGATTTCCCCTTTTATGGCTGTTAGTATTTGCCTTATGTATAGAGGTGCACCTATGTTGGGTGCATAAATATTTACAATTCTTCTACCTTCTTCTTGGATCGATCCCTTGATCATTATATAGTGTCCTTCTTTGTCTCTTGTAATAGTCTTTATTTTAAAGTCAATTTTGTCTGATATGAGAATTGCTACTCCAGCTTTCTTTTGATTTCCATTTGCATGGAATATCTTTGTCCATCTCCTCACTTTCAGTATGTATGTGTCCCTAGGTCTGAAGTGGGTCTCTTGTAGACAGCATACATACGCGTCTTGTTTTTGTATCCATTCAGCCAGTCTGTGTCTTTTGGTGGGAGCATTTAATCCATTTACATTTCAAGTAATTGTCGATATGTATATTCCGATTCCCATTTTCTTAAATGTTTTGGGTTTGTTATTGTAGGTGTTTTCCTTCTCTTGTGTTTCTTGCCTAGAGAAGTTCCTTTAGCATTTGTTGTGAAGCTGGTTTGGTGATGCTGAACTCTCTCAGCTTTTGCTTGTCCGTAAAGGTTTTAATTTCTCCATCAAATCTGAATGAGATCCTTGCTGGGTAGAGTCATCTTGGTTGTAGGTTTTTCTCCTTCATCACTTTGAGTATATGCTGCCACTCCCTTCTGGCTTGCAGAGTTTCTGCTGAAAGATCAGCGGTTAACCTTAAGGGGATTCCCTTGCGTGTTATTTGTTGTTTTTCCCTTACTGCTTTTTATATGTTTTCTTTATATTTAATTTTTGATAATTTGATTAATATGTGTCTTGGCGTGTTTCTCCTTGGATTTATCCTGTATGGGACTCTCTCTGTGCTTCCAGGACTTGACTAACTATTTCCTTTCCCATATTAGGGAAGTTTTCAACTATAATCTCTTCAAATATTTTCTCAGTCCCTTTCCTTTTCTCTTCTTCTTCTGGGACCCCTATAATTCGAATGTAGGTGTGTTTAATGTTGTCCCAGACGTCTCTGAGACTGTCCTCAGTTCTTTTCATTCTTTTTACTTTATTCTCTTCTGCAGTCGTTATTTCCACTATTTTACCTTCCAGGTCACTTACCCGTTCTTCTGCCTCAGTTATTCTGCTATTGATCCCTTCTAGAGTATTTTAAATTTCATTTATTGTGTTTTTCATCGTTGCTTGGTTCCTCTTTAGGTCTACGTCCTTGTTAAGTGTTTCTTGCATTTTGCCTATTCCATGTCCAAGATTTTGTATCATCATTACTTTCATTATTCTGAATTCTTTTTCAGGTAGACTGCCTATTTCCTCTTCATTTGTTAGGTCTGGTATGTTTTTACCTTGCTCCTTCATCTGCTGTGTGTTTTTCTGTCTTCTCATTTTGCTTCTCTGACTGTGTTTGGGGTCTCCTTTTCACAGGCTGCAGGTTCGTAGTTCCTGTTGTTTTTGGTATCTGTCCCCAGTGCCTAAGGTTGGTTCAGCGGGTTGTGTAGGCTTCCTGGTGGAGGGGACTAGTGCCTGTGTTCAGGTGGATGAGGCTGGATCTTGTCTTTCTGGTGGGCACGTCCACGTCTGGTGGTGTGTTTTGCGGTGTCTGTGGCTTTATTATGACTTTTGGCAGCCTCTCTGCTAATGGATGGGGCTGTGTACTTGTCTTGCTAGTTGTTTGGCATAGGGTGTCCAGCAGTGTAGCTTGCTGGTCGTTGAGTGAAGCTGGGTCTTGGCGTTGAGACGGAGATCTCTGAGAGATTTTCTCCCTTTGGTATTACGTGGAGCTGGGGAGGTCTCTTGTGGACCAGTGTCCTGAGGTTGGCCCTCCCACATCAGAGGCGCATCCCTGATGCCTGGCTGGAGCACCGAGAGCCTTTCATCCACATGGCTCAGAACAAAAGGGAGAAAACATAGAAAGTAAGAAATATAGAGTGTAAAATAAAATAAAATAAAGTAAGAGAAAATAAAATAAACTTATTATAATAAAAAATAAGAAAAACCTTATTAAGGAATAATTTATTAATAATTTTTTTTTAATTTTTTAAAATAATTTTTTTAAAATAAAGAATAAGGAAAAAATTATTAAGAAAAAAGTTTTTTATTGTTTCTAATAAAAAATAAGAAAATCATTATTATGAAATTATGTAGAAAATATTTTTCTTAATTATTTAAAATAAAAAATAAAAAAGTTCTTAAGAAAAACGTATTTAATTTTTTTAAATAAAAATAAGAAAAGAATTATTACGAAAAAATGTATTAAGAAAATATTTTTTAAGTCAAAACAATCAAACAAAAACACCCCCCAAAAAACAAATGGACCGAACCCTAGAACAAATGGTGAAAGCAAAGCTATACAGACAAAATCTCACATGGAAGCATACACATATACACTCACAAAAAGAGGAAAAGGGGAAAAAATAATATATCCTGCTCCCAAAGTCCACCTCCTCAATTTGGGATGATTCGTTGTCTATTCAGGTATTCAACAGATGCAGCTACATCAGATTGTTTGTGGAGGTTTAATGCACTTCTTCTGAGGCTGCTGGGAGAGATTTCCCTTTCTCTTCTTTGTTCGCACAGCTCCTGGGTTTCAGCTTTGGATTTGGGCCCACCTCTGCATGTAGGTCGCCTGAGGGCATTTGTTCTTCGCTCACACAGGACGGGGTTAAAGGAGCAGCTGACTCGGGGGCTCTGGCTCACTCAGGCCTGGGGGAGGGAGGGTTCCCTACGCCGGGCAAGCTTGCGGCCGCAGAGGCAGGCGTGACGTTGCAGCAGTCTGAGGCGCGCCGTGCGTTCTCTTGGGGAAGTTGTCCCTGGATCACGGGACCCTGGCACTGGGGGGTTGCACAGGCTCCTGGGAGGGGCCGTGTGGATAGTGACCTGTGCTCGCACACAGGTTTCTTGGTGGTGGCAGCAGCAGCCTTGGCGTCTCATGTCCGTCGCTGGGGACCGCGTTGATAGCCGTGGCTTGCGCCTGTCTCTGGAGCTCGTTTAGCGTGTGCTCTCAATCACCTCTCCTCATGCACCAGGAAACAAAGAGTCAAGAAAAAGGCTCTTGCCTGTTCGGCAGCTCCAGGCCTTTTCCCGGACTCCCTCCTGGCTAGCTGTGGTGCACTAGCCCCATTCAGGCTGTGTTTATGCCGCCAACCCCAGTCCTCTCCCTGGGATCTGCCCGAGGCCCGAGCCTCAGCTCCCAGTCCCAGCCCGCGCCGGCGGGTGAGCAGACAAGACTCTCGGGCTGTTAAGTGCTGCTCAGCACCGGTCCTCTGTGCGGGAATCTCTCCGCGTTGCCCTCTGCACCCTTGTTGCTGCGCTCTCCTCCGTGGCTCTGAAGCTTCCCCCCTCTGCCACCTGCAGTGTCCGCCCACGAAGGGCCTTCCTAGTGTGTGGAAACCTTTCCTCCTTCACAGCTCCCTCCCACTGGTGCAGGTCGCGTCTTTATTCTTTTGTACCTGTTCCTTCTTTTTTCTTTTGCCCTACCCAGGTACGTGGGGAATTTCTTGCCTTTGGGGAGGTCTGACGTCTTCTGCCAGCGTTCAGTGGGTGTTCTATAGGAGCAGTTCCACGTGTAGATTTAGTTCTGATGTATCTGTGGGGAGGAAGTTGATCTCCGCGTCTTACTCTTCTGGAGTCTTGCCCAGACCCCTCCCTTTTCTTCTTGATGAGTCTGGCTAATGGTTTATCAATTTTCTTTACCTTCTCAAAGAACCAGCTTTTAGTTTTATTGATCTTTGCTATTGTTTCCTTCATTTCTTTTTCATTTATTTCTGATCTGATCTTTATGATTGCTTTCCTTCTGCTATCTTTGGGGTATTTTTATTCTGCTTTCTCTTATTGCTTTAGGTGAAAGGTTAGGTTGTTTATTCGAGATGTTTCCTGTTCCCTGAGGTAGGCTTGTATTACTATAAACTTACCTTTTAGAACTGCTTTTGCTTCATCCCATAGGTTTTGGGTCGTCGTGTCTCCATTGTGATTTGTTTCTAGGTATTTTTTGATTTCCCCTTTGATTTCTTCAGTGATCACTTGGTTATTAACTAGTGTATTAAGTAGTGTATCATTTTGGATGATCTGTCCATTGGTGAACGTGGGGTGTTAAAGTCCCCTACTATGATTGTGTTACTGTCGATTTCCCCTTTTACGGCTGTTAGTATTTGCCTTATGTATAGAGGTGCTCCTACGTTGGGTGCATAAATATTTACAATTCTTCTACCTTCTTCTTGGATCGATCCCTTGATCATTATATAGTGTCCTTCTTTGTCTTTTGTAATAGTCTTTATTTTAAAGTCAATTTTGTCTGATATGAGAATTGCTACTCCAGCTTTCTTTTGATTTCCATTTGCATGGAATATCTTTGTCCATCCCCTCACTTTCAGTATGTATGTGTCCCTAGGTCTGAAGTGGGTCTCTTGTAGACAGCATACATACGCGTCTTGTTTTTGTATCCATTCAGCCAGTCTGTGTCTTTTGGTGGGAGCATTTAATCCATTTACATTTCAAGTAATTGTCGATATGTATATTCCGATTCCCATTTTCTTAAATGTTTTGGGTTTGTTATTGTAGGTGCTTTCCTTCTCTTGTGTTTCTTGCCTAGAGAAGTTCCTTTAGCATTTGTTGTGAAGCTGGTTTGGTGATGCTGAACTCTCTCAGCTTTTGCTTGTCCGTAAAGGTTTTAATTTCTCCATCAAATCTGAATGAGATCCTTGCTGGGTAGAGTCATCTTGGTTGTAGGTTTTTCTCCTTCATCACTTTGAGTATATGCTGCCACTCCCTTCTGGCTTGCAGAGTTTCTGCTGAAAGATCAGCGGTTAACCTTAAGGGGATTCCCTTGCGTGTTATTTGTTGTTTTTCCCTTACTGCTTTTTATATGTTTTCTTTATATTTAATTTTTGATAATTTGATTAATATGTGTCTTGGCGTGTTTCTCCTTGGATTTATCCTGTATGGGACTCTCTCTGTGCTTCCAGGACTTGACTAACTATTTCCTTTCCCATATTAGGGAAGTTTTCAACTATAATCTCTTCAAATATTTTCTCAGTCCCTTTCCTTTTCTCTTCTTCTTCTGGGACCCCTATAATTCGAATGTAGGTGCGTTTAATGTTTTCCCAGACGTCTCTGAGACTGTCCTCAGTTCTTTTCATTCTTTTTACTTTATTCTCTTCTGCAGTCGTTATTTCCACTATTTTACCTTCCAGGTCACTTACCCGTTCTTCTGCCTCAGTTATTCTGCTATTGATCCCTTCTAGAGTATTTTAAATTTCATTTATTGTGTTTTTCATCGTTGCTTGGTTCCTCTTTAGGTCTACGTCCTTGTTAAGTGTTTCTTGCATTTTGCCTATTCCATGTCCAAGATTTTGTATCATCATTACTATCATTATTCTGAATTCTTTTTCAGGTAGACTGCCTATTTCCTCTTCATTTGTTAGGTCTGGTATGTTTTTACCTTGCTCCTTCATCTGCTGTGTGTTTTTCTGTCTTCTCATTTTGCTTCTCTGACTGTGTTTGGGGTCTCCTTTTCACAGGCTGCAGGTTCGTAGTTCCTGTTGTTTTTGGTATCTGTCCCCAGTGCCTAAGGTTGGTTCAGTGGGTTGTGTAGGCTTCCTGGTGGAGGGGACTAGTGCCTGTGTTCAGGTGGATGAGGCTGGATCTTGTCTTTCTGGTGGGCACGTCCACGTCTGGTGGTGTGTTTTGCGGTGTCTGTGGCTTTATTATGACTTTTGGCAGCCTCTCTGCTAATGGATGGGGCTGTGTATTTGTCTTGCTAGTTGTTTGGCATAGGGTGTCCAGCAGTGTAGCTTGCTGGTCGTTGAGTGAAGCTGGGTCTTGGCGTTGAGACGGAGATCTCTGAGAGATTTTCTCCCTTTGGTATTACGTGGAGCTGGGGAGGTCTCTTGTGGACCAGTGTCCTGAGGTTGCCCCTCCCACATCAGAGGCGCATCCCTGATGCCTGGCTGGAGCACCGAGAGCCTTTCATCCACATGGCTCAGAACAAAAGGGAGAAAACATAGAAAGTAAGAAATATAGAGTGTAAAATAAAATAAAATAAAGTAAGAGAAAATAAAATAAACTTATTATAATAAAAAATAAGAAAACCATTATTAAGGAAAAATTTATTAATAATTTTTTTTTAATTTTTTAAAATAATTTTTTTAAAATAAAGAATAAGAAAAAAATTATTAAGAAAAAAGTTTTTTATTGTTTCTAATAAAAAATAAGAAAAACATTGTTATGAAATTATGTAGAAAATATTTTTCTTAATTATTTAAAATAAAAAATAAAAAAGTTCTTAAGAAAAACGTATTTAATTTTTTTAAATAAAAATAAGAAAAGAATTATTACGAAAAAATGTATTAAGAAAATATTTTTTAAGTCAAAACAATCAAACAAAAACACCCCCCAAAAAACAAATGGACCGAACCCTAGAACAAATGGTGTAAGCAAAGCTATACAGACAAAATCTCACATGGAAGCATACACATATACACTCACAAAAAGAGGAAAAGGGGAAAAAATAATATATCCTGCTCCCAAAGTCCACCTCCTCAATTTGGGATGATTCGTTGTCTATTCAGGTATTCAACAGATGCAGCTACATCAGATTGTTTGTGGAGGTTTAATGCACTTCTTCTGAGGCTGCTGGGAGAGATTTCCCTTTCTCTTCTTTGTTCGCACAGCTCCTGGGTTTCAGCTTTGGATTTGGGCCCACCTCTGCATGTAGGTCGCCTGAGGGCATTTGTTCTTCGCTCACACAGGACGGGGTTAAAGGAGCAGCTGACTCGGGGGCTCTGGCTCACTCAGGCCTGGGGGAGGGAGGGTTCCCTACGCCGGGCAAGCTTGCGGCCGCAGAGGCAGGCGTGACGTTGCAGCAGTCTGAGGCGCGCCGTGCGTTCTCTTGGGGAAGTTGTCCCTGGATCACGGGACCCTGGCACTGGGGGGTTGCACAGGCTCCTGGGAGGGGCCGTGTGGATAGTGACCTGTGCTCGCACACAGGTTTCTTGGTGGTGGCAGCAGCAGCCTTGGCGTCTCATGTCCGTCGCTGGGGACCGCGTTGATAGCCGTGGCTTGCGCCTGTCTCTGGAGCTCGTTTAGCGTGTGCTCTCAATCACCTCTCCTCATGCACCAGGAAACAAAGAGTCAAGAAAAAGGCTCTTGCCTGTTCGGCAGCTCCAGGCCTTTTCCCGGACTCCCTCCTGGCTAGCTGTGGTGCACTAGCCCCATTCAGGCTGTGTTTATGCCGCCAACCCCAGTCCTCTCCCTGGGATCTGCCCGAGGCCCGAGCCTCAGCTCCCAGTCCCAGCCCGTGCCGGCGGGTGAGCAGACAAGACTCTCGGGCTGTTAAGTGCTGCTCAGCACCGGACCTCTGTGCGGGAATCTCTCCGCGTTGCCCTCTGCACCCCTGTTGCTGCGCTCTCCTCCGTGGCTCTGAAGCTTCCCCCCTCTGCCACCTGCAGTGTCCGCCCACGAAGGGCCTTCCTAGTGTGTGGAAACCTTTCCTCCTTCACAGCTCCCTCCCACTGGTGCAGGTCGCGTCTTTATTCTTTTGTACCTGTTCCTTCTTTTTTCTTTTGCCCTACCCAGGTACGTGGGGAATTTCTTGCCTTTGGGGAGGTCTGACGTCTTCTGCCAGCGTTCAGTGGGTGTTCTATAGGAGCAGTTCCACGTGTAGATTTAGTTCTGATGTATCTGTGGGGAGGAAGTTGATCTCCGCATCTTACTCTACTGGAGTCTTGCCCAGACCCCTCCCTTTTCTTCTTGATGAGTCTGGCTAATGGTTTATCAATTTTCTTTATCTTCTCAAAGAACCAGCTTTTAGTTTTATTGATCTTTGCTATTGTTTCCTTCATTTCTTTTTCATTTATTTCTGATCTGATCTTTATGATTGCTTTCCTTCTGCTATCTTTGGGGTATTTTTATTCTGCTTTCTCTTATTGCTTTAGGTGAAAGGTTAGGTTGTTTATTCGAGATGTTTCCTGTTCCCTGAGGTAGGCTTGTATTACTATAAACTTACCTTTTAGAACTGCTTTTGCTTCATCCCATAGGTTTTGGGTCGTCGTGTCTCCATTGTGATTTGTTTCTAGGTATTTTTTGATTTCCCCTTTGATTTCTTCAGTGATCACTTGGTTATTAACTAGTGTATTAAGTAGTGTATCATTTTGGATGATCTGTCCATTGGTGAACGTGGGGTGTTAAAGTCCCCTACTATGATTGTGTTACTGTCGATTTCCCCTTTTATGGCTGTTAGTATTTGCCTTATGTATAGAGGTGCACCTATGTTGGGTGCATAAATATTTACAATTCTTCTACCTTCTTCTTGGATCGATCCCTTGATCATTATATAGTGTCCTTCTTTGTCTCTTGTAATAGTCTTTATTTTAAAGTCAATTTTGTCTGATATGAGAATTGCTACTCCAGCTTTCTTTTGATTTCCATTTGCATGGAATATCTTTGTCCATCCCCTCACTTTCAGTATGTATGTGTCCCTAGGTCTGAAGTGGGTCTCTTGTAGACAGCATACATACGCGTCTTGTTTTTGTATCCATTCAGCCAGTCTGTGTCTTTTGGTGGGAGCATTTAATCCATTTACATTTCAAGTAATTGTCGATATGTATATTCCGATTCCCATTTTCTTAAATGTTTTGGGTTTGTTATTGTAGGTGTTTTCCTTCTCTTGTGTTTCTTGCCTAGAGAAGTTCCTTTAGCATTTGTTGTGAAGCTGGTTTGGTGATGCTGAACTCTCTCAGCTTTTGCTTGTCCGTAAAGGTTTTAATTTCTCCATCAAATCTGAATGAGATCCTTGCTGGGTAGAGTCATCTTGGTTGTAGGTTTTTCTCCTTCATCACTTTGAGTATATGCTGCCACTCCCTTCTGGCTTGCAGAGTTTCTGCTGAAAGATCAGCGGTTAACCTTAAGGGGATTCCCTTGCGTGTTATTTGTTGTTTTTCCCTTACTGCGTTTTATATGTTTTCTTTATATTTAATTTTTGATAATTTGATTAATATGTGTCTTGGCGTGTTTCTCCTTGGATTTATCCTGTATGGGACTCTCTCTGTGCTTCCAGGACTTGACTAACTATTTCCTTTCCCATATTAGGGAAGTTTTCAACTATAATCTCTTCAAATATTTTCTCAGTCCCTTTCCTTTTCTCTTCTTCTTCTGGGACCCCTATAATTCGAATGTAGGTGCGTTTAATGTTGTCCCAGACGTCTCTGAGACTGTCCTCAGTTCTTTTCATTCTTTTTACTTTATTCTCTTCTGCAGTCGTTATTTCCACTATTTTACCTTCCAGGTCACTTACCCGTTCTTCTGCCTCAGTTATTCTGCTATTGATCCCTTCTAGAGTATTTTAAATTTCATTTATTGTGTTTTTCATCGTTGCTTGGTTCCTCTTTAGGTCTACGTCCTTGTTAAGTGTTTCTTGCATTTTGCCTATTCCATGTCCAAGATTTTGTATCATCATTACTTTCATTATTCTGAATTCTTTTTCAGGTAGACTGCCTATTTCCTCTTCATTTGTTAGGTCTGGTATGTTTTTACCTTGCTCCTTCATCTGCTGTGTGTTTTTCTGTCTTCTCATTTTGCTTCTCTGACTGTGTTTGGGGTCTCCTTTTCACAGGCTGCAGGTTCGTAGTTCCTGTTGTTTTTGGTATCTGTCCCCAGTGCCTAAGGTTGGTTCAGCGGGTTGTGTAGGCTTCCTGGTGGAGGGGACTAGTGCCTGTGTTCAGGTGGATGAGGCTGGATCTTGTCTTTCTGGTGGGCACGTCCACGTCTGGTGGTGTGTTTTGCGGTGTCTGTGGCTTTATTATGACTTTTGGCAGCCTCTCTGCTAATGGATGGGGCTGTGTACTTGTCTTGCTAGTTGTTTGGCATAGGGTGTCCAGCAGTGTAGCTTGCTGGTCGTTGAGTGAAGCTGGGTCTTGGCGTTGAGACGGAGATCTCTGAGAGATTTTCTCCCTTTGGTATTACGTGGAGCTGGGGAGGTCTCTTGTGGACCAGTGTCCTGAGGTTGGCCCTCCCACATCAGAGGCGCATCCCTGATGCCTGGCTGGAGCACCGAGAGCCTTTCATCCACATGGCTCAGAACAAAAGGGAGAAAACATAGAAAGTAAGAAATATAGAGTGTAAAATAAAATAAAATAAAGTAAGAGAAAATAAAATAAACTTATTATAATAAAAAATAAGAAAAACCTTATTAAGGAATAATTTATTAATAATTTTTTTTTAATTTTTTAAAATAATTTTTTTAAAATAAAGAATAAGGAAAAAATTATTAAGAAAAAAGTTTTTTATTGTTTCTAATAAAAAATAAGAAAATCATTATTATGAAATTATGTAGAAAATATTTTTCTTAATTATTTAAAATAAAAAATAAAAAAGTTCTTAAGAAAAACGTATTTAATTTTTTTAAATAAAAATAAGAAAAGAATTATTACGAAAAAATGTATTAAGAAAATATTTTTTAAGTCAAAACAATCAAACAAAAACACCCCCCAAAAAACAAATGGACCGAACCCTAGAACAAATGGTGAAAGCAAAGCTATACAGACAAAATCTCACATGGAAGCATACACATATACACTCACAAAAAGAGGAAAAGGGGAAAAAATAATATATCCTGCTCCCAAAGTCCACCTCCTCAATTTGGGATGATTCGTTGTCTATTCAGGTATTCAACAGATGCAGCTACATCAGATTGTTTGTGGAGGTTTAATGCACTTCTTCTGAGGCTGCTGGGAGAGATTTCCCTTTCTCTTCTTTGTTCGCACAGCTCCTGGGTTTCAGCTTTGGATTTGGGCCCACCTCTGCATGTAGGTCGCCTGAGGGCATTTGTTCTTCGCTCACACAGGACGGGGTTAAAGGAGCAGCTGACTCGGGGGCTCTGGCTCACTCAGGCCTGGGGGAGGGAGGGTTCCCTACGCCGGGCAAGCTTGCGGCCGCAGAGGCAGGCGTGACGTTGCAGCAGTCTGAGGCGCGCCGTGCGTTCTCTTGGGGAAGTTGTCCCTGGATCACGGGACCCTGGCACTGGGGGGTTGCACAGGCTCCTGGGAGGGGCCGTGTGGATAGTGACCTGTGCTCGCACACAGGTTTCTTGGTGGTGGCAGCAGCAGCCTTGGCGTCTCATGTCCGTCGCTGGGGACCGCGTTGATAGCCGTGGCTTGCGCCTGTCTCTGGAGCTCGTTTAGCGTGTGCTCTCAATCACCTCTCCTCATGCACCAGGAAACAAAGAGTCAAGAAAAAGGCTCTTGCCTGTTCGGCAGCTCCAGGCCTTTTCCCGGACTCCCTCCTGGCTAGCTGTGGTGCACTAGCCCCATTCAGGCTGTGTTTATGCCGCCAACCCCAGTCCTCTCCCTGGGATCTGCCCGAGGCCCGAGCCTCAGCTCCCAGTCCCAGCCCGCGCCGGCGGGTGAGCAGACAAGACTCTCGGGCTGTTAAGTGCTGCTCAGCACCGGTCCTCTGTGCGGGAATCTCTCCGCGTTGCCCTCTGCACCCTTGTTGCTGCGCTCTCCTCCGTGGCTCTGAAGCTTCCCCCCTCTGCCACCTGCAGTGTCCGCCCACGAAGGGCCTTCCTAGTGTGTGGAAACCTTTCCTCCTTCACAGCTCCCTCCCACTGGTGCAGGTCGCGTCTTTATTCTTTTGTACCTGTTCCTTCTTTTTTCTTTTGCCCTACCCAGGTACGTGGGGAATTTCTTGCCTTTGGGGAGGTCTGACGTCTTCTGCCAGCGTTCAGTGGGTGTTCTATAGGAGCAGTTCCACGTGTAGATTTAGTTCTGATGTATCTGTGGGGAGGAAGTTGATCTCCGCGTCTTACTCTTCTGGAGTCTTGCCCAGACCCCTCCCTTTTCTTCTTGATGAGTCTGGCTAATGGTTTATCAATTTTCTTTACCTTCTCAAAGAACCAGCTTTTAGTTTTATTGATCTTTGCTATTGTTTCCTTCATTTCTTTTTCATTTATTTCTGATCTGATCTTTATGATTGCTTTCCTTCTGCTATCTTTGGGGTATTTTTATTCTGCTTTCTCTTATTGCTTTAGGTGAAAGGTTAGGTTGTTTATTCGAGATGTTTCCTGTTCCCTGAGGTAGGCTTGTATTACTATAAACTTACCTTTTAGAACTGCTTTTGCTTCATCCCATAGGTTTTGGGTCGTCGTGTCTCCATTGTGATTTGTTTCTAGGTATTTTTTGATTTCCCCTTTGATTTCTTCAGTGATCACTTGGTTATTAACTAGTGTATTAAGTAGTGTATCATTTTGGATGATCTGTCCATTGGTGAACGTGGGGTGTTAAAGTCCCCTACTATGATTGTGTTACTGTCGATTTCCCCTTTTACGGCTGTTAGTATTTGCCTTATGTATAGAGGTGCTCCTACGTTGGGTGCATAAATATTTACAATTCTTCTACCTTCTTCTTGGATCGATCCCTTGATCATTATATAGTGTCCTTCTTTGTCTTTTGTAATAGTCTTTATTTTAAAGTCAATTTTGTCTGATATGAGAATTGCTACTCCAGCTTTCTTTTGATTTCCATTTGCATGGAATATCTTTGTCCATCCCCTCACTTTCAGTATGTATGTGTCCCTAGGTCTGAAGTGGGTCTCTTGTAGACAGCATACATACGCGTCTTGTTTTTGTATCCATTCAGCCAGTCTGTGTCTTTTGGTGGGAGCATTTAATCCATTTACATTTCAAGTAATTGTCGATATGTATATTCCGATTCCCATTTTCTTAAATGTTTTGGGTTTGTTATTGTAGGTGCTTTCCTTCTCTTGTGTTTCTTGCCTAGAGAAGTTCCTTTAGCATTTGTTGTGAAGCTGGTTTGGTGATGCTGAACTCTCTCAGCTTTTGCTTGTCCGTAAAGGTTTTAATTTCTCCATCAAATCTGAATGAGATCCTTGCTGGGTAGAGTCATCTTGGTTGTAGGTTTTTCTCCTTCATCACTTTGAGTATATGCTGCCACTCCCTTCTGGCTTGCAGAGTTTCTGCTGAAAGATCAGCGGTTAACCTTAAGGGGATTCCCTTGCGTGTTATTTGTTGTTTTTCCCTTACTGCTTTTTATATGTTTTCTTTATATTTAATTTTTGATAATTTGATTAATATGTGTCTTGGCGTGTTTCTCCTTGGATTTATCCTGTATGGGACTCTCTCTGTGCTTCCAGGACTTGACTAACTATTTCCTTTCCCATATTAGGGAAGTTTTCAACTATAATCTCTTCAAATATTTTCTCAGTCCCTTTCCTTTTCTCTTCTTCTTCTGGGACCCCTATAATTCGAATGTAGGTGCGTTTAATGTTTTCCCAGACGTCTCTGAGACTGTCCTCAGTTCTTTTCATTCTTTTTACTTTATTCTCTTCTGCAGTCGTTATTTCCACTATTTTACCTTCCAGGTCACTTACCCGTTCTTCTGCCTCAGTTATTCTGCTATTGATCCCTTCTAGAGTATTTTAAATTTCATTTATTGTGTTTTTCATCGTTGCTTGGTTCCTCTTTAGGTCTACGTCCTTGTTAAGTGTTTCTTGCATTTTGCCTATTCCATGTCCAAGATTTTGTATCATCATTACTATCATTATTCTGAATTCTTTTTCAGGTAGACTGCCTATTTCCTCTTCATTTGTTAGGTCTGGTATGTTTTTACCTTGCTCCTTCATCTGCTGTGTGTTTTTCTGTCTTCTCATTTTGCTTCTCTGACTGTGTTTGGGGTCTCCTTTTCACAGGCTGCAGGTTCGTAGTTCCTGTTGTTTTTGGTATCTGTCCCCAGTGCCTAAGGTTGGTTCAGTGGGTTGTGTAGGCTTCCTGGTGGAGGGGACTAGTGCCTGTGTTCAGGTGGATGAGGCTGGATCTTGTCTTTCTGGTGGGCACGTCCACGTCTGGTGGTGTGTTTTGCGGTGTCTGTGGCTTTATTATGACTTTTGGCAGCCTCTCTGCTAATGGATGGGGCTGTGTATTTGTCTTGCTAGTTGTTTGGCATAGGGTGTCCAGCAGTGTAGCTTGCTGGTCGTTGAGTGAAGCTGGGTCTTGGCGTTGAGACGGAGATCTCTGAGAGATTTTCTCCCTTTGGTATTACGTGGAGCTGGGGAGGTCTCTTGTGGACCAGTGTCCTGAGGTTGCCCCTCCCACATCAGAGGCGCATCCCTGATGCCTGGCTGGAGCACCGAGAGCCTTTCATCCACATGGCTCAGAACAAAAGGGAGAAAACATAGAAAGTAAGAAATATAGAGTGTAAAATAAAATAAAATAAAGTAAGAGAAAATAAAATAAACTTATTATAATAAAAAATAAGAAAACCATTATTAAGGAAAAATTTATTAATAATTTTTTTTTAATTTTTTAAAATAATTTTTTTAAAATAAAGAATAAGAAAAAAATTATTAAGAAAAAAGTTTTTTATTGTTTCTAATAAAAAATAAGAAAAACATTGTTATGAAATTATGTAGAAAATATTTTTCTTAATTATTTAAAATAAAAAATAAAAAAGTTCTTAAGAAAAACGTATTTAATTTTTTTAAATAAAAATAAGAAAAGAATTATTACGAAAAAATGTATTAAGAAAATATTTTTTAAGTCAAAACAATCAAACAAAAACACCCCCCAAAAAACAAATGGACCGAACCCTAGAACAAATGGTGTAAGCAAAGCTATACAGACAAAATCTCACATGGAAGCATACACATATACACTCACAAAAAGAGGAAAAGGGGAAAAAATAATATATCCTGCTCCCAAAGTCCACCTCCTCAATTTGGGATGATTCGTTGTCTATTCAGGTATTCAACAGATGCAGCTACATCAGATTGTTTGTGGAGGTTTAATGCACTTCTTCTGAGGCTGCTGGGAGAGATTTCCCTTTCTCTTCTTTGTTCGCACAGCTCCTGGGTTTCAGCTTTGGATTTGGGCCCACCTCTGCATGTAGGTCGCCTGAGGGCATTTGTTCTTCGCTCACACAGGACGGGGTTAAAGGAGCAGCTGACTCGGGGGCTCTGGCTCACTCAGGCCTGGGGGAGGGAGGGTTCCCTACGCCGGGCAAGCTTGCGGCCGCAGAGGCAGGCGTGACGTTGCAGCAGTCTGAGGCGCGCCGTGCGTTCTCTTGGGGAAGTTGTCCCTGGATCACGGGACCCTGGCACTGGGGGGTTGCACAGGCTCCTGGGAGGGGCCGTGTGGATAGTGACCTGTGCTCGCACACAGGTTTCTTGGTGGTGGCAGCAGCAGCCTTGGCGTCTCATGTCCGTCGCTGGGGACCGCGTTGATAGCCGTGGCTTGCGCCTGTCTCTGGAGCTCGTTTAGCGTGTGCTCTCAATCACCTCTCCTCATGCACCAGGAAACAAAGAGTCAAGAAAAAGGCTCTTGCCTGTTCGGCAGCTCCAGGCCTTTTCCCGGACTCCCTCCTGGCTAACTGTGGTGCACTAGCCCCATTCAGGCTGTGTTTATGCCGCCAACCCCAGTCCTCTCCCTGGGATCTGCCCGAGGCCCGAGCCTCAGCTCCCAGTCCCAGCCCGTGCCGGCGGGTGAGCAGACAAGACTCTCGGGCTGTTAAGTGCTGCTCAGCACCGGACCTCTGTGCGGGAATCTCTCCGCGTTGCCCTCTGCACCCCTGTTGCTGCGCTCTCCTCCGTGGCTCTGAAGCTTCCCCCCTCTGCCACCTGCAGTGTCCGCCCACGAAGGGCCTTCCTAGTGTGTGGAAACCTTTCCTCCTTCACAGCTCCCTCCCACTGGTGCAGGTCGCGTCTTTATTCTTTTGTACCTGTTCCTTCTTTTTTCTTTTGCCCTACCCAGGTACGTGGGGAATTTCTTGCCTTTGGGGAGGTCTGACGTCTTCTGCCAGCGTTCAGTGGGTGTTCTATAGGAGCAGTTCCACGTGTAGATTTAGTTCTGATGTATCTGTGGGGAGGAAGTTGATCTCCGCATCTTACTCTACTGGAGTCTTGCCCAGACCCCTCCCTTTTCTTCTTGATGAGTCTGGCTAATGGTTTATCAATTTTCTTTATCTTCTCAAAGAACCAGCTTTTAGTTTTATTGATCTTTGCTATTGTTTCCTTCATTTCTTTTTCATTTATTTCTGATCTGATCTTTATGATTGCTTTCCTTCTGCTATCTTTGGGGTATTTTTATTCTGCTTTCTCTTATTGCTTTAGGTGAAAGGTTAGGTTGTTTATTCGAGATGTTTCCTGTTCCCTGAGGTAGGCTTGTATTACTATAAACTTACCTTTTAGAACTGCTTTTGCTTCATCCCATAGGTTTTGGGTCGTCGTGTCTCCATTGTGATTTGTTTCTAGGTATTTTTTGATTTCCCCTTTGATTTCTTCAGTGATCACTTGGTTATTAACTAGTGTATTAAGTAGTGTATCATTTTGGATGATCTGTCCATTGGTGAACGTGGGGTGTTAAAGTCCCCTACTATGATTGTGTTACTGTCGATTTCCCCTTTTATGGCTGTTAGTATTTGCCTTATGTATAGAGGTGCACCTATGTTGGGTGCATAAATATTTACAATTCTTCTACCTTCTTCTTGGATCGATCCCTTGATCATTATATAGTGTCCTTCTTTGTCTCTTGTAATAGTCTTTATTTTAAAGTCAATTTTGTCTGATATGAGAATTGCTACTCCAGCTTTCTTTTGATTTCCATTTGCATGGAATATCTTTGTCCATCCCCTCACTTTCAGTATGTATGTGTCCCTAGGTCTGAAGTGGGTCTCTTGTAGACAGCATACATACGCGTCTTGTTTTTGTATCCATTCAGCCAGTCTGTGTCTTTTGGTGGGAGCATTTAATCCATTTACATTTCAAGTAATTGTCGATATGTATATTCCGATTCCCATTTTCTTAAATGTTTTGGGTTTGTTATTGTAGGTGTTTTCCTTCTCTTGTGTTTCTTGCCTAGAGAAGTTCCTTTAGCATTTGTTGTGAAGCTGGTTTGGTGATGCTGAACTCTCTCAGCTTTTGCTTGTCCGTAAAGGTTTTAATTTCTCCATCAAATCTGAATGAGATCCTTGCTGGGTAGAGTCATCTTGGTTGTAGGTTTTTCTCCTTCATCACTTTGAGTATATGCTGCCACTCCCTTCTGGCTTGCAGAGTTTCTGCTGAAAGATCAGCGGTTAACCTTAAGGGGATTCCCTTGCGTGTTATTTGTTGTTTTTCCCTTACTGCGTTTTATATGTTTTCTTTATATTTAATTTTTGATAATTTGATTAATATGTGTCTTGGCGTGTTTCTCCTTGGATTTATCCTGTATGGGACTCTCTCTGTGCTTCCAGGACTTGACTAACTATTTCCTTTCCCATATTAGGGAAGTTTTCAACTATAATCTCTTCAAATATTTTCTCAGTCCCTTTCCTTTTCTCTTCTTCTTCTGGGACCCCTATAATTCGAATGTAGGTGCGTTTAATGTTGTCCCAGACGTCTCTGAGACTGTCCTCAGTTCTTTTCATTCTTTTTACTTTATTCTCTTCTGCAGTCGTTATTTCCACTATTTTACCTTCCAGGTCACTTACCCGTTCTTCTGCCTCAGTTATTCTGCTATTGATCCCTTCTAGAGTATTTTAAATTTCATTTATTGTGTTTTTCATCGTTGCTTGGTTCCTCTTTAGGTCTACGTCCTTGTTAAGTGTTTCTTGCATTTTGCCTATTCCATGTCCAAGATTTTGTATCATCATTACTATCATTATTCTGAATTCTTTTTCAGGTAGACTGCCTATTTCCTCTTCATTTGTTAGGTCTGGTATGTTTTTACCTTGCTCCTTCATCTGCTGTGTGTTTTTCTGTCTTCTCATTTTGCTTCTCTGACTGTGTTTGGGGTCTCCTTTTCACAGGCTGCAGGTTCGTAGTTCCTGTTGTTTTTGGTATCTGTCCCCAGTGCCTAAGGTTGGTTCAGTGGGTTGTGTAGGCTTCCTGGTGGAGGGGACTAGTGCCTGTGTTCAGGTGGATGAGGCTGGATCTTGTCTTTCTGGTGGGCACGTCCACGTCTGGTGGTGTGTTTTGCGGTGTCTGTGGCTTTATTATGACTTTTGGCAGCCTCTCTGCTAATGGATGGGGCTGTGTACTTGTCTTGCTAGTTGTTTGGCATAGGGTGTCCAGCAGTGTAGCTTGCTGGTCGTTGAGTGAAGCTGGGTCTTGGCGTTGAGACGGAGATCTCTGAGAGATTTTCTCCCTTTGGTATTACGTGGAGCTGGGGAGGTCTCTTGTGGACCAGTGTCCTGAGGTTGGCCCTCCCACATCAGAGGCGCATCCCTGATGCCTGGCTGGAGCACCGAGAGCCTTTCATCCACATGGCTCAGAACAAAAGGGAGAAAACATAGAAAGTAAGAAATATAGAGTGTAAAATAAAATAAAATAAAGTAAGAGAAAATAAAATAAACTTATTATAATAAAAAATAAGAAAAACCTTATTAAGGAATAATTTATTAATATTTTTTTTTTAATTTTTTAAAATAATTTTTTAAAAATAAAGAATAAGGAAAAAATTATTAAGAAAAAAGTTTTTTATTGTTTCTAATAAAAAATAAGAAAATCATTATTATGAAATTATGTAGAAAATATTTTTCTTAATTATTTAAAATAAAAAATAAAAAAGTTCTTAAGAAAAACGTATTTAATTTTTTTAAATAAAAATAAGAAAAGAATTATTACGAAAAAATGTATTAAGAAAATATTTTTTAAGTCAAAACAATCAAACAAAAACACCCCCCAAAAAACAAATGGACCGAACCCTAGAACAAATGGTGAAAGCAAAGCTATACAGACAAAATCTCACATGGAAGCATACACATATACACTCACAAAAAGAGGAAAAGGGGAAAAAATAATATATCCTGCTCCCAAAGTCCACCTCCTCAATTTGGGATGATTCGTTGTCTATTCAGGTATTCAACAGATGCAGCTACATCAGATTGTTTGTGGAGGTTTAATGCACTTCTTCTGAGGCTGCTGGGAGAGATTTCCCTTTCTCTTCTTTGTTCGCACAGCTCCTGGGTTTCAGCTTTGGATTTGGGCCCACCTCTGCATGTAGGTCGCCTGAGGGCATTTGTTCTTCGCTCACACAGGACGGGGTTAAAGGAGCAGCTGACTCGGGGGCTCTGGCTCACTCAGGCCTGGGGGAGGGAGGGTTCCCTACGCCGGGCAAGCTTGCGGCCGCAGAGACAGGCGTGACGTTGCAGCAGTCTGAGGCGCGCCGTGCGTTCTCTTGGGGAAGTTGTCCCTGGATCACGGGACCCTGGCACTGGGGGGTTGCACAGGCTCCTGGGAGGGGCCGTGTGGATAGTGACCTGTGCTCGCACACAGGTTTCTTGGTGGTGGCAGCAGCAGCCTTGGCGTCTCATGTCCGTCGCTGGGGACCGCGTTGATAGCCGTGGCTTGCGCCTGTCTCTGGAGCTCGTTTAGCGTGTGCTCTCAATCACCTCTCCTCATGCACCAGGAAACAAAGAGTCAAGAAAAAGGCTCTTGCCTGTTCGGCAGCTCCAGGCCTTTTCCCGGACTCCCTCCTGGCTAGCTGTGGTGCAGTAGCCCCATTCAGGCTGTGTTTATGCCGCCAACCCCAGTCCTCTCCCTGGGATCTGCCCGAGGCCCGAGCCTCAGCTCCCAGTCCCAGCCCGCGCCGGCGGGTGAGCAGACAAGACTCTCGGGCTGTTAAGTGCTGCTCAGCACCGGTCCTCTGTGCGGGAATCTCTCCGCGTTGCCCTCTGCACCCTTGTTGCTGCGCTCTCCTCCGTGGCTCTGAAGCTTCCCCCCTCTGCCACCTGCAGTGTCCGCCCACGAAGGGCCTTCCTAGTGTGTGGAAACCTTTCCTCCTTCACAGCTCCCTCCCACTGGTGCAGGTCGCGTCTTTATTCTTTTGTACCTGTTCCTTCTTTTTTCTTTTGCCCTACCCAGGTACGTGGGGAATTTCTTGCCTTTGGGGAGGTCTGACGTCTTCTGCCAGCGTTCAGTGGGTGTTCTATAGGAGCAGTTCCACGTGTAGATTTAGTTCTGATGTATCTGTGGGGAGGAAGTTGATCTCCGCGTCTTACTCTTCTGGAGTCTTGCCCAGACCCCTCCCTTTTCTTCTTGATGAGTCTGGCTAATGGTTTATCAATTTTCTTTACCTTCTCAAAGAACCAGCTTTTAGTTTTATTGATCTTTGCTATTGTTTCCTTCATTTCTTTTTCATTTATTTCTGATCTGATCTTTATGATTGCTTTCCTTCTGCTATCTTTGGGGTATTTTTATTCTGCTTTCTCTTATTGCTTTAGGTGAAAGGTTAGGTTGTTTATTCGAGATGTTTCCTGTTCCCTGAGGTAGGCTTGTATTACTATAAACTTACCTTTTAGAACTGCTTTTGCTTCATCCCATAGGTTTTGGGTCGTCGTGTCTCCATTGTGATTTGTTTCTAGGTATTTTTTGATTTCCCCTTTGATTTCTTCAGTGATCACTTGGTTATTAACTAGTGTATTAAGTAGTGTATCATTTTGGATGATCTGTCCATTGGTGAACGTGGGGTGTTAAAGTCCCCTACTATGATTGTGTTACTGTCGATTTCCCCTTTTATGGCTGTTAGTATTTGCCTTATGTATAGAGGTGCACCTATGTTGGGTGCATAAATATTTACAATTCTTCTACCTTCTTCTTGGATCGATCCCTTGATCATTATATAGTGTCCTTCTTTGTCTTTTGTAATAGTCTTTATTTTAAAGTCAATTTTGTCTGATATGAGAATTGCTACTCCAGCTTTCTTTTGATTTCCATTTGCATGGAATATCTTTGTCCATCCCCTCACTTTCAGTATGTATGTGTCCCTAGGTCTGAAGTGGGTCTCTTGTAGACAGCATACATACGCGTCTTGTTTTTGTATCCATTCAGCCAGTCTGTGTCTTTTGGTGGGAGCATTTAATCCATTTACATTTCAAGTAATTGTCGATATGTATATTCCGATTCCCATTTTCTTAAATGTTTTGGGTTTGTTATTGTAGGTGCTTTCCTTCTCTTGTGTTTCTTGCCTAGAGAAGTTCCTTTAGCATTTGTTGTGAAGCTGGTTTGGTGATGCTGAACTCTCTCAGCTTTTGCTTGTCCGTAAAGGTTTTAATTTCTCCATCAAATCTGAATGAGATCCTTGCTGGGTAGAGTCATCTTGGTTGTAGGTTTTTCTCCTTCATCACTTTGAGTATATGCTGCCACTCCCTTCTGGCTTGCAGAGTTTCTGCTGAAAGATCAGCGGTTAACCTTAAGGGGATTCCCTTGCGTGTTATTTGTTGTTTTTCCCTTACTGCTTTTTATATGTTTTCTTTATATTTAATTTTTGATAATTTGATTAATATGTGTCTTGGCGTGTTTCTCCTTGGATTTATCCTGTATGGGACTCTCTCTGTGCTTCCAGGACTTGACTAACTATTTCCTTTCCCATATTAGGGAAGTTTTCAACTATAATCTCTTCAAATATTTTCTCAGTCCCTTTCCTTTTCTCTTCTTCTTCTGGGACCCCTATAATTCGAATGTAGGTGCGTTTAATGTTGTCCCAGACGTCTCTGAGACTGTCCTCAGTTCTTTTCATTCTTTTTACTTTATTCTCTTCTGCAGTCGTTATTTCCACTATTTTACCTTCCAGGTCACTTACCCGTTCTTCTGCCTCAGTTATTCTGCTATTGATCCCTTCTAGAGTATTTTAAATTTCATTTATTGTGTTTTTCATCGTTGCTTGGTTCCTCTTTAGGTCTACGTCCTTGTTAAGTGTTTCTTGCATTTTGCCTATTCCATGTCCAAGATTTTGTATCATCATTACTATCATTATTCTGAATTCTTTTTCAGGTAGACTGCCTATTTCCTCTTCATTTGTTAGGTCTGGTATGTTTTTACCTTGCTCCTTCATCTGCTGTGTGTTTTTCTGTCTTCTCATTTTGCTTCTCTGACTGTGTTTGGGGTCTCCTTTTCACAGGCTGCAGGTTCGTAGTTCCTGTTGTTTTTGGTATCTGTCCCCAGTGCCTAAGGTTGGTTCAGTGGGTTGTGTAGGCTTCCTGGTGGAGGGGACTAGTGCCTGTGTTCAGGTGGATGAGGCTGGATCTTGTCTTTCTGGTGGGCACGTCCACGTCTGGTGGTGTGTTTTGCGGTGTCTGTGGCTTTATTATGACTTTTGGCAGCCTCTCTGCTAATGGATGGGGCTGTGTACTTGTCTTGCTAGTTGCTTGGCATAGGGTGTCCAGCAGTGTAGCTTGCTGGTCGTTGAGTGAAGCTGGGTCTTGGCGTTGAGACGGAGATCTCTGAGAGATTTTCTCCCTTTGGTATTACGTGGAGCTGGGGAGGTCTCTTGTGGACCAGTGTCCTGAGGTTGGCCCTCCCACATCAGAGGCGCATCCCTGATGCCTGGCTGGAGCACCGAGAGCCTTTCATCCACATGGCTCAGAACAAAAGGGAGAAAACATAGAAAGTAAGAAATATAGAGTGTAAAATAAAATAAAATAAAGTAAGAGAAAATAAAATAAACTTATTATAATAAAAAATAAGAAAACCATTATTAAGGAAAAATTTATTAATAATTTTTTTTTAATTTTTTAAAATAATTTTTTTAAAATAAAGAATAAGAAAAAAATTATTAAGAAAAAAGTTTTTTATTGTTTCTAATAAAAAATAAGAAAAACATTATTATGAAATTATGTAGAAAATATTTTTCTTAATTATTTAAAATAAAAAATAAAAAAGTTCTTAAGAAAAACGTATTTAATTTTTTTAAATAAAAATAAGAAAAGAATTATTACGAAAAAATGTATTAAGAAAATATTTTTTAAGTCAAAACAATCAAACAAAAACACCCCCCAAAAAACAAATGGACCGAACCCTAGAACAAATGGTGTAAGCAAAGCTATACAGACAAAATCTCACATGGAAGCATAGACATATACACTCACAAAAAGAGGAAAAGGGGAAAAAATAATATATCCTGCTCCCAAAGTCCACCTCCTCAATTTGGGATGATTCGTTGTCTATTCAGGTATTCAACAGATGCAGCTACATCAGATTGTTTGTGGAGGTTTAATGCACTTCTTCTGAGGCTGCTGGGAGAGATTTCCCTTTCTCTTCTTTGTTCGCACAGCTCCTGGGTTTCAGCTTTGGATTTGGGCCCACCTCTGCATGTAGGTCGCCTGAGGGCATTTGTTCTTCGCTCACACAGGACGGGGTTAAAGGAGCAGCTGACTCGGGGGCTCTGGCTCACTCAGGCCTGGGGGAGGGAGGGTTCCCTACGCCGGGCAAGCTTGCGGCCGCAGAGGCAGGCGTGACGTTGCAGCAGTCTGAGGCGCGCCGTGCGTTCTCTTGGGGAAGTTGTCCCTGGATCACGGGACCCTGGCACTGGGGGGTTGCACAGGCTCCTGGGAGGGGCCGTGTGGATAGTGACCTGTGCTCGCACACAGGTTTCTTGGTGGTGGCAGCAGCAGCCTTGGCGTCTCATGTCCGTCGCTGGGGACCGCGTTGATAGCCGTGGCTTGCGCCTGTCTCTGGAGCTCGTTTAGCGTGTGCTCTCAATCACCTCTCCTCATGCACCAGGAAACAAAGAGTCAAGAAAAAGGCTCTTGCCTGTTCGGCAGCTCCAGGCCTTTTCCCGGACTCCCTCCTGGCTAGCTGTGGTGCACTAGCCCCATTCAGGCTGTGTTTATGCCGCCAACCCCAGTCCTCTCCCTGGGATCTGCCCGAGGCCCGAGCCTCAGCTCCCAGTCCCAGCCCGTGCCGGCGGGTGAGCAGACAAGACTCTCGGGCTGTTAAGTGCTGCTCAGCACCGGACCTCTGTGCGGGAATCTCTCCGCGTTGCCCTCTGCACCCCTGTTGCTGCGCTCTCCTCCGTGGCTCTGAAGCTTCCCCCCTCTGCCACCTGCAGTGTCCGCCCACGAAGGGCCTTCCTAGTGTGTGGAAACCTTTCCTCCTTCACAGCTCCCTCCCACTGGTGCAGGTCGCGTCTTTATTCTTTTGTACCTGTTCCTTCTTTTTTCTTTTGCCCTACCCAGGTACGTGGGGAATTTCTTGCCTTTGGGGAGGTCTGACGTCTTCTGCCAGCGTTCAGTGGGTGTTCTATAGGAGCAGTTCCACGTGTAGATTTAGTTCTGATGTATCTGTGGGGAGGAAGTTGATCTCCGCATCTTACTCTACTGGAGTCTTGCCCAGACCCCTCCCTTTTCTTCTTGATGAGTCTGGCTAATGGTTTATCAATTTTCTTTATCTTCTCAAAGAACCAGCTTTTAGTTTTATTGATCTTTGCTATTGTTTCCTTCATTTCTTTTTCATTTATTTCTGATCTGATCTTTATGATTGCTTTCCTTCTGCTATCTTTGGGGTATTTTTATTCTGCTTTCTCTTATTGCTTTAGGTGAAAGGTTAGGTTGTTTATTCGAGATGTTTCCTGTTCCCTGAGGTAGGCTTGTATTACTATAAACTTACCTTTTAGAACTGCTTTTGCTTCATCCCATAGGTTTTGGGTCGTCGTGTCTCCATTGTGATTTGTTTCTAGGTATTTTTTGATTTCCCCTTTGATTTCTTCAGTGATCACTTGGTTATTAACTAGTGTATTAAGTAGTGTATCATTTTGGATGATCTGTCCATTGGTGAACGTGGGGTGTTAAAGTCCCCTACTATGATTGTGTTACTGTCGATTTCCCCTTTTATGGCTGTTAGTATTTGCCTTATGTATAGAGGTGCACCTATGTTGGGTGCATAAATATTTACAATTCTTCTACCTTCTTCTTGGATCGATCCCTTGATCATTATATAGTGTCCTTCTTTGTCTCTTGTAATAGTCTTTATTTTAAAGTCAATTTTGTCTGATATGAGAATTGCTACTCCAGCTTTCTTTTGATTTCCATTTGCATGGAATATCTTTGTCCATCCCCTCACTTTCAGTATGTATGTGTCCCTAGGTCTGAAGTGGGTCTCTTGTAGACAGCATACATACGCGTCTTGTTTTTGTATCCATTCAGCCAGTCTGTGTCTTTTGGTGGGAGCATTTAATCCATTTACATTTCAAGTAATTGTCGATATGTATATTCCGATTCCCATTTTCTTAAATGTTTTGGGTTTGTTATTGTAGGTGTTTTCCTTCTCTTGTGTTTCTTGCCTAGAGAAGTTCCTTTAGCATTTGTTGTGAAGCTGGTTTGGTGATGCTGAACTCTCTCAGCTTTTGCTTGTCCGTAAAGGTTTTAATTTCTCCATCAAATCTGAATGAGATCCTTGCTGGGTAGAGTCATCTTGGTTGTAGGTTTTTCTCCTTCATCACTTTGAGTATATGCTGCCACTCCCTTCTGGCTTGCAGAGTTTCTGCTGAAAGATCAGCGGTTAACCTTAAGGGGATTCCCTTGCGTGTTATTTGTTGTTTTTCCCTTACTGCGTTTTATATGTTTTCTTTATATTTAATTTTTGATAATTTGATTAATATGTGTCTTGGCGTGTTTCTCCTTGGATTTATCCTGTATGGGACTCTCTCTGTGCTTCCAGGACTTGACTAACTATTTCCTTTCCCATATTAGGGAAGTTTTCAACTATAATCTCTTCAAATATTTTCTCAGTCCCTTTCCTTTTCTCTTCTTCTTCTGGGACCCCTATAATTCGAATGTAGGTGTGTTTAATGTTGTCCCAGACGTCTCTGAGACTGTCCTCAGTTCTTTTCATTCTTTTTACTTTATTCTCTTCTGCAGTCGTTATTTCCACTATTTTACCTTCCAGGTCACTTACCCGTTCTTCTGCCTCAGTTATTCTGCTATTGATCCCTTCTAGAGTATTTTAAATTTCATTTATTGTGTTTTTCATCGTTGCTTGGTTCCTCTTTAGGTCTACGTCCTTGTTAAGTGTTTCTTGCATTTTGCCTATTCCATGTCCAAGATTTTGTATCATCATTACTATCATTATTCTGAATTCTTTTTCAGGTAGACTGCCTATTTCCTCTTCATTTGTTAGGTCTGGTATGTTTTTACCTTGCTCCTTCATCTGCTGTGTGTTTTTCTGTCTTCTCATTTTGCTTCTCTGACTGTGTTTGGGGTCTCCTTTTCACAGGCTGCAGGTTCGTAGTTCCTGTTGTTTTTGGTATCTGTCCCCAGTGCCTAAGGTTGGTTCAGTGGGTTGTGTAGGCTTCCTGGTGGAGGGGACTAGTGCCTGTGTTCAGGTGGATGAGGCTGGATCTTGTCTTTCTGGTGGGCACGTCCACGTCTGGTGGTGTGTTTTGCGGTGTCTGTGGCTTTATTATGACTTTTGGCAGCCTCTCTGCTAATGGATGGGGCTGTGTACTTGTCTTGCTAGTTGTTTGGCATAGGGTGTCCAGCAGTGTAGCTTGCTGGTCGTTGAGTGAAGCTGGGTCTTGGCGTTGAGACGGAGATCTCTGAGAGATTTTCTCCCTTTGGTATTACGTGGAGCTGGGGAGGTCTCTTGTGGACCAGTGTCCTGAGGTTGGCCCTCCCACATCAGAGGCGCATCCCTGATGCCTGGCTGGAGCACCGAGAGCCTTTCATCCACATGGCTCAGAACAAAAGGGAGAAAACATAGAAAGTAAGAAATATAGAGTGTAAAATAAAATAAAATAAAGTAAGAGAAAATAAAATAAACTTATTATAATAAAAAATAAGAAAAACCTTATTAAGGAATAATTTATTAATATTTTTTTTTTAATTTTTTAAAATAATTTTTTAAAAATAAAGAATAAGGAAAAAATTATTAAGAAAAAAGTTTTTTATTGTTTCTAATAAAAAATAAGAAAATCATTATTATGAAATTATGTAGAAAATATTTTTCTTAATTATTTAAAATAAAAAATAAAAAAGTTCTTAAGAAAAACGTATTTAATTTTTTTAAATAAAAATAAGAAAAGAATTATTACGAAAAAATGTATTAAGAAAATATTTTTTAAGTCAAAACAATCAAACAAAAACACCCCCCAAAAAACAAATGGACCGAACCCTAGAACAAATGGTGAAAGCAAAGCTATACAGACAAAATCTCACATGGAAGCATACACATATACACTCACAAAAAGAGGAAAAGGGGAAAAAATAATATATCCTGCTCCCAAAGTCCACCTCCTCAATTTGGGATGATTCGTTGTCTATTCAGGTATTCAACAGATGCAGCTACATCAGATTGTTTGTGGAGGTTTAATGCACTTCTTCTGAGGCTGCTGGGAGAGATTTCCCTTTCTCTTCTTTGTTCGCACAGCTCCTGGGTTTCAGCTTTGGATTTGGGCCCACCTCTGCATGTAGGTCGCCTGAGGGCATTTGTTCTTCGCTCACACAGGACGGGGTTAAAGGAGCAGCTGACTCGGGGGCTCTGGCTCACTCAGGCCTGGGGGAGGGAGGGTTCCCTACGCCGGGCAAGCTTGCGGCCGCAGAGACAGGCGTGACGTTGCAGCAGTCTGAGGCGCGCCGTGCGTTCTCTTGGGGAAGTTGTCCCTGGATCACGGGACCCTGGCACTGGGGGGTTGCACAGGCTCCTGGGAGGGGCCGTGTGGATAGTGACCTGTGCTCGCACACAGGTTTCTTGGTGGTGGCAGCAGCAGCCTTGGCGTCTCATGTCCGTCGCTGGGGACCGCGTTGATAGCCGTGGCTTGCGCCTGTCTCTGGAGCTCGTTTAGCGTGTGCTCTCAATCACCTCTCCTCATGCACCAGGAAACAAAGAGTCAAGAAAAAGGCTCTTGCCTGTTCGGCAGCTCCAGGCCTTTTCCCGGACTCCCTCCTGGCTAGCTGTGGTGCACTAGCCCCATTCAGGCTGTGTTTATGCCGCCAACCCCAGTCCTCTCCCTGGGATCTGCCCGAGGCCCGAGCCTCAGCTCCCAGTCCCAGCCCGCGCCGGCGGGTGAGCAGACAAGACTCTCGGGCTGTTAAGTGCTGCTCAGCACCGGTCCTCTGTGCGGGAATCTCTCCGCGTTGCCCTCTGCACCCTTGTTGCTGCGCTCTCCTCCGTGGCTCTGAAGCTTCCCCCCTCTGCCACCTGCAGTGTCCGCCCACGAAGGGCCTTCCTAGTGTGTGGAAACCTTTCCTCCTTCACAGCTCCCTCCCACTGGTGCAGGTCGCGTCTTTATTCTTTTGTACCTGTTCCTTCTTTTTTCTTTTGCCCTACCCAGGTACGTGGGGAATTTCTTGCCTTTGGGGAGGTCTGACGTCTTCTGCCAGCGTTCAGTGGGTGTTCTATAGGAGCAGTTCCACGTGTAGATTTAGTTCTGATGTATCTGTGGGGAGGAAGTTGATCTCCGCGTCTTACTCTTCTGGAGTCTTGCCCAGACCCCTCCCTTTTCTTCTTGATGAGTCTGGCTAATGGTTTATCAATTTTCTTTACCTTCTCAAAGAACCAGCTTTTAGTTTTATTGATCTTTGCTATTGTTTCCTTCATTTCTTTTTCATTTATTTCTGATCTGATCTTTATGATTGCTTTCCTTCTGCTATCTTTGGGGTATTTTTATTCTGCTTTCTCTTATTGCTTTAGGTGAAAGGTTAGGTTGTTTATTCGAGATGTTTCCTGTTCCCTGAGGTAGGCTTGTATTACTATAAACTTACCTTTTAGAACTGCTTTTGCTTCATCCCATAGGTTTTGGGTCGTCGTGTCTCCATTGTGATTTGTTTCTAGGTATTTTTTGATTTCCCCTTTGATTTCTTCAGTGATCACTTGGTTATTAACTAGTGTATTAAGTAGTGTATCATTTTGGATGATCTGTCCATTGGTGAACGTGGGGTGTTAAAGTCCCCTACTATGATTGTGTTACTGTCGATTTCCCCTTTTACGGCTGTTAGTATTTGCCTTATGTATAGAGGTGCTCCTACGTTGGGTGCATAAATATTTACAATTCTTCTACCTTCTTCTTGGATCGATCCCTTGATCATTATATAGTGTCCTTCTTTGTCTCTTGTAATAGTCTTTATTTTAAAGTCAATTTTGTCTGATATGAGAATTGCTACTCCAGCTTTCTTTTGATTTCCATTTGCATGGAATATCTTTGTCCATCCCCTCACTTTCAGTATGTATGTGTCCCTAGGTCTGATGTGGGTCTCTTGCAGACAGCATACATACACGTCTTGTTTTTGTATCCATTCAGCCAGTCTGTGTCTTTTGGTGGGAGCATTTAATCCATTTACATTTCAAGTAATTGTCGAAATGTATACTCCGATTCCCATTTTCTTAAATGTTTTGGGTTTGTTATTGTAGGTGCTTTCCTTCTCTTGTGTTTCTTGCCTAGAGAAGTTCCTTTAGCATTTGTTGTGAAGCTGGTTTGGTGATGCTGAACTCTCTCAGCTTTTGCTTGTCCGTAAAGGTTTTAATTTCTCCATCAAATCTGAATGAGATCCTTGCTGGGTAGAGTCATCTTGGTTGTAGGTTTTTCTCCTTCATCACTTTGAGTATATGCTGCCACTCCCTTCTGGCTTGCAGAGTTTCTGCTGAAAGATCAGCGGTTAACCTTAAGGGGATTCCCTTGCGTGTTATTTGTTGTTTTTCCCTTACTGCTTTTTATATGTTTTCTTTATATTTAATTTTTGATAATTTGATTAATATGTGTCTTGGCATGTTTCTCCTTGGATTTATCCTGTATGGGACTCTCTCTGTGCTTCCAGGACTTGACTAACTATTTCCTTTCCCATATTAGGGAAGTTTTCAACTATAATCTCTTCAAATATTTTCTCAGTCCCTTTCCTTTTCTCTTCTTCTTCTGGGACCCCTATAATTCGAATGTAGGTGCGTTTAATGTTGTCCCAGACGTCTCTGAGACTGTCCTCAGTTCTTTTCATTCTTTTTACTTTATTCTCTTCTGCAGTCGTTATTTCCACTATTTTACCTTCCAGGTCACTTACCCGTTCTTCTGCCTCAGTTATTCTGCTATTGATCCCTTCTAGAGTATTTTAAATTTCATTTATTGTGTTTTTCATCGTTGCTTGGTTCCTCTTTAGGTCTACGTCCTTGTTAAGTGTTTCTTGCATTTTGCCTATTCCATGTCCAAGATTTTGTATCATCATTACTATCATTATTCTGAATTCTTTTTCAGGTAGACTGCCTATTTCCTCTTCATTTGTTAGGTCTGGAATGTTTTTACCTTGCTCCTTCATCTGCTGTGTGTTTTTCTGTCTTCTCATTTTGCTTCTCTGACTGTGTTTGGGGTCTCCTTTTCACAGGCTGCAGGTTCGTAGTTCCTGTTGTTTTTGGTATCTGTCCCCAGTGCCTAAGGTTGGTTCAGTGGGTTGTGTAGGCTTCCTGGTGGAGGGGACTAGTGCCTGTGTTCAGGTGGATGAGGCTGGATCTTGTCTTTCTGGTGGGCACGTCCACGTCTGGTGGTGTGTTTTGCGGTGTCTGTGGCTTTATTATGACTTTTGGCAGCGTCTCAGCTAATGGATGGGGCTGTGTACTTGTCTTGCTAGTTGTTTGGCATAGGGTGTCCAGCAGTGTAGCTTGCTGGTCGTTGAGTGAAGCTGGGTCTTGGCGTTGAGACGGAGATCTCTGAGAGATTTTCTCCCTTTGGTATTACTTGGAGCTGGGGAGGGCTCTTGTGGACCAGTGTCCTGAAGTTGGCCCTCCCACATCAGAGGCGCATCCCTGATGCCTGGCTGGAGCACCGAGAGCCTTTCATCCACATGGCTCAGAACAAAAGGGAGAAAACATAGAAAGTAAGAAATATAGAGTGTAAAATAAAATAAAATAAAGTAAGAGAAAATAAAATAAACTTATTATAATAAAAAATAAGAAAAACATTATTAAGGAAAAATTTATTAATAATTTTTTTTTAATTTTTTAAAATAATTTTTTTTAAATAAAGAATAAGAAAAAAATTATTAAGAAAAAAGTTTTTTATTGTTTCTAATAAAAAATAAGAAAAACATTATTATGAAATTATGTAGAAAATATTTTTCTTAATTATTTAAAATAAAAAATAAAAAAGTTCTTAAGAAAAACGTATTTATTTTTTTTAAATAAAAATAAGAAAAGAATTATTACGAAAAAATGTATTAAGAAAATATTTTTTAAGTCAAAACAATCAAACAAAAACACCCCCCAAAAAACAAATGGACCGAACCCTAGAACAAATGGTGAAAGCAAAGCTATACAGACAAAATCTCACATGGAAGCATACACATATACACTCACAAAAAGAGGAAAAGGGGAAAAAATAATATATCCTGCTCCCAAAGTCCACCTCCTCAATTTGGGATGATTTGTTGTCTATTCAGGTATTCAACAGATGCAGCTACATCAGATTGTTTGTGGAGGTTTAATGCACTTCTTCTGAGGCTGCTGGGAGAGATTTCCCTTTCTCTTCTTTGTTCGCACAGCTCCTGGGTTTCAGCTTTGGATTTGGGCCCACCTCTGCATGTAGGTCGCCTGAGGGCATTTGTTCTTCGCTCACACAGGACGGGGTTAAAGGAGCAGCTGACTCGGGGGCTCTGGCTCACTCAGGCCTGGGGGAGGGAGGGTTCCCTACGCCGGGCAAGCTTGCGGCCGCAGAGGCAGGCGTGACGTTGCAGCAGTCTGAGGCGCGCCGTGCATTCTCTTGGGGAAGTTGTCCCTGGATCACGGGACCCTGGCACTGGGGGGTTGCACAGGCTCCTGGGAGGGGCCGTGTGGATAGTGACCTGTGCTCGCACACAGGTTTCTTGGTGGTGGCAGCAGCAGCCTTGGCGTCTCATGTCCGTCGCTGGGGACCGCGTTGATAGCCGTGGCTTGCGCCTGTCTCTGGAGCTCGTTTAGCGTGTGCTCTCAATCACCTCTCCTCATGCACCAGGAAACAAAGAGTCAAGAAAAAGGCTCTTGCCTGTTCGGCAGCTCCAGGCCTTTTCCCGGACTCCCTCCTGGCTAGCTGTGGTGCACTAGCCCCATTCAGGCTGTTTTATGCCGCCAACCCCAGTCCTCTCCCTGGGATCTGCCCGAGGCCCGAGCCTCAGCTCCCATTCCCAGCCCGTGCCGGCGGGTGAGCAGACAAGACTCTCGGGCTGTTAAGTGCTGCTCAGCACCGGACCTCTGTGCGGGAATCTCTCCGCGTTGCCCTCTGCACCCCTGTTGCTGCGCTCTCCTCCGTGGCTCTGAAGCTTCCCCCCTCTGCCACCTGCAGTGTCCGCCCACGAAGGGCCTTCCTAGTGTGTGGAAACCTTTCCTCCTTCACAGCTCCCTCCCACTGGTGCAGGTCGCGTCTTTATTCTTTTGTACCTGTTCCTTCTTTTTTCTTTTGCCCTACCCAGGTACGTGGGGAATTTCTTGCCTTTGGGGAGGTCTGACGTCTTCTGCCAGCGTTCAGTGGGTGTTCTATAGGAGCAGTTCCACGTGTAGATTTAGTTCTGATGTATCTGTGGGGAGGAAGTTGATCTCCGCATCTTACTCTTCTGGAGTCTTGCCCAGACCCCTCCCTTTTCTTCTTGATGAGTCTGGCTAATGGTTTATCAATTTTCTTTATCTTCTCAAAGAACCAGCTTTTAGTTTTATTGATCTTTGCTATTGTTTCCTTCATTTCTTTTTCATTTATTTCTGATCTGATCTTTATGATTGCTTTCCTTCTGCTATCTTTGGGGTATTTTTATTCTGCTTTCTCTTATTGCTTTAGGTGAAAGGTTAGGTTGTTTATTCGAGATGTTTCCTGTTCCCTGAGGTAGGCTTGTATTACTATAAACTTACCTTTTAGAACTGCTTTTGCTTCATCCCATAGGTTTTGGGTCGTCGTGTCTCCATTGTGATTTGTTTCTAGGTATTTTTTGATTTCCCCTTTGATTTCTTCAGTGATCACTTGGTTATTAACTAGTGTATTAAGTAGTGTATCATTTTGGATGATCTGTCCATTGGTGAACGTGGGGTGTTAAAGTCCCCTACTATGATTGTGTTACTGTCGATTTCCCCTTTTATGGCTGTTAGTATTTGCCTTATGTATAGAGGTGCACCTATGTTGGGTGCATAAATATTTACAATTCTTCTACCTTCTTCTTGGATCGATCCCTTGATCATTATATAGTGTCCTTCTTTGTCTCTTGTAATAGTCTTTATTTTAAAGTCAATTTTGTCTGATATGAGAATTGCTACTCCAGCTTTCTTTTGATTTCCATTTGCATGGAATATCTTTGTCCATCCCCTCACTTTCAGTATGTATGTGTCCCTAGGTCTGAAGTGGGTCTCTTGTAGACAGCATACATACGCGTCTTGTTTTTGTATCCATTCAGCCAGTCTGTGTCTTTTGGTGGGAGCATTTAATCCATTTACATTTCAAGTAATTGTCGATATGTATATTCCGATTCCCATTTTCTTAAATGTTTTGGGTTTGTTATTGTAGGTGTTTTCCTTCTCTTGTGTTTCTTGCCTAGAGAAGTTCCTTTAGCATTTGTTGTGAAGCTGGTTTGGTGATGCTGAACTCTCTCAGCTTTTGCTTGTCCGTAAAGGTTTTAATTTCTCCATCAAATCTGAATGAGATCCTTGCTGGGTAGAGTCATCTTGGTTGTAGGTTTTTCTCCTTCATCACTTTGAGTATATGCTGCCACTCCCTTCTGGCTTGCAGAGTTTCTGCTGAAAGATCAGCGGTTAACCTTAAGGGGATTCCCTTGCGTGTTATTTGTTGTTTTTCCCTTACTGCGTTTTATATGTTTTCTTTATATTTAATTTTTGATAATTTGATTAATATGTGTCTTGGCGTGTTTCTCCTTGGATTTATCCTGTATGGGACTCTCTCTGTGCTTCCAGGACTTGACTAACTATTTCCTTTCCCATATTAGGGAAGTTTTCAACTATAATCTCTTCAAATATTTTCTCAGTCCCTTTCCTTTTCTCTTCTTCTTCTGGGACCCCTATAATTCGAATGTAGGTGTGTTTAATGTTGTCCCAGACGTCTCTGAGACTGTCCTCAGTTCTTTTCATTCTTTTTACTTTATTCTCTTCTGCAGTCGTTATTTCCACTATTTTACCTTCCAGGTCACTTACCCGTTCTTCTGCCTCAGTTATTCTGCTATTGATCCCTTCTAGAGTATTTTAAATTTCATTTATTGTGTTTTTCATCGTTGCTTGGTTCCTCTTTAGGTCTACGTCCTTGTTAAGTGTTTCTTGCATTTTGCCTATTCCATGTCCAAGATTTTGTATCATCATTACTATCATTATTCTGAATTCTTTTTCAGGTAGACTGCCTATTTCCTCTTCATTTGTTAGGTCTGGTATGTTTTTACCTTGCTCCTTCATCTGCTGTGTGTTTTTCTGTCTTCTCATTTTGCTTCTCTGACTGTGTTTGGGGTCTCCTTTTCACAGGCTGCAGGTTCGTAGTTCCTGTTGTTTTTGGTATCTGTCCCCAGTGCCTAAGGTTGGTTCAGTGGGTTGTGTAGGCTTCCTGGTGGAGGGGACTAGTGCCTGTGTTCAGGTGGATGAGGCTGGATCTTGTCTTTCTGGTGGGCACGTCCACGTCTGGTGGTGTGTTTTGCGGTGTCTGTGGCTTTATTATGACTTTTGGCAGCCTCTCTGCTAATGGATGGGGCTGTGTACTTGTCTTGCTAGTTGTTTGGCATAGGGTGTCCAGCAGTGTAGCTTGCTGGTCGTTGAGTGAAGCTGGGTCTTGGCGTTGAGACGGAGATCTCTGAGAGATTTTCTCCCTTTGGTATTACGTGGAGCTGGGGAGGTCTCTTGTGGACCAGTGTCCTGAGGTTGGCCCTCCCACATCAGAGGCGCATCCCTGATGCCTGGCTGGAGCACCGAGAGCCTTTCATCCACATGGCTCAGAACAAAAGGGAGAAAACATAGAAAGTAAGAAATATAGAGTGTAAAATAAAATAAAATAAAGTAAGAGAAAATAAAATAAACTTATTATAATAAAAAATAAGAAAACCATTATTAAGGAAAAATTTATTAATAATTTTTTTTTAATTTTTTAAAATAATTTTTTTAAAATAAAGAATAAGCAAAAAATTATTAAGAAAAAAGTTTTTTATTGTTTCTAATAAAAAATAAGAAAAACATTATTATGAAATTATGTAGAAAATATTTTTCTTAATTATTTAAAATAAAAAATAAAAAAGTTCTTAAGAAAAACGTATTTAATTTTTTTAAATAAAAATAAGAAAAGAATTATTACGAAAAAATGTATTAAGAAAATATTTTTTAAGTCAAAACAATCAAACAAAAACACCCCCCAAAAAACAAATGGACCGAACCCTAGAACAAATGGTGTAAGCAAAGCTATACAGACAAAATCTCACATGGAAGCATACACATATACACTCACAAAAAGAGGAAAAGGGGAAAAAATAATATATCCTGCTCCCAAAGTCCACCTCCTCAATTTGGGATGATTCGTTGTCTATTCAGGTATTCAACAGATGCAGCTACATCAGATTGTTTGTGGAGGTTTAATGCACTTCTTCTGAGGCTGCTGGGAGAGATTTCCCTTTCTCTTCTTTGTTCGCACAGCTCCTGGGTTTCAGCTTTGGATTTGGGCCCACCTCTGCATGTAGGTCGCCTGAGGGCATTTGTTCTTCGCTCACACAGGACGGGGTTAAAGGAGCAGCTGACTCGGGGGCTCTGGCTCACTCAGGCCTGGGGGAGGGAGGGTTCCCTACGCCGGGCAAGCTTGCGGCCGCAGAGGCAGGCGTGACGTTGCAGCAGTCTGAGGCGCGCCGTGCGTTCTCTTGGGGAAGTTGTCCCTGGATCACGGGACCCTGGCACTGGGGGGTTGCACAGGCTCCTGGGAGGGGCCGTGTGGATAGTGACCTGTGCTCGCACACAGGTTTCTTGGTGGTGGCAGCAGCAGCCTTGGCGTCTCATGTCCGTCGCTGGGGACCGCGTTGATAGCCGTGGCTTGTGCCTGTCTCTGGAGCTCGTTTAGCGTGTGCTCTCAATCACCTCTCCTCATGCACCAGGAAACAAAGAGTCAAGAAAAAGGCTCTTGCCTGTTCGGCAGCTCCAGGCCTTTTCCCGGACTCCCTCCTGGCTAGCTGTGGTGCACTAGCCCCATTCAGGCTGTGTTTATGCCGCCAACCCCAGTCCTCTCCCTGGGATCTGCCCGAGGCCCGAGCCTCAGCTCCCAGTCCCAGCCCGTGCCGGCGGGTGAGCAGACAAGACTCTCGGGCTGTTAAGTGCTGCTCAGCACCGGACCTCTGTGCGGGAATCTCTCCGCGTTGCCCTCTGCACCCCTGTTGCTGCGCTCTCCTCCGTGGCTCTGAAGCTTCCCCCCTCTGCCACCTGCAGTGTCCGCCCACGAAGGGCCTTCCTAGTGTGTGGAAACCTTTCCTCCTTCACAGCTCCCTCCCACTGGTGCAGGTCGCGTCTTTATTCTTTTGTACCTGTTCCTTCTTTTTTCTTTTGCCCTACCCAGGTACGTGGGGAATTTCTTGCCTTTGGGGAGGTCTGACGTCTTCTGCCAGCGTTCAGTGGGTGTTCTATAGGAGCAGTTCCACGTGTAGATTTAGTTCTGATGTATCTGTGGGGAGGAAGTTGATCTCCGCATCTTACTCTACTGGAGTCTTGCCCAGACCCCTCCCTTTTCTTCTTGATGAGTCTGGCTAATGGTTTATCAATTTTCTTTATCTTCTCAAAGAACCAGCTTTTAGTTTTATTGATCTTTGCTATTGTTTCCTTCATTTCTTTTTCATTTATTTCTGATCTGATCTTTATGATTGCTTTCCTTCTGCTATCTTTGGGGTATTTTTATTCTGCTTTCTCTTATTGCTTTAGGTGAAAGGTTAGGTTGTTTATTCGAGATGTTTCCTGTTCCCTGAGGTAGGCTTGTATTACTATAAACTTACCTTTTAGAACTGCTTTTGCTTCATCCCATAGGTTTTGGGTCGTCGTGTCTCCATTGTGATTTGTTTCTAGGTATTTTTTGATTTCCCCTTTGATTTCTTCAGTGATCACTTGGTTATTAACTAGTGTATTAAGTAGTGTATCATTTTGGATGATCTGTCCATTGGTGAACGTGGGGTGTTAAAGTCCCCTACTATGATTGTGTTACTGTCGATTTCCCCTTTTATGGCTGTTAGTATTTGCCTTATGTATAGAGGTGCACCTATGTTGGGTGCATAAATATTTACAATTCTTCTACCTTCTTCTTGGATCGATCCCTTGATCATTATATAGTGTCCTTCTTTGTCTCTTGTAATAGTCTTTATTTTAAAGTCAATTTTGTCTGATATGAGAATTGCTACTCCAGCTTTCTTTTGATTTCCATTTGCATGGAATATCTTTGTCCATCCCCTCACTTTCAGTATGTATGTGTCCCTAGGTCTGAAGTGGGTCTCTTGTAGACAGCATACATACGCGTCTTGTTTTTGTATCCATTCAGCCAGTCTGTGTCTTTTGGTGGGAGCATTTAATCCATTTACATTTCAAGTAATTGTCGATATGTATATTCCGATTCCCATTTTCTTAAATGTTTTGGGTTTGTTATTGTAGGTGTTTTCCTTCTCTTGTGTTTCTTGCCTAGAGAAGTTCCTTTAGCATTTGTTGTGAAGCTGGTTTGGTGATGCTGAACTCTCTCAGCTTTTGCTTGTCCGTAAAGGTTTTAATTTCTCCATCAAATCTGAATGAGATCCTTGCTGGGTAGAGTCATCTTGGTTGTAGGTTTTTCTCCTTCATCACTTTGAGTATATGCTGCCACTCCCTTCTGGCTTGCAGAGTTTCTGCTGAAAGATCAGCGGTTAACCTTAAGGGGATTCCCTTGCGTGTTATTTGTTGTTTTTCCCTTACTGCGTTTTATATGTTTTCTTTATATTTAATTTTTGATAATTTGATTAATATGTGTCTTGGCGTGTTTCTCCTTGGATTTATCCTGTATGGGACTCTCTCTGTGCTTCCAGGACTTGACTAACTATTTCCTTTCCCATATTAGGGAAGTTTTCAACTATAATCTCTTCAAATATTTTCTCAGTCCCTTTCCTTTTCTCTTCTTCTTCTGGGACCCCTATAATTCGAATGTAGGTGTGTTTAATGTTGTCCCAGACGTCTCTGAGACTGTCCTCAGTTCTTTTCATTCTTTTTACTTTATTCTCTTCTGCAGTCGTTATTTCCACTATTTTACCTTCCAGGTCACTTACCCGTTCTTCTGCCTCAGTTATTCTGCTATTGATCCCTTCTAGAGTATTTTAAATTTCATTTATTGTGTTTTTCATCGTTGCTTGGTTCCTCTTTAGGTCTACGTCCTTGTTAAGTGTTTCTTGCATTTTGCCTATTCCATGTCCAAGATTTTGTATCATCATTACTATCATTATTCTGAATTCTTTTTCAGGTAGACTGCCTATTTCCTCTTCATTTGTTAGGTCTGGTATGTTTTTACCTTGCTCCTTCATCTGCTGTGTGTTTTTCTGTCTTCTCATTTTGCTTCTCTGACTGTGTTTGGGGTCTCCTTTTCACAGGCTGCAGGTTCGTAGTTCCTGTTGTTTTTGGTATCTGTCCCCAGTGCCTAAGGTTGGTTCAGTGGGTTGTGTAGGCTTCCTGGTGGAGGGGACTAGTGCCTGTGTTCAGGTGGATGAGGCTGGATCTTGTCTTTCTGGTGGGCACGTCCACGTCTGGTGGTGTGTTTTGCGGTGTCTGTGGCTTTATTATGACTTTTGGCAGCCTCTCTGCTAATGGATGGGGCTGTGTACTTGTCTTGCTAGTTGTTTGGCATAGGGTGTCCAGCAGTGTAGCTTGCTGGTCGTTGAGTGAAGCTGGGTCTTGGCGTTGAGACGGAGATCTCTGAGAGATTTTCTCCCTTTGGTATTACGTGGAGCTGGGGAGGTCTCTTGTGGACCAGTGTCCTGAGGTTGGCCCTCCCACATCAGAGGCGCATCCCTGATGCCTGGCTGGAGCACCGAGAGCCTTTCATCCACATGGCTCAGAACAAAAGGGAGAAAACATAGAAAGTAAGAAATATAGAGTGTAAAATAAAATAAAATAAAGTAAGAGAAAATAAAATAAACTTATTATAATAAAAAATAAGAAAAACCTTATTAAGGAATAATTTATTAATATTTTTTTTTTAATTTTTTAAAATAATTTTTTAAAAATAAAGAATAAGGAAAAAATTATTAAGAAAAAAGTTTTTTATTGTTTCTAATAAAAAATAAGAAAATCATTATTATGAAATTATGTAGAAAATATTTTTCTTAATTATTTAAAATAAAAAATAAAAAAGTTCTTAAGAAAAACGTATTTAATTTTTTTAAATAAAAATAAGAAAAGAATTATTACGAAAAAATGTATTAAGAAAATATTTTTTAAGTCAAAACAATCAAACAAAAACACCCCCCAAAAAACAAATGGACCGAACCCTAGAACAAATGGTGAAAGCAAAGCTATACAGACAAAATCTCACATGGAAGCATACACATATACACTCACAAAAAGAGGAAAAGGGGAAAAAATAATATATCCTGCTCCCAAAGTCCACCTCCTCAATTTGGGATGATTCGTTGTCTATTCAGGTATTCAACAGATGCAGCTACATCAGATTGTTTGTGGAGGTTTAATGCACTTCTTCTGAGGCTGCTGGGAGAGATTTCCCTTTCTCTTCTTTGTTCGCACAGCTCCTGGGTTTCAGCTTTGGATTTGGGCCCACCTCTGCATGTAGGTCGCCTGAGGGCATTTGTTCTTCGCTCACACAGGACGGGGTTAAAGGAGCAGCTGACTCGGGGGCTCTGGCTCACTCAGGCCTGGGGGAGGGAGGGTTCCCTACGCCGGGCAAGCTTGCGGCCGCAGAGACAGGCGTGACGTTGCAGCAGTCTGAGGCGCGCCGTGCGTTCTCTTGGGGAAGTTGTCCCTGGATCACGGGACCCTGGCACTGGGGGGTTGCACAGGCTCCTGGGAGGGGCCGTGTGGATAGTGACCTGTGCTCGCACACAGGTTTCTTGGTGGTGGCAGCAGCAGCCTTGGCGTCTCATGTCCGTCGCTGGGGACCGCGTTGATAGCCGTGGCTTGCGCCTGTCTCTGGAGCTCGTTTAGCGTGTGCTCTCAATCACCTCTCCTCATGCACCAGGAAACAAAGAGTCAAGAAAAAGGCTCTTGCCTGTTCGGCAGCTCCAGGCCTTTTCCCGGACTCCCTCCTGGCTAGCTGTGGTGCACTAGCCCCATTCAGGCTGTGTTTATGCCGCCAACCCCAGTCCTCTCCCTGGGATCTGCCCGAGGCCCGAGCCTCAGCTCCCAGTCCCAGCCCGCGCCGGCGGGTGAGCAGACAAGACTCTCGGGCTGTTAAGTGCTGCTCAGCACCGGTCCTCTGTGCGGGAATCTCTCCGCGTTGCCCTCTGCACCCTTGTTGCTGCGCTCTCCTCCGTGGCTCTGAAGCTTCCCCCCTCTGCCACCTGCAGTGTCCGCCCACGAAGGGCCTTCCTAGTGTGTGGAAACCTTTCCTCCTTCACAGCTCCCTCCCACTGGTGCAGGTCGCGTCTTTATTCTTTTGTACCTGTTCCTTCTTTTTTCTTTTGCCCTACCCAGGTACGTGGGGAATTTCTTGCCTTTGGGGAGGTCTGACGTCTTCTGCCAGCGTTCAGTGGGTGTTCTATAGGAGCAGTTCCACGTGTAGATTTAGTTCTGATGTATCTGTGGGGAGGAAGTTGATCTCCGCGTCTTACTCTTCTGGAGTCTTGCCCAGACCCCTCCCTTTTCTTCTTGATGAGTCTGGCTAATGGTTTATCAATTTTCTTTACCTTCTCAAAGAACCAGCTTTTAGTTTTATTGATCTTTGCTATTGTTTCCTTCATTTCTTTTTCATTTATTTCTGATCTGATCTTTATGATTGCTTTCCTTCTGCTATCTTTGGGGTATTTTTATTCTGCTTTCTCTTATTGCTTTAGGTGAAAGGTTAGGTTGTTTATTCGAGATGTTTCCTGTTCCCTGAGGTAGGCTTGTATTACTATAAACTTACCTTTTAGAACTGCTTTTGCTTCATCCCATAGGTTTTGGGTCGTCGTGTCTCCATTGTGATTTGTTTCTAGGTATTTTTTGATTTCCCCTTTGATTTCTTCAGTGATCACTTGGTTATTAACTAGTGTATTAAGTAGTGTATCATTTTGGATGATCTGTCCATTGGTGAACGTGGGGTGTTAAAGTCCCCTACTATGATTGTGTTACTGTCGATTTCCCCTTTTACGGCTGTTAGTATTTGCCTTATGTATAGAGGTGCTCCTACGTTGGGTGCATAAATATTTACAATTCTTCTACCTTCTTCTTGGATCGATCCCTTGATCATTATATAGTGTCCTTCTTTGTCTCTTGTAATAGTCTTTATTTTAAAGTCAATTTTGTCTGATATGAGAATTGCTACTCCAGCTTTCTTTTGATTTCCATTTGCATGGAATATCTTTGTCCATCCCCTCACTTTCAGTATGTATGTGTCCCTAGGTCTGATGTGGGTCTCTTGCAGACAGCATACATACACGTCTTGTTTTTGTATCCATTCAGCCAGTCTGTGTCTTTTGGTGGGAGCATTTAATCCATTTACATTTCAAGTAATTGTCGAAATGTATACTCCGATTCCCATTTTCTTAAATGTTTTGGGTTTGTTATTGTAGGTGCTTTCCTTCTCTTGTGTTTCTTGCCTAGAGAAGTTCCTTTAGCATTTGTTGTGAAGCTGGTTTGGTGATGCTGAACTCTCTCAGCTTTTGCTTGTCCGTAAAGGTTTTAATTTCTCCATCAAATCTGAATGAGATCCTTGCTGGGTAGAGTCATCTTGGTTGTAGGTTTTTCTCCTTCATCACTTTGAGTATATGCTGCCACTCCCTTCTGGCTTGCAGAGTTTCTGCTGAAAGATCAGCGGTTAACCTTAAGGGGATTCCCTTGCGTGTTATTTGTTGTTTTTCCCTTACTGCTTTTTATATGTTTTCTTTATATTTAATTTTTGATAATTTGATTAATATGTGTCTTGGCGTGTTTCTCCTTGGATTTATCCTGTATGGGACTCTCTCTGTGCTTCCAGGACTTGACTAACTATTTCCTTTCCCATATTAGGGAAGTTTTCAACTATAATCTCTTCAAATATTTTCTCAGTCCCTTTCCTTTTCTCTTCTTCTTCTGGGACCCCTATAATTCGAATGTAGGTGCGTTTAATGTTGTCCCAGACGTCTCTGAGACTGTCCTCAGTTCTTTTCATTCTTTTTACTTTATTCTCTTCTGCAGTCGTTATTTCCACTATTTTACCTTCCAGGTCACTTACCCGTTCTTCTGCCTCAGTTATTCTGCTATTGATCCCTTCTAGAGTATTTTAAATTTCATTTATTGTGTTTTTCATCGTTGCTTGGTTCCTCTTTAGGTCTACGTCCTTGTTAAGTGTTTCTTGCATTTTGCCTATTCCATGTCCAAGATTTTGTATCATCATTACTATCATTATTCTGAATTCTTTTTCAGGTAGACTGCCTATTTCCTCTTCATTTGTTAGGTCTGGAATGTTTTTACCTTGCTCCTTCATCTGCTGTGTGTTTTTCTGTCTTCTCATTTTGCTTCTCTGACTGTGTTTGGGGTCTCCTTTTCACAGGCTGCAGGTTCGTAGTTCCTGTTGTTTTTGGTATCTGTCCCCAGTGCCTAAGGTTGGTTCAGTGGGTTGTGTAGGCTTCCTGGTGGAGGGGACTAGTGCCTGTGTTCAGGTGGATGAGGCTGGATCTTGTCTTTCTGGTGGGCACGTCCACGTCTGGTGGTGTGTTTTGCGGTGTCTGTGGCTTTATTATGACTTTTGGCAGCGTCTCTGCTAATGGATGGGGCTGTGTACTTGTCTTGCTAGTTGTTTGGCATAGGGTGTCCAGCAGTGTAGCTTGCTGGTCGTTGAGTGAAGCTGGGTCTTGGCGTTGAGACGGAGATCTCTGAGAGATTTTCTCCCTTTGGTATTACTTGGAGCTGGGGAGGGCTCTTGTGGACCAGTGTCCTGAAGTTGGCCCTCCCACATCAGAGGCGCATCCCTGATGCCTGGCTGGAGCACCGAGAGCCTTTCATCCACATGGCTCAGAACAAAAGGGAGAAAACATAGAAAGTAAGAAATATAGAGTGTAAAATAAAATAAAATAAAGTAAGAGAAAATAAAATAAACTTATTATAATAAAAAATAAGAAAAACATTATTAAGGAAAAATTTATTAATAATTTTTTTTTAATTTTTTAAAATAATTTTTTTTAAATAAAGAATAAGAAAAAAATTATTAAGAAAAAAGTTTTTTATTGTTTCTAATAAAAAATAAGAAAAACATTATTATGAAATTATGTAGAAAATATTTTTCTTAATTATTTAAAATAAAAAATAAAAAAGTTCTTAAGAAAAACGTATTTATTTTTTTTAAATAAAAATAAGAAAAGAATTATTACGAAAAAATGTATTAAGAAAATATTTTTTAAGTCAAAACAATCAAACAAAAACACCCCCCAAAAAACAAATGGACCGAACCCTAGAACAAATGGTGAAAGCAAAGCTATACAGACAAAATCTCACATGGAAGCATACACATATACACTCACAAAAAGAGGAAAAGGGGAAAAAATAATATATCCTGCTCCCAAAGTCCACCTCCTCAATTTGGGATGATTTGTTGTCTATTCAGGTATTCAACAGATGCAGCTACATCAGATTGTTTGTGGAGGTTTAATGCACTTCTTCTGAGGCTGCTGGGAGAGATTTCCCTTTCTCTTCTTTGTTCGCACAGCTCCTGGGTTTCAGCTTTGGATTTGGGCCCACCTCTGCATGTAGGTCGCCTGAGGGCATTTGTTCTTCGCTCACACAGGACGGGGTTAAAGGAGCAGCTGACTCGGGGGCTCTGGCTCACTCAGGCCTGGGGGAGGGAGGGTTCCCTACGCCGGGCAAGCTTGCGGCCGCAGAGGCAGGCGTGACGTTGCAGCAGTCTGAGGCGCGCCGTGCATTCTCTTGGGGAAGTTGTCCCTGGATCACGGGACCCTGGCACTGGGGGGTTGCACAGGCTCCTGGGAGGGGCCGTGTGGATAGTGACCTGTGCTCGCACACAGGTTTCTTGGTGGTGGCAGCAGCAGCCTTGGCGTCTCATGTCCGTCGCTGGGGACCGCGTTGATAGCCGTGGCTTGCGCCTGTCTCTGGAGCTCGTTTAGCGTGTGCTCTCAATCACCTCTCCTCATGCACCAGGAAACAAAGAGTCAAGAAAAAGGCTCTTGCCTGTTCGGCAGCTCCAGGCCTTTTCCCGGACTCCCTCCTGGCTAGCTGTGGTGCACTAGCCCCATTCAGGCTGTTTTATGCCGCCAACCCCAGTCCTCTCCCTGGGATCTGCCCGAGGCCCGAGCCTCAGCTCCCATTCCCAGCCCGTGCCGGCGGGTGAGCAGACAAGACTCTCGGGCTGTTAAGTGCTGCTCAGCACCGGACCTCTGTGCGGGAATCTCTCCGCGTTGCCCTCTGCACCCCTGTTGCTGCGCTCTCCTCCGTGGCTCTGAAGCTTCCCCCCTCTGCCACCTGCAGTGTCCGCCCACGAAGGGCCTTCCTAGTGTGTGGAAACCTTTCCTCCTTCACAGCTCCCTCCCACTGGTGCAGGTCGCGTCTTTATTCTTTTGTACCTGTTCCTTCTTTTTTCTTTTGCCCTACCCAGGTACGTGGGGAATTTCTTGCCTTTGGGGAGGTCTGACGTCTTCTGCCAGCGTTCAGTGGGTGTTCTATAGGAGCAGTTCCACGTGTAGATTTAGTTCTGATGTATCTGTGGGGAGGAAGTTGATCTCCGCATCTTACTCTTCTGGAGTCTTGCCCAGACCCCTCCCTTTTCTTCTTGATGAGTCTGGCTAATGGTTTATCAATTTTCTTTATCTTCTCAAAGAACCAGCTTTTAGTTTTATTGATCTTTGCTATTGTTTCCTTCATTTCTTTTTCATTTATTTCTGATCTGATCTTTATGATTGCTTTCCTTCTGCTATCTTTGGGGTATTTTTATTCTGCTTTCTCTTATTGCTTTAGGTGAAAGGTTAGGTTGTTTATTCGAGATGTTTCCTGTTCCCTGAGGTAGGCTTGTATTACTATAAACTTACCTTTTAGAACTGCTTTTGCTTCATCCCATAGGTTTTGGGTCGTCGTGTCTCCATTGTGATTTGTTTCTAGGTATTTTTTGATTTCCCCTTTGATTTCTTCAGTGATCACTTGGTTATTAACTAGTGTATTAAGTAGTGTATCATTTTGGATGATCTGTCCATTGGTGAACGTGGGGTGTTAAAGTCCCCTACTATGATTGTGTTACTGTCGATTTCCCCTTTTACGGCTGTTAGTATTTGCCTTATGTATAGAGGTGCTCCTACGTTGGGTGCATAAATATTTACAATTCTTCTACCTTCTTCTTGGATCGATCCCTTGATCATTATATAGTGTCCTTCTTTGTCTCTTGTAATAGTCTTTATTTTAAAGTCAATTTTGTCTGATATGAGAATTGCTACTCCAGCTTTCTTTTGATTTCCATTTGCATGGAATATCTTTGTCCATCCCCTCACTTTCAGTATGTATGTGTCCCTAGGTCTGATGTGGGTCTCTTGCAGACAGCATACATACACGTCTTGTTTTTGTATCCATTCAGCCAGTCTGTGTCTTTTGGTGGGAGCATTTAATCCATTTACATTTCAAGTAATTGTCGAAATGTATACTCCGATTCCCATTTTCTTAAATGTTTTGGGTTTGTTATTGTAGGTGCTTTCCTTCTCTTGTGTTTCTTGCCTAGAGAAGTTCCTTTAGCATTTGTTGTGAAGCTGGTTTGGTGATGCTGAACTCTCTCAGCTTTTGCTTGTCCGTAAAGGTTTTAATTTCTCCATCAAATCTGAATGAGATCCTTGCTGGGTAGAGTCATCTTGGTTGTAGGTTTTTCTCCTTCATCACTTTGAGTATATGCTGCCACTCCCTTCTGGCTTGCAGAGTTTCTGCTGAAAGATCAGCGGTTAACCTTAAGGGGATTCCCTTGCGTGTTATTTGTTGTTTTTCCCTTACTGCTTTTTATATGTTTTCTTTATATTTAATTTTTGATAATTTGATTAATATGTGTCTTGGCGTGTTTCTCCTTGGATTTATCCTGTATGGGACTCTCTCTGTGCTTCCAGGACTTGACTAACTATTTCCTTTCCCATATTAGGGAAGTTTTCAACTATAATCTCTTCAAATATTTTCTCAGTCCCTTTCCTTTTCTCTTCTTCTTCTGGGACCCCTATAATTCGAATGTAGGTGCGTTTAATGTTGTCCCAGACGTCTCTGAGACTGTCCTCAGTTCTTTTCATTCTTTTTACTTTATTCTCTTCTGCAGTCGTTATTTCCACTATTTTACCTTCCAGGTCACTTACCCGTTCTTCTGCCTCAGTTATTCTGCTATTGATCCCTTCTAGAGTATTTTAAATTTCATTTATTGTGTTTTTCATCGTTGCTTGGTTCCTCTTTAGGTCTACGTCCTTGTTAAGTGTTTCTTGCATTTTGCCTATTCCATGTCCAAGATTTTGTATCATCATTACTATCATTATTCTGAATTCTTTTTCAGGTAGACTGCCTATTTCCTCTTCATTTGTTAGGTCTGGAATGTTTTTACCTTGCTCCTTCATCTGCTGTGTGTTTTTCTGTCTTCTCATTTTGCTTCTCTGACTGTGTTTGGGGTCTCCTTTTCACAGGCTGCAGGTTCGTAGTTCCTGTTGTTTTTGGTATCTGTCCCCAGTGCCTAAGGTTGGTTCAGTGGGTTGTGTAGGCTTCCTGGTGGAGGGGACTAGTGCCTGTGTTCAGGTGGATGAGGCTGGATCTTGTCTTTCTGGTGGGCACGTCCACGTCTGGTGGTGTGTTTTGCGGTGTCTGTGGCTTTATTATGACTTTTGGCAGCGTCTCTGCTAATGGATGGGGCTGTGTACTTGTCTTGCTAGTTGTTTGGCATAGGGTGTCCAGCAGTGTAGCTTGCTGGTCGTTGAGTGAAGCTGGGTCTTGGCGTTGAGACGGAGATCTCTGAGAGATTTTCTCCCTTTGGTATTACTTGGAGCTGGGGAGGGCTCTTGTGGACCAGTGTCCTGAAGTTGGCCCTCCCACATCAGAGGCGCATCCCTGATGCCTGGCTGGAGCACCGAGAGCCTTTCATCCACATGGCTCAGAACAAAAGGGAGAAAACATAGAAAGTAAGAAATATAGAGTGTAAAATAAAATAAAATAAAGTAAGAGAAAATAAAATAAACTTATTATAATAAAAAATAAGAAAAACATTATTAAGGAAAAATTTATTAATAATTTTTTTTTAATTTTTTAAAATAATTTTTTTTAAATAAAGAATAAGAAAAAAATTATTAAGAAAAAAGTTTTTTATTGTTTCTAATAAAAAATAAGAAAAACATTATTATGAAATTATGTAGAAAATATTTTTCTTAATTATTTAAAATAAAAAATAAAAAAGTTCTTAAGAAAAACGTATTTATTTTTTTTAAATAAAAATAAGAAAAGAATTATTACGAAAAAATGTATTAAGAAAATATTTTTTAAGTCAAAACAATCAAACAAAAACACCCCCCAAAAAACAAATGGACCGAACCCTAGAACAAATGGTGAAAGCAAAGCTATACAGACAAAATCTCACATGGAAGCATACACATATACACTCACAAAAAGAGGAAAAGGGGAAAAAATAATATATCCTGCTCCCAAAGTCCACCTCCTCAATTTGGGATGATTTGTTGTCTATTCAGGTATTCAACAGATGCAGCTACATCAGATTGTTTGTGGAGGTTTAATGCACTTCTTCTGAGGCTGCTGGGAGAGATTTCCCTTTCTCTTCTTTGTTCGCACAGCTCCTGGGTTTCAGCTTTGGATTTGGGCCCACCTCTGCATGTAGGTCGCCTGAGGGCATTTGTTCTTCGCTCACACAGGACGGGGTTAAAGGAGCAGCTGACTCGGGGGCTCTGGCTCACTCAGGCCTGGGGGAGGGAGGGTTCCCTACGCCGGGCAAGCTTGCGGCCGCAGAGGCAGGCGTGACGTTGCAGCAGTCTGAGGCGCGCCGTGCATTCTCTTGGGGAAGTTGTCCCTGGATCACGGGACCCTGGCACTGGGGGGTTGCACAGGCTCCTGGGAGGGGCCGTGTGGATAGTGACCTGTGCTCGCACACAGGTTTCTTGGTGGTGGCAGCAGCAGCCTTGGCGTCTCATGTCCGTCGCTGGGGACCGCGTTGATAGCCGTGGCTTGCGCCTGTCTCTGGAGCTCGTTTAGCGTGTGCTCTCAATCACCTCTCCTCATGCACCAGGAAACAAAGAGTCAAGAAAAAGGCTCTTGCCTGTTCGGCAGCTCCAGGCCTTTTCCCGGACTCCCTCCTGGCTAGCTGTGGTGCACTAGCCCCATTCAGGCTGTTTTATGCCGCCAACCCCAGTCCTCTCCCTGGGATCTGCCCGAGGCCCGAGCCTCAGCTCCCATTCCCAGCCCGTGCCGGCGGGTGAGCAGACAAGACTCTCGGGCTGTTAAGTGCTGCTCAGCACCGGACCTCTGTGCGGGAATCTCTCCGCGTTGCCCTCTGCACCCCTGTTGCTGCGCTCTCCTCCGTGGCTCTGAAGCTTCCCCCCTCTGCCACCTGCAGTGTCCGCCCACGAAGGGCCTTCCTAGTGTGTGGAAACCTTTCCTCCTTCACAGCTCCCTCCCACTGGTGCAGGTCGCGTCTTTATTCTTTTGTACCTGTTCCTTCTTTTTTCTTTTGCCCTACCCAGGTACGTGGGGAATTTCTTGCCTTTGGGGAGGTCTGACGTCTTCTGCCAGCGTTCAGTGGGTGTTCTATAGGAGCAGTTCCACGTGTAGATTTAGTTCTGATGTATCTGTGGGGAGGAAGTTGATCTCCGCATCTTACTCTTCTGGAGTCTTGCCCAGACCCCTCCCTTTTCTTCTTGATGAGTCTGGCTAATGGTTTATCAATTTTCTTTATCTTCTCAAAGAACCAGCTTTTAGTTTTATTGATCTTTGCTATTGTTTCCTTCATTTCTTTTTCATTTATTTCTGATCTGATCTTTATGATTGCTTTCCTTCTGCTATCTTTGGGGTATTTTTATTCTGCTTTCTCTTATTGCTTTAGGTGAAAGGTTAGGTTGTTTATTCGAGATGTTTCCTGTTCCCTGAGGTAGGCTTGTATTACTATAAACTTACCTTTTAGAACTGCTTTTGCTTCATCCCATAGGTTTTGGCTCGTCGTGTCTCCATTGTGATTTGTTTCTAGGTATTTTTTGATTTCCCCTTTGATTTCTTCAGTGATCACTTGGTTATTAACTAGTGTATTAAGTAGTGTATCATTTTGGATGATCTGTCCATTGGTGAACGTGGGGTGTTAAAGTCCCCTACTATGATTGTGTTACTGTCGATTTCCCCTTTTATGGCTGTTAGTATTTGCCTTATGTATAGAGGTGCACCTATGTTGGGTGCATAAATATTTACAATTCTTCTACCTTCTTCTTGGATCGATCCCTTGATCATTATATAGTGTCCTTCTTTGTCTCTTGTAATAGTCTTTATTTTAAAGTCAATTTTGTCTGATATGAGAATTGCTACTCCAGCTTTCTTTTGATTTCCATTTGCATGGAATATCTTTGTCCATCCCCTCACTTTCAGTATGTATGTGTCCCTAGGTCTGAAGTGGGTCTCTTGTAGACAGCATACATACGCGTCTTGTTTTTGTATCCATTCAGCCAGTCTGTGTCTTTTGGTGGGAGCATTTAATCCATTTACATTTCAAGTAATTGTCGATATGTATATTCCGATTCCCATTTTCTTAAATGTTTTGGGTTTGTTATTGTAGGTGTTTTCCTTCTCTTGTGTTTCTTGCCTAGAGAAGTTCCTTTAGCATTTGTTGTGAAGCTGGTTTGGTGATGCTGAACTCTCTCAGCTTTTGCTTGTCCGTAAAGGTTTTAATTTCTCCATCAAATCTGAATGAGATCCTTGCTGGGTAGAGTCATCTTGGTTGTAGGTTTTTCTCCTTCATCACTTTGAGTATATGCTGCCACTCCCTTCTGGCTTGCAGAGTTTCTGCTGAAAGATCAGCGGTTAACCTTAAGGGGATTCCCTTGCGTGTTATTTGTTGTTTTTCCCTTACTGCTTTTTATATGTTTTCTTTATATTTAATTTTTGATAATTTGATTAATATGTGTCTTGGCGTGTTTCTCCTTGGATTTATCCTGTATGGGACTCTCTCTGTGCTTCCAGGACTTGACTAACTATTTCCTTTCCCATATTAGGGAAGTTTTCAACTATAATCTCTTCAAATATTTTCTCAGTCCCTTTCCTTTTCTCTTCTTCTTCTGGGACCCCTATAATTCGAATGTAGGTGTGTTTAATGTTGTCCCAGACGTCTCTGAGACTGTCCTCAGTTCTTTTCATTCTTTTTACTTTATTCTCTTCTGCAGTCGTTATTTCCACTATTTTACCTTCCAGGTCACTTACCCGTTCTTCTGCCTCAGTTATTCTGCTATTGATCCCTTCTAGAGTATTTTAAATTTCATTTATTGTGTTTTTCATCGTTGCTTGGTTCCTCTTTAGGTCTACGTCCTTGTTAAGTGTTTCTTGCATTTTGCCTATTCCATGTCCAAGATTTTGTATCATCATTACTATCATTATTCTGAATTCTTTTTCAGGTAGACTGCCTATTTCCTCTTCATTTGTTAGGTCTGGTATGTTTTTACCTTGCTCCTTCATCTGCTGTGTGTTTTTCTGTCTTCTCATTTTGCTTCTCTGACTGTGTTTGGGGTCTCCTTTTCACAGGCTGCAGGTTCGTAGTTCCTGTTGTTTTTGGTATCTGTCCCCAGTGCCTAAGGTTGGTTCAGTGGGTTGTGTAGGCTTCCTGGTGGAGGGGACTAGTGCCTGTGTTCAGGTGGATGAGGCTGGATCTTGTCTTTCTGGTGGGCACGTCCACGTCTGGTGGTGTGTTTTGCGGTGTCTGTGGCTTTATTATGACTTTTGGCAGCCTCTCTGCTAATGGATGGGGCTGTGTACTTGTCTTGCTAGTTGTTTGGCATAGGGTGTCCAGCAGTGTAGCTTGCTGGTCGTTGAGTGAAGCTGGGTCTTGGCGTTGAGACGGAGATCTCTGAGAGATTTTCTCCCTTTGGTATTACGTGGAGCTGGGGAGGTCTCTTGTGGACCAGTGTCCTGAGGTTGGCCCTCCCACATCAGAGGCGCATCCCTGATGCCTGGCTGGAGCACCGAGAGCCTTTCATCCACATGGCTCAGAACAAAAGGGAGAAAACATAGAAAGTAAGAAATATAGAGTGTAAAATAAAATAAAATAAAGTAAGAGAAAATAAAATAAACTTATTATAATAAAAAATAAGAAAAACCTTATTAAGGAATAATTTATTAATAATTTTTTTTTAAATTTTTAAAATAATTTTTTTAAAATAAAGAATAAGAAAAAAATTATTAAGAAAAAAGTTTTTTATTGTTTCTAATAAAAAATAAGAAAATCATTATTATGAAATTATGTAGAAAATATTTTTCTTAATTATTTAAAATAAAAAATAAAAAAGTTCTTAAGAAAAACGTATTTAATTTTTTTAAATAAAAATAAGAAAAGAATTATTACGAAAAAATGTATTAAGAAAATATTTTTTAAGTCAAAACAATCAAACAAAAACACCCCCCAAAAAACAAATGGACCGAACCCTAGAACAAATGGTGAAAGCAAAGCTATACAGACAAAATCTCACATGGAAGCATACACATATACACTCACAAAAAGAGGAAAAGGGGAAAAAATAATATATCCTGCTCCCAAAGTCCACCTCCTCAATTTGGGATGATTCGTTGTCTATTCAGGTATTCAACAGATGCAGCTACATCAGATTGTTTGTGGAGGTTTAATGCACTTCTTCTGAGGCTGCTGGGAGAGATTTCCCTTTCTCTTCTTTGTTCGCACAGCTCCTGGGTTTCAGCTTTGGATTTGGGCCCACCTCTGCATGTAGGTCGCCTGAGGGCATTTGTTCTTCGCTCACACAGGACGGGGTTAAAGGAGCAGCTGACTCGGGGGCTCTGGCTCACTCAGGCCTGGGGGAGGGAGGGTTCCCTACGCCGGGCAAGCTTGCGGCCGCAGAGGCAGGCGTGACGTTGCAGCAGTCTGAGGCGCGCCGTGCATTCTCTTGGGGAAGTTGTCCCTGGATCACGGGACCCTGGCACTGGGGGGTTGCACAGGCTCCTGGGAGGAGCCGTGTGGATAGTGACCTGTGCTCGCACACAGGTTTCTTGGTGGTGGCAGCAGCAGCCTTGGCGTCTCATGTCCGTCGCTGGGGACCGCGTTGATAGCCGTGGCTTGCGCCTGTCTCTGGAGCTCGTTTAGCGTGTGCTCTCAATCACCTCTCCTCATGCACCAGGAAACAAAGAGTCAAGAAAAAGGCTCTTGCCTGTTCGGCAGCTCCAGGCCTTTTCCCGGACTCCCTCCTGGCTAGCTGTGGTGCACTAGCCCCATTCAGGCTGTGTTTATGCCGCCAACCCCAGTCCTCTCCCTGGGATCTGCCCGAGGCCCGAGCCTCAGCTCCCAGTCCCAGCCCGTGCCGGCGGGTGAGCAGACAAGACTCTCGGGCTGTTAAGTGCTGCTCAGCACCGGACCTCTGTGCGGGAATCTCTCCGCGTTGCCCTCTGCACCCCTGTTGCTGCGCTCTCCTCCGTGGCTCTGAAGCTTCCCCCCTCTGCCACCTGCAGTGTCCGCCCACGAAGGGCCTTCCTAGTGTGTGGAAACCTTTCCTCCTTCACAGCTCCCTCCCACTGGTGCAGGTCGCGTCTTTATTCTTTTGTACCTGTTCCTTCTTTTTTCTTTTGCCCTACCCAGGTACGTGGGGAATTTCTTGCCTTTGGGGAGGTCTGACGTCTTCTGCCAGCGTTCAGTGGGTGTTCTATAGGAGCAGTTCCACGTGTAGATTTAGTTCTGATGTATCTGTGGGGAGGAAGTTGATCTCCGCATCTTACTCTTCTGGAGTCTTGCCCAGACCCCTCCCTTTTCTTCTTGATGAGTCTGGCTAATGGTTTATCAATTTTCTTTATCTTCTCAACAACCAGCTTTTAGTTTTATTGATCTTTGCTATTGTTTCCTTCATTTCTTTTTCATTTATTTCTGATCTGATCTTTATGATTGCTTTCCTTCTGCTATCTTTGGGGTATTTTTATTCTGCTTTCTCTTATTGCTTTAGGTGAAAGGTTAGGTTGTTTATTCGAGATGTTTCCTGTTCCCTGAGGTAGGCTTGTATTACTATAAACTTACCTTTTAGAACTGCTTTTGCTTCATCCCATAGGTTTTGGGTCGTCGTGTCTCCATTGTGATTTGTTTCTAGGTATTTTTTGATTTCCCCTTTGATTTCTTCAGTGATCACTTGGTTATTAACTAGTGTATTAAGTAGTGTATCATTTTGGATGATCTGTCCATTGGTGAACGTGGGGTGTTAAAGTCCCCTACTATGATTGTGTTACTGTCGATTTCCCCTTTTATGGCTGTTAGTATTTGCCTTATGTATAGAGGTGCACCTATGTTGGGTGCATAAATATTTACAATTCTTCTACCTTCTTCTTGGATCGATCCCTTGATCATTATATAGTGTCCTTCTTTGTCTCTTGTAATAGTCTTTATTTTAAAGTCAATTTTGTCTGATATGAGAATTGCTACTCCAGCTTTCTTTTGATTTCCATTTGCATGGAATATCTTTGTCCATCCCCTCACTTTCAGTATGTATGTGTCCCTAGGTCTGAAGTGGGTCTCTTGTAGACAGCATACATACGCGTCTTGTTTTTGTATCCATTCAGCCAGTCTGTGTCTTTTGGTGGGAGCATTTAATCCATTTACATTTCAAGTAATTGTCGATATGTATATTCCGATTCCCATTTTCTTAAATGTTTTGGGTTTGTTATTGTAGGTGTTTTCCTTCTCTTGTGTTTCTTGCCTAGAGAAGTTCCTTTAGCATTTGTTGTGAAGCTGGTTTGGTGATGCTGAACTCTCTCAGCTTTTGCTTGTCCGTAAAGGTTTTAATTTCTCCATCAAATCTGAATGAGATCCTTGCTGGGTAGAGTCATCTTGGTTGTAGGTTTTTCTCCTTCATCACTTTGAGTATATGCTGCCACTCCCTTCTGGCTTGCAGAGTTTCTGCTGAAAGATCAGCGGTTAACCTTAAGGGGATTCCCTTGCGTGTTATTTGTTGTTTTTCCCTTACTGCTTTTTATATGTTTTCTTTATATTTAATTTTTGATAATTTGATTAATATGTGTCTTGGCGTGTTTCTCCTTGGATTTATCCTGTATGGGACTCTCTCTGTGCTTCCAGGACTTGACTAACTATTTCCTTTCCCATATTAGGGAAGTTTTCAACTATAATCTCTTCAAATATTTTCTCAGTCCCTTTCCTTTTCTCTTCTTCTTCTGGGACCCCTATAATTCGAATGTAGGTGTGTTTAATGTTGTCCCAGACGTCTCTGAGACTGTCCTCAGTTCTTTTCATTCTTTTTACTTTATTCTCTTCTGCAGTCGTTATTTCCACTATTTTACCTTCCAGGTCACTTACCCGTTCTTCTGCCTCAGTTATTCTGCTATTGATCCCTTCTAGAGTATTTTAAATTTCATTTATTGTGTTTTTCATCGTTGCTTGGTTCCTCTTTAGGTCTACGTCCTTGTTAAGTGTTTCTTGCATTTTGCCTATTCCATGTCCAAGATTTTGTATCATCATTACTATCATTATTCTGAATTCTTTTTCAGGTAGACTGCCTATTTCCTCTTCATTTGTTAGGTCTGGTATGTTTTTACCTTGCTCCTTCATCTGCTGTGTGTTTTTCTGTCTTCTCATTTTGCTTCTCTGACTGTGTTTGGGGTCTCCTTTTCACAGGCTGCAGGTTCGTAGTTCCTGTTGTTTTTGGTATCTGTCCCCAGTGCCTAAGGTTGGTTCAGTGGGTTGTGTAGGCTTCCTGGTGGAGGGGACTAGTGCCTGTGTTCAGGTGGATGAGGCTGGATCTTGTCTTTCTGGTGGGCACGTCCACGTCTGGTGGTGTGTTTTGCGGTGTCTGTGGCTTTATTATGACTTTTGGCAGCCTCTCTGCTAATGGATGGGGCTGTGTACTTGTCTTGCTAGTTGTTTGGCATAGGGTGTCCAGCAGTGTAGCTTGCTGGTCGTTGAGTGAAGCTGGGTCTTGGCGTTGAGACGGAGATCTCTGAGAGATTTTCTCCCTTTGGTATTACGTGGAGCTGGGGAGGTCTCTTGTGGACCAGTGTCCTGAGGTTGGCCCTCCCACATCAGAGGCGCATCCCTGATGCCTGGCTGGAGCACCGAGAGCCTTTCATCCACATGGCTCAGAACAAAAGGGAGAAAACATAGAAAGTAAGAAATATAGAGTGTAAAATAAAATAAAATAAAGTAAGAGAAAATAAAATAAACTTATTATAATAAAAAATAAGAAAAACCTTATTAAGGAATAATTTATTAATAATTTTTTTTTAAATTTTTAAAATAATTTTTTTAAAATAAAGAATAAGAAAAAAATTATTAAGAAAAAAGTTTTTTATTGTTTCTAATAAAAAATAAGAAAATCATTATTATGAAATTATGTAGAAAATATTTTTCTTAATTATTTAAAATAAAAAATAAAAAAGTTCTTAAGAAAAACGTATTTAATTTTTTTAAATAAAAATAAGAAAAGAATTATTACGAAAAAATGTATTAAGAAAATATTTTTTAAGTCAAAACAATCAAACAAAAACACCCCCCAAAAAACAAATGGACCGAACCCTAGAACAAATGGTGAAAGCAAAGCTATACAGACAAAATCTCACATGGAAGCATACACATATACACTCACAAAAAGAGGAAAAGGGGAAAAAATAATATATCCTGCTCCCAAAGTCCACCTCCTCAATTTGGGATGATTCGTTGTCTATTCAGGTATTCAACAGATGCAGCTACATCAGATTGTTTGTGGAGGTTTAATGCACTTCTTCTGAGGCTGCTGGGAGAGATTTCCCTTTCTCTTCTTTGTTCGCACAGCTCCTGGGTTTCAGCTTTGGATTTGGGCCCACCTCTGCATGTACGTCGCCTGAGGGCATTTGTTCTTCGCTCACACAGGACGGGGTTAAAGGAGCAGCTGACTCGGGGGCTCTGGCTCACTCAGGCCTGGGGGAGGGAGGGTTCCCTACGCCGGGCAAGCTTGCGGCCGCAGAGGCAGGCGTGACGTTGCAGCAGTCTGAGGCGCGCCGTGCATTCTCTTGGGGAAGTTGTCCCTGGATCACGGGACCCTGGCACTGGGGGGTTGCACAGGCTCCTGGGAGGGGCCGTGTGGATAGTGACCTGTGCTCGCACACAGGTTTCTTGGTGGTGGCAGCAGCAGCCTTGGCGTCTCATGTCCGTCGCTGGGGACCGCGTTGATAGCCGTGGCTTGCGCCTGTCTCTGGAGCTCGTTTAGCGTGTGCTCTCAATCACCTCTCCTCATGCACCAGGAAACAAAGAGTCAAGAAAAAGGCTCTTGCCTGTTCGGCAGCTCCAGGCCTTTTCCCGGACTCCCTCCTGGCTAGCTGTGGTGCACTAGCCCCATTCAGGCTGTTTTATGCCGCCAACCCCAGTCCTCTCCCTGGGATCTGCCCGAGGCCCGAGCCTCAGCTCCCATTCCCAGCCCGTGCCGGCGGGTGAGCAGACAAGACTCTCGGGCTGTTAAGTGCTGCTCAGCACCGGACCTCTGTGCGGGAATCTCTCCGCGTTGCCCTCTGCACCCCTGTTGCTGCGCTCTCCTCCGTGGCTCTGAAGCTTCCCCCCTCTGCCACCTGCAGTGTCCGCCCACGAAGGGCCTTCCTAGTGTGTGGAAACCTTTCCTCCTTCACAGCTCCCTCCCACTGGTGCAGGTCGCGTCTTTATTCTTTTGTACCTGTTCCTTCTTTTTTCTTTTGCCCTACCCAGGTACGTGGGGAATTTCTTGCCTTTGGGGAGGTCTGACGTCTTCTGCCAGCGTTCAGTGGGTGTTCTATAGGAGCAGTTCCACGTGTAGATTTAGTTCTGATGTATCTGTGGGGAGGAAGTTGATCTCCGCATCTTACTCTTCTGGAGTCTTGCCCAGACCCCTCCCTTTTCTTCTTGATGAGTCTGGCTAATGGTTTATCAATTTTCTTTATCTTCTCAAAGAACCAGCTTTTAGTTTTATTGATCTTTGCTATTGTTTCCTTCATTTCTTTTTCATTTATTTCTGATCTGATCTTTATGATTGCTTTCCTTCTGCTATCTTTGGGGTATTTTTATTCTGCTTTCTCTTATTGCTTTAGGTGAAAGGTTAGGTTGTTTATTCGAGATGTTTCCTGTTCCCTGAGGTAGGCTTGTATTACTATAAACTTACCTTTTAGAACTGCTTTTGCTTCATCCCATAGGTTTTGGCTCGTCGTGTCTCCATTGTGATTTGTTTCTAGGTATTTTTTGATTTCCCCTTTGATTTCTTCAGTGATCACTTGGTTATTAACTAGTGTATTAAGTAGTGTATCATTTTGGATGATCTGTCCATTGGTGAACGTGGGGTGTTAAAGTCCCCTACTATGATTGTGTTACTGTCGATTTCCCCTTTTATGGCTGTTAGTATTTGCCTTATGTATAGAGGTGCACCTATGTTGGGTGCATAAATATTTACAATTCTTCTACCTTCTTCTTGGATCGATCCCTTGATCATTATATAGTGTCCTTCTTTGTCTCTTGTAATAGTCTTTATTTTAAAGTCAATTTTGTCTGATATGAGAATTGCTACTCCAGCTTTCTTTTGATTTCCATTTGCATGGAATATCTTTGTCCATCCCCTCACTTTCAGTATGTATGTGTCCCTAGGTCTGAAGTGGGTCTCTTGTAGACAGCATACATACGCGTCTTGTTTTTGTATCCATTCAGCCAGTCTGTGTCTTTTGGTGGGAGCATTTAATCCATTTACATTTCAAGTAATTGTCGATATGTATATTCCGATTCCCATTTTCTTAAATGTTTTGGGTTTGTTATTGTAGGTGTTTTCCTTCTCTTGTGTTTCTTGCCTAGAGAAGTTCCTTTAGCATTTGTTGTGAAGCTGGTTTGGTGATGCTGAACTCTCTCAGCTTTTGCTTGTCCGTAAAGGTTTTAATTTCTCCATCAAATCTGAATGAGATCCTTGCTGGGTAGAGTCATCTTGGTTGTAGGTTTTTCTCCTTCATCACTTTGAGTATATGCTGCCACTCCCTTCTGGCTTGCAGAGTTTCTGCTGAAAGATCAGCGGTTAACCTTAAGGGGATTCCCTTGCGTGTTATTTGTTGTTTTTCCCTTACTGCTTTTTATATGTTTTCTTTATATTTAATTTTTGATAATTTGATTAATATGTGTCTTGGCGTGTTTCTCCTTGGATTTATCCTGTATGGGACTCTCTCTGTGCTTCCAGGACTTGACTAACTATTTCCTTTCCCATATTAGGGAAGTTTTCAACTATAATCTCTTCAAATATTTTCTCAGTCCCTTTCCTTTTCTCTTCTTCTTCTGGGACCCCTATAATTCGAATGTAGGTGTGTTTAATGTTGTCCCAGACGTCTCTGAGACTGTCCTCAGTTCTTTTCATTCTTTTTACTTTATTCTCTTCTGCAGTCGTTATTTCCACTATTTTACCTTCCAGGTCACTTACCCGTTCTTCTGCCTCAGTTATTCTGCTATTGATCCCTTCTAGAGTATTTTAAATTTCATTTATTGTGTTTTTCATCGTTGCTTGGTTCCTCTTTAGGTCTACGTCCTTGTTAAGTGTTTCTTGCATTTTGCCTATTCCATGTCCAAGATTTTGTATCATCATTACTATCATTATTCTGAATTCTTTTTCAGGTAGACTGCCTATTTCCTCTTCATTTGTTAGGTCTGGTATGTTTTTACCTTGCTCCTTCATCTGCTGTGTGTTTTTCTGTCTTCTCATTTTGCTTCTCTGACTGTGTTTGGGGTCTCCTTTTCACAGGCTGCAGGTTCGTAGTTCCTGTTGTTTTTGGTATCTGTCCCCAGTGCCTAAGGTTGGTTCAGTGGGTTGTGTAGGCTTCCTGGTGGAGGGGACTAGTGCCTGTGTTCAGGTGGATGAGGCTGGATCTTGTCTTTCTGGTGGGCACGTCCACGTCTGGTGGTGTGTTTTGCGGTGTCTGTGGCTTTATTATGACTTTTGGCAGCCTCTCTGCTAATGGATGGGGCTGTGTACTTGTCTTGCTAGTTGTTTGGCATAGGGTGTCCAGCAGTGTAGCTTGCTGGTCGTTGAGTGAAGCTGGGTCTTGGCGTTGAGACGGAGATCTCTGAGAGATTTTCTCCCTTTGGTATTACGTGGAGCTGGGGAGGTCTCTTGTGGACCAGTGTCCTGAGGTTGGCCCTCCCACATCAGAGGCGCATCCCTGATGCCTGGCTGGAGCACCGAGAGCCTTTCATCCACATGGCTCAGAACAAAAGGGAGAAAACATAGAAAGTAAGAAATATAGAGTGTAAAATAAAATAAAATAAAGTAAGAGAAAATAAAATAAACTTATTATAATAAAAAATAAGAAAAACCTTATTAAGGAATAATTTATTAATAATTTTTTTTTAAATTTTTAAAATAATTTTTTTAAAATAAAGAATAAGAAAAAAATTATTAAGAAAAAAGTTTTTTATTGTTTCTAATAAAAAATAAGAAAATCATTATTATGAAATTATGTAGAAAATATTTTTCTTAATTATTTAAAATAAAAAATAAAAAAGTTCTTAAGAAAAACGTATTTAATTTTTTTAAATAAAAATAAGAAAAGAATTATTACGAAAAAATGTATTAAGAAAATATTTTTTAAGTCAAAACAATCAAACAAAAACACCCCCCAAAAAACAAATGGACCGAACCCTAGAACAAATGGTGAAAGCAAAGCTATACAGACAAAATCTCACATGGAAGCATACACATATACACTCACAAAAAGAGGAAAAGGGGAAAAAATAATATATCCTGCTCCCAAAGTCCACCTCCTCAATTTGGGATGATTCGTTGTCTATTCAGGTATTCAACAGATGCAGCTACATCAGATTGTTTGTGGAGGTTTAATGCACTTCTTCTGAGGCTGCTGGGAGAGATTTCCCTTTCTCTTCTTTGTTCGCACAGCTCCTGGGTTTCAGCTTTGGATTTGGGCCCACCTCTGCATGTAGGTCGCCTGAGGGCATTTGTTCTTCGCTCACACAGGACGGGGTTAAAGGAGCAGCTGACTCGGGGGCTCTGGCTCACTCAGGCCTGGGGGAGGGAGGGTTCCCTACGCCGGGCAAGCTTGCGGCCGCAGAGGCAGGCGTGACGTTGCAGCAGTCTGAGGCGCGCCGTGCATTCTCTTGGGGAAGTTGTCCCTGGATCACGGGACCCTGGCACTGGGGGGTTGCACAGGCTCCTGGGAGGAGCCGTGTGGATAGTGACCTGTGCTCGCACACAGGTTTCTTGGTGGTGGCAGCAGCAGCCTTGGCGTCTCATGTCCGTCGCTGGGGACCGCGTTGATAGCCGTGGCTTGCGCCTGTCTCTGGAGCTCGTTTAGCGTGTGCTCTCAATCACCTCTCCTCATGCACCAGGAAACAAAGAGTCAAGAAAAAGGCTCTTGCCTGTTCGGCAGCTCCAGGCCTTTTCCCGGACTCCCTCCTGGCTAGCTGTGGTGCACTAGCCCCATTCAGGCTGTGTTTATGCCGCCAACCCCAGTCCTCTCCCTGGGATCTGCCCGAGGCCCGAGCCTCAGCTCCCAGTCCCAGCCCGTGCCGGCGGGTGAGCAGACAAGACTCTCGGGCTGTTAAGTGCTGCTCAGCACCGGACCTCTGTGCGGGAATCTCTCCGCGTTGCCCTCTGCACCCCTGTTGCTGCGCTCTCCTCCGTGGCTCTGAAGCTTCCCCCCTCTGCCACCTGCAGTGTCCGCCCACGAAGGGCCTTCCTAGTGTGTGGAAACCTTTCCTCCTTCACAGCTCCCTCCCACTGGTGCAGGTCGCGTCTTTATTCTTTTGTACCTGTTCCTTCTTTTTTCTTTTGCCCTACCCAGGTACGTGGGGAATTTCTTGCCTTTGGGGAGGTCTGACGTCTTCTGCCAGCGTTCAGTGGGTGTTCTATAGGAGCAGTTCCACGTGTAGATTTAGTTCTGATGTATCTGTGGGGAGGAAGTTGATCTCCGCATCTTACTCTTCTGGAGTCTTGCCCAGACCCCTCCCTTTTCTTCTTGATGAGTCTGGCTAATGGTTTATCAATTTTCTTTATCTTCTCAACAACCAGCTTTTAGTTTTATTGATCTTTGCTATTGTTTCCTTCATTTCTTTTTCATTTATTTCTGATCTGATCTTTATGATTGCTTTCCTTCTGCTATCTTTGGGGTATTTTTATTCTGCTTTCTCTTATTGCTTTAGGTGAAAGGTTAGGTTGTTTATTCGAGATGTTTCCTGTTCCCTGAGGTAGGCTTGTATTACTATAAACTTACCTTTTAGAACTGCTTTTGCTTCATCCCATAGGTTTTGGGTCGTCGTGTCTCCATTGTGATTTGTTTCTAGGTATTTTTTGATTTCCCCTTTGATTTCTTCAGTGATCACTTGGTTATTAACTAGTGTATTAAGTAGTGTATCATTTTGGATGATCTGTCCATTGGTGAACGTGGGGTGTTAAAGTCCCCTACTATGATTGTGTTACTGTCGATTTCCCCTTTTATGGCTGTTAGTATTTGCCTTATGTATAGAGGTGCACCTATGTTGGGTGCATAAATATTTACAATTCTTCTACCTTCTTCTTGGATCGATCCCTTGATCATTATATAGTGTCCTTCTTTGTCTCTTGTAATAGTCTTTATTTTAAAGTCAATTTTGTCTGATATGAGAATTGCTACTCCAGCTTTCTTTTGATTTCCATTTGCATGGAATATCTTTGTCCATCCCCTCACTTTCAGTATGTATGTGTCCCTAGGTCTGAAGTGGGTCTCTTGTAGACAGCATACATACGCGTCTTGTTTTTGTATCCATTCAGCCAGTCTGTGTCTTTTGGTGGGAGCATTTAATCCATTTACATTTCAAGTAATTGTCGATATGTATATTCCGATTCCCATTTTCTTAAATGTTTTGGGTTTGTTATTGTAGGTGTTTTCCTTCTCTTGTGTTTCTTGCCTAGAGAAGTTCCTTTAGCATTTGTTGTGAAGCTGGTTTGGTGATGCTGAACTCTCTCAGCTTTTGCTTGTCCGTAAAGGTTTTAATTTCTCCATCAAATCTGAATGAGATCCTTGCTGGGTAGAGTCATCTTGGTTGTAGGTTTTTCTCCTTCATCACTTTGAGTATATGCTGCCACTCCCTTCTGGCTTGCAGAGTTTCTGCTGAAAGATCAGCGGTTAACCTTAAGGGGATTCCCTTGCGTGTTATTTGTTGTTTTTCCCTTACTGCTTTTTATATGTTTTCTTTATATTTAATTTTTGATAATTTGATTAATATGTGTCTTGGCGTGTTTCTCCTTGGATTTATCCTGTATGGGACTCTCTCTGTGCTTCCAGGACTTGACTAACTATTTCCTTTCCCATATTAGGGAAGTTTTCAACTATAATCTCTTCAAATATTTTCTCAGTCCCTTTCCTTTTCTCTTCTTCTTCTGGGACCCCTATAATTCGAATGTAGGTGTGTTTAATGTTGTCCCAGACGTCTCTGAGACTGTCCTCAGTTCTTTTCATTCTTTTTACTTTATTCTCTTCTGCAGTCGTTATTTCCACTATTTTACCTTCCAGGTCACTTACCCGTTCTTCTGCCTCAGTTATTCTGCTATTGATCCCTTCTAGAGTATTTTAAATTTCATTTATTGTGTTTTTCATCGTTGCTTGGTTCCTCTTTAGGTCTACGTCCTTGTTAAGTGTTTCTTGCATTTTGCCTATTCCATGTCCAAGATTTTGTATCATCATTACTATCATTATTCTGAATTCTTTTTCAGGTAGACTGCCTATTTCCTCTTCATTTGTTAGGTCTGGTATGTTTTTACCTTGCTCCTTCATCTGCTGTGTGTTTTTCTGTCTTCTCATTTTGCTTCTCTGACTGTGTTTGGGGTCTCCTTTTCACAGGCTGCAGGTTCGTAGTTCCTGTTGTTTTTGGTATCTGTCCCCAGTGCCTAAGGTTGGTTCAGTGGGTTGTGTAGGCTTCCTGGTGGAGGGGACTAGTGCCTGTGTTCAGGTGGATGAGGCTGGATCTTGTCTTTCTGGTGGGCACGTCCACGTCTGGTGGTGTGTTTTGCGGTGTCTGTGGCTTTATTATGACTTTTGGCAGCCTCTCTGCTAATGGATGGGGCTGTGTACTTGTCTTGCTAGTTGTTTGGCATAGGGTGTCCAGCAGTGTAGCTTGCTGGTCGTTGAGTGAAGCTGGGTCTTGGCGTTGAGACGGAGATCTCTGAGAGATTTTCTCCCTTTGGTATTACGTGGAGCTGGGGAGGTCTCTTGTGGACCAGTGTCCTGAGGTTGGCCCTCCCACATCAGAGGCGCATCCCTGATGCCTGGCTGGAGCACCGAGAGCCTTTCATCCACATGGCTCAGAACAAAAGGGAGAAAACATAGAAAGTAAGAAATATAGAGTGTAAAATAAAATAAAATAAAGTAAGAGAAAATAAAATAAACTTATTATAATAAAAAATAAGAAAAACCTTATTAAGGAATAATTTATTAATAATTTTTTTTTAAATTTTTAAAATAATTTTTTTAAAATAAAGAATAAGAAAAAAATTATTAAGAAAAAAGTTTTTTATTGTTTCTAATAAAAAATAAGAAAATCATTATTATGAAATTATGTAGAAAATATTTTTCTTAATTATTTAAAATAAAAAATAAAAAAGTTCTTAAGAAAAACGTATTTAATTTTTTTAAATAAAAATAAGAAAAGAATTATTACGAAAAAATGTATTAAGAAAATATTTTTTAAGTCAAAACAATCAAACAAAAACACCCCCCAAAAAACAAATGGACCGAACCCTAGAACAAATGGTGAAAGCAAAGCTATACAGACAAAATCTCACATGGAAGCATACACATATACACTCACAAAAAGAGGAAAAGGGGAAAAAATAATATATCCTGCTCCCAAAGTCCACCTCCTCAATTTGGGATGATTCGTTGTCTATTCAGGTATTCAACAGATGCAGCTACATCAGATTGTTTGTGGAGGTTTAATGCACTTCTTCTGAGGCTGCTGGGAGAGATTTCCCTTTCTCTTCTTTGTTCGCACAGCTCCTGGGTTTCAGCTTTGGATTTGGGCCCACCTCTGCATGTACGTCGCCTGAGGGCATTTGTTCTTCGCTCACACAGGACGGGGTTAAAGGAGCAGCTGACTCGGGGGCTCTGGCTCACTCAGGCCTGGGGGAGGGAGGGTTCCCTACGCCGGGCAAGCTTGCGGCCGCAGAGGCAGGCGTGACGTTGCAGCAGTCTGAGGCGCGCCGTGCATTCTCTTGGGGAAGTTGTCCCTGGATCACGGGACCCTGGCACTGGGGGGTTGCACAGGCTCCTGGGAGGGGCCGTGTGGATAGTGACCTGTGCTCGCACACAGGTTTCTTGGTGGTGGCAGCAGCAGCCTTGGCGTCTCATGTCCGTCGCTGGGGACCGCGTTGATAGCCGTGGCTTGCGCCTGTCTCTGGAGCTCGTTTAGCGTGTGCTCTCAATCACCTCTCCTCATGCACCAGGAAACAAAGAGTCAAGAAAAAGGCTCTTGCCTGTTCGGCAGCTCCAGGCCTTTTCCCGGACTCCCTCCTGGCTAGCTGTGGTGCACTAGCCCCATTCAGGCTGTTTTATGCCGCCAACCCCAGTCCTCTCCCTGGGATCTGCCCGAGGCCCGAGCCTCAGCTCCCATTCCCAGCCCGTGCCGGCGGGTGAGCAGACAAGACTCTCGGGCTGTTAAGTGCTGCTCAGCACCGGACCTCTGTGCGGGAATCTCTCCGCGTTGCCCTCTGCACCCCTGTTGCTGCGCTCTCCTCCGTGGCTCTGAAGCTTCCCCCCTCTGCCACCTGCAGTGTCCGCCCACGAAGGGCCTTCCTAGTGTGTGGAAACCTTTCCTCCTTCACAGCTCCCTCCCACTGGTGCAGGTCGCGTCTTTATTCTTTTGTACCTGTTCCTTCTTTTTTCTTTTGCCCTACCCAGGTACGTGGGGAATTTCTTGCCTTTGGGGAGGTCTGACGTCTTCTGCCAGCGTTCAGTGGGTGTTCTATAGGAGCAGTTCCACGTGTAGATTTAGTTCTGATGTATCTGTGGGGAGGAAGTTGATCTCCGCATCTTACTCTTCTGGAGTCTTGCCCAGACCCCTCCCTTTTCTTCTTGATGAGTCTGGCTAATGGTTTATCAATTTTCTTTATCTTCTCAAAGAACCAGCTTTTAGTTTTATTGATCTTTGCTATTGTTTCCTTCATTTCTTTTTCATTTATTTCTGATCTGATCTTTATGATTGCTTTCCTTCTGCTATCTTTGGGGTATTTTTATTCTGCTTTCTCTTATTGCTTTAGGTGAAAGGTTAGGTTGTTTATTCGAGATGTTTCCTGTTCCCTGAGGTAGGCTTGTATTACTATAAACTTACCTTTTAGAACTGCTTTTGCTTCATCCCATAGGTTTTGGGTCGTCGTGTCTCCATTGTGATTTGTTTCTAGGTATTTTTTGATTTCCCCTTTGATTTCTTCAGTGATCACTTGGTTATTAACTAGTGTATTAAGTAGTGTATCATTTTGGATGATCTGTCCATTGGTGAACGTGGGGTGTTAAAGTCCCCTACTATGATTGTGTTACTGTCGATTTCCCCTTTTATGGCTGTTAGTATTTGCCTTATGTATAGAGGTGCACCTATGTTGGGTGCATAAATATTTACAATTCTTCTACCTTCTTCTTGGATCGATCCCTTGATCATTATATAGTGTCCTTCTTTGTCTCTTGTAATAGTCTTTATTTTAAAGTCAATTTTGTCTGATATGAGAATTGCTACTCCAGCTTTCTTTTGATTTCCATTTGCATGGAATATCTTTGTCCATCCCCTCACTTTCAGTATGTATGTGTCCCTAGGTCTGAAGTGGGTCTCTTGTAGACAGCATACATACGCGTCTTGTTTTTGTATCCATTCAGCCAGTCTGTGTCTTTTGGTGGGAGCATTTAATCCATTTACATTTCAAGTAATTGTCGATATGTATATTCCGATTCCCATTTTCTTAAATGTTTTGGGTTTGTTATTGTAGGTGTTTTCCTTCTCTTGTGTTTCTTGCCTAGAGAAGTTCCTTTAGCATTTGTTGTGAAGCTGGTTTGGTGATGCTGAACTCTCTCAGCTTTTGCTTGTCCGTAAAGGTTTTAATTTCTCCATCAAATCTGAATGAGATCCTTGCTGGGTAGAGTCATCTTGGTTGTAGGTTTTTCTCCTTCATCACTTTGAGTATATGCTGCCACTCCCTTCTGGCTTGCAGAGTTTCTGCTGAAAGATCAGCGGTTAACCTTAAGGGGATTCCCTTGCGTGTTATTTGTTGTTTTTCCCTTACTGCTTTTTATATGTTTTCTTTATATTTAATTTTTGATAATTTGATTAATATGTGTCTTGGCGTGTTTCTCCTTGGATTTATCCTGTATGGGACTCTCTCTGTGCTTCCAGGACTTGACTAACTATTTCCTTTCCCATATTAGGGAAGTTTTCAACTATAATCTCTTCAAATATTTTCTCAGTCCCTTTCCTTTTCTCTTCTTCTTCTGGGACCCCTATAATTCGAATGTAGGTGTGTTTAATGTTGTCCCAGACGTCTCTGAGACTGTCCTCAGTTCTTTTCATTCTTTTTACTTTATTCTCTTCTGCAGTCGTTATTTCCACTATTTTACCTTCCAGGTCACTTACCCGTTCTTCTGCCTCAGTTATTCTGCTATTGATCCCTTCTAGAGTATTTTAAATTTCATTTATTGTGTTTTTCATCGTTGCTTGGTTCCTCTTTAGGTCTACGTCCTTGTTAAGTGTTTCTTGCATTTTGCCTATTCCATGTCCAAGATTTTGTATCATCATTACTATCATTATTCTGAATTCTTTTTCAGGTAGACTGCCTATTTCCTCTTCATTTGTTAGGTCTGGTATGTTTTTACCTTGCTCCTTCATCTGCTGTGTGTTTTTCTGTCTTCTCATTTTGCTTCTCTGACTGTGTTTGGGGTCTCCTTTTCACAGGCTGCAGGTTCGTAGTTCCTGTTGTTTTTGGTATCTGTCCCCATTGCCTAAGGTTGGTTCAGTGGGTTGTGTAGGCTTCCTGGTGGAGGGGACTAGTGCCTGTGTTCAGGTGGATGAGGCTGGATCTTGTCTTTCTGGTGGGCACGTCCACGTCTGGTGGTGTGTTTTGCGGTGTCTGTGGCTTTATTATGACTTTTGGCAGCCTCTCTGCTAATGGATGGGGCTGTGTACTTGTCTTGCTAGTTGTTTGGCATAGGGTGTCCAGCAGTGTAGCTTGCTGGTCGTTGAGTGAAGCTGGGTCTTGGCGTTGAGACGGAGATCTCTGAGAGATTTTCTCCCTTTGGTATTACGTGGAGCTGGGGAGGTCTCTTGTGGACCAGTGTCCTGAGGTTGGCCCTCCCACATCAGAGGCGCATCCCTGATGCCTGGCTGGAGCACCGAGAGCCTTTCATCCACATGGCTCAGAACAAAAGGGAGAAAACATAGAAAGTAAGAAATATAGAGTGTAAAATAAAATAAAATAAAGTAAGAGAAAATAAAATAAACTTATTATAATAAAAAATAAGAAAAACCTTATTAAGGAATAATTTATTAATAATTTTTTTTTAAATTTTTAAAATAATTTTTTTAAAATAAAGAATAAGAAAAAAATTATTAAGAAAAAAGTTTTTTATTGTTTCTAATAAAAAATAAGAAAATCATTATTATGAAATTATGTAGAAAATATTTTTCTTAATTATTTAAAATAAAAAATAAAAAAGTTCTTAAGAAAAACGTATTTAATTTTTTTAAATAAAAATAAGAAAAGAATTATTACGAAAAAATGTATTAAGAAAATATTTTTTAAGTCAAAACAATCAAACAAAAACACCCCCCAAAAAACAAATGGACCGAACCCTAGAACAAATGGTGAAAGCAAAGCTATACAGACAAAATCTCACATGGAAGCATACACATATACACTCACAAAAAGAGGAAAAGGGGAAAAAATAATATATCCTGCTCCCAAAGTCCACCTCCTCAATTTGGGATGATTCGTTGTCTATTCAGGTATTCAACAGATGCAGCTACATCAGATTGTTTGTGGAGGTTTAATGCACTTCTTCTGAGGCTGCTGGGAGAGATTTCCCTTTCTCTTCTTTGTTCGCACAGCTCCTGGGTTTCAGCTTTGGATTTGGGCCCACCTCTGCATGTAGGTCGCCTGAGGGCATTTGTTCTTCGCTCACACAGGACGGGGTTAAAGGAGCAGCTGACTCGGGGGCTCTGGCTCACTCAGGCCTGGGGGAGGGAGGGTTCCCTACGCCGGGCAAGCTTGCGGCCGCAGAGGCAGGCGTGACGTTGCAGCAGTCTGAGGCGCGCCGTGCATTCTCTTGGGGAAGTTGTCCCTGGATCACGGGACCCTGGCACTGGGGGGTTGCACAGGCTCCTGGGAGGAGCCGTGTGGATAGTGACCTGTGCTCGCACACAGGTTTCTTGGTGGTGGCAGCAGCAGCCTTGGCGTCTCATGTCCGTCGCTGGGGACCGCGTTGATAGCCGTGGCTTGCGCCTGTCTCTGGAGCTCGTTTAGCGTGTGCTCTCAATCACCTCTCCTCATGCACCAGGAAACAAAGAGTCAAGAAAAAGGCTCTTGCCTGTTCGGCAGCTCCAGGCCTTTTCCCGGACTCCCTCCTGGCTAGCTGTGGTGCACTAGCCCCATTCAGGCTGTGTTTATGCCGCCAACCCCAGTCCTCTCCCTGGGATCTGCCCGAGGCCCGAGCCTCAGCTCCCAGTCCCAGCCCGTGCCGGCGGGTGAGCAGACAAGACTCTCGGGCTGTTAAGTGCTGCTCAGCACCGGACCTCTGTGCGGGAATCTCTCCGCGTTGCCCTCTGCACCCCTGTTGCTGCGCTCTCCTCCGTGGCTCTGAAGCTTCCCCCCTCTGCCACCTGCAGTGTCCGCCCACGAAGGGCCTTCCTAGTGTGTGGAAACCTTTCCTCCTTCACAGCTCCCTCCCACTGGTGCAGGTCGCGTCTTTATTCTTTTGTACCTGTTCCTTCTTTTTTCTTTTGCCCTACCCAGGTACGTGGGGAATTTCTTGCCTTTGGGGAGGTCTGACGTCTTCTGCCAGCGTTCAGTGGGTGTTCTATAGGAGCAGTTCCACGTGTAGATTTAGTTCTGATGTATCTGTGGGGAGGAAGTTGATCTCCGCATCTTACTCTTCTGGAGTCTTGCCCAGACCCCTCCCTTTTCTTCTTGATGAGTCTGGCTAATGGTTTATCAATTTTCTTTATCTTCTCAACAACCAGCTTTTAGTTTTATTGATCTTTGCTATTGTTTCCTTCATTTCTTTTTCATTTATTTCTGATCTGATCTTTATGATTGCTTTCCTTCTGCTATCTTTGGGGTATTTTTATTCTGCTTTCTCTTATTGCTTTAGGTGAAAGGTTAGGTTGTTTATTCGAGATGTTTCCTGTTCCCTGAGGTAGGCTTGTATTACTATAAACTTACCTTTTAGAACTGCTTTTGCTTCATCCCATAGGTTTTGGGTCGTCGTGTCTCCATTGTGATTTGTTTCTAGGTATTTTTTGATTTCCCCTTTGATTTCTTCAGTGATCACTTGGTTATTAACTAGTGTATTAAGTAGTGTATCATTTTGGATGATCTGTCCATTGGTGAACGTGGGGTGTTAAAGTCCCCTACTATGATTGTGTTACTGTCGATTTCCCCTTTTATGGCTGTTAGTATTTGCCTTATGTATAGAGGTGCACCTATGTTGGGTGCATAAATATTTACAATTCTTCTACCTTCTTCTTGGATCGATCCCTTGATCATTATATAGTGTCCTTCTTTGTCTCTTGTAATAGTCTTTATTTTAAAGTCAATTTTGTCTGATATGAGAATTGCTACTCCAGCTTTCTTTTGATTTCCATTTGCATGGAATATCTTTGTCCATCCCCTCACTTTCAGTATGTATGTGTCCCTAGGTCTGAAGTGGGTCTCTTGTAGACAGCATACATACGCGTCTTGTTTTTGTATCCATTCAGCCAGTCTGTGTCTTTTGGTGGGAGCATTTAATCCATTTACATTTCAAGTAATTGTCGATATGTATATTCCGATTCCCATTTTCTTAAATGTTTTGGGTTTGTTATTGTAGGTGTTTTCCTTCTCTTGTGTTTCTTGCCTAGAGAAGTTCCTTTAGCATTTGTTGTGAAGCTGGTTTGGTGATGCTGAACTCTCTCAGCTTTTGCTTGTCCGTAAAGGTTTTAATTTCTCCATCAAATCTGAATGAGATCCTTGCTGGGTAGAGTCATCTTGGTTGTAGGTTTTTCTCCTTCATCACTTTGAGTATATGCTGCCACTCCCTTCTGGCTTGCAGAGTTTCTGCTGAAAGATCAGCGGTTAACCTTAAGGGGATTCCCTTGCGTGTTATTTGTTGTTTTTCCCTTACTGCTTTTTATATGTTTTCTTTATATTTAATTTTTGATAATTTGATTAATATGTGTCTTGGCGTGTTTCTCCTTGGATTTATCCTGTATGGGACTCTCTCTGTGCTTCCAGGACTTGACTAACTATTTCCTTTCCCATATTAGGGAAGTTTTCAACTATAATCTCTTCAAATATTTTCTCAGTCCCTTTCCTTTTCTCTTCTTCTTCTGGGACCCCTATAATTCGAATGTAGGTGTGTTTAATGTTGTCCCAGACGTCTCTGAGACTGTCCTCAGTTCTTTTCATTCTTTTTACTTTATTCTCTTCTGCAGTCGTTATTTCCACTATTTTACCTTCCAGGTCACTTACCCGTTCTTCTGCCTCAGTTATTCTGCTATTGATCCCTTCTAGAGTATTTTAAATTTCATTTATTGTGTTTTTCATCGTTGCTTGGTTCCTCTTTAGGTCTACGTCCTTGTTAAGTGTTTCTTGCATTTTGCCTATTCCATGTCCAAGATTTTGTATCATCATTACTATCATTATTCTGAATTCTTTTTCAGGTAGACTGCCTATTTCCTCTTCATTTGTTAGGTCTGGTATGTTTTTACCTTGCTCCTTCATCTGCTGTGTGTTTTTCTGTCTTCTCATTTTGCTTCTCTGACTGTGTTTGGGGTCTCCTTTTCACAGGCTGCAGGTTCGTAGTTCCTGTTGTTTTTGGTATCTGTCCCCAGTGCCTAAGGTTGGTTCAGTGGGTTGTGTAGGCTTCCTGGTGGAGGGGACTAGTGCCTGTGTTCAGGTGGATGAGGCTGGATCTTGTCTTTCTGGTGGGCACGTCCACGTCTGGTGGTGTGTTTTGCGGTGTCTGTGGCTTTATTATGACTTTTGGCAGCCTCTCTGCTAATGGATGGGGCTGTGTACTTGTCTTGCTAGTTGTTTGGCATAGGGTGTCCAGCAGTGTAGCTTGCTGGTCGTTGAGTGAAGCTGGGTCTTGGCGTTGAGACGGAGATCTCTGAGAGATTTTCTCCCTTTGGTATTACGTGGAGCTGGGGAGGTCTCTTGTGGACCAGTGTCCTGAGGTTGGCCCTCCCACATCAGAGGCGCATCCCTGATGCCTGGCTGGAGCACCGAGAGCCTTTCATCCACATGGCTCAGAACAAAAGGGAGAAAACATAGAAAGTAAGAAATATAGAGTGTAAAATAAAATAAAATAAAGTAAGAGAAAATAAAATAAACTTATTATAATAAAAAATAAGAAAAACCTTATTAAGGAATAATTTATTAATAATTTTTTTTTAATTTTTTAAAATATTTTTTTTAAAATAAAGAATAAGGAAAAAATTATTAAGAAAAAAGTTTTTTATTGTTTCTAATAAAAAATAAGAAAATCATTATTATGAAATTATGTAGAAAATATTTTTCTTAATTATTTAAAATAAAAAATAAAAAAGTTCTTAAGAAAAACGTATTTAATTTTTTTAAATAAAAATAAGAAAAGAATTATTACGAAAAAATGTATTAAGAAAATATTTTTTAAGTCAAAACAATCAAACAAAAACACCCCCCAAAAAACAAATGGACCGAACCCTAGAACAAATGGTGAAAGCAAAGCTATACAGACAAAATCTCACATGGAAGCATACACATATACACTCACAAAAAGAGGAAAAGGGGAAAAAATAATATATCCTGCTCCCAAAGTCCACCTCCTCAATTTGGGATGATTCGTTGTCTATTCAGGTATTCAACAGATGCAGCTACATCAGATTGTTTGTGGAGGTTTAATGCACTTCTTCTGAGGCTGCTGGGAGAGATTTCCCTTTCTCTTCTTTGTTCGCACAGCTCCTGGGTTTCAGCTTTGGATTTGGGCCCACCTCTGCATGTAGGTCGCCTGAGGGCATTTGTTCTTCGCTCACACAGGACGGGGTTAAAGGAGCAGCTGACTCGGGGGCTCTGGCTCACTCAGGCCTGGGGGAGGGAGGGTTCCCTACGCCGGGCAAGCTTGCGGCCGCAGAGGCAGGCGTGACGTTGCAGCAGTCTGAGGCGCGCCGTGCGTTCTCTTGGGGAAGTTGTCCCTGGATCACGGGACCCTGGCACTGGGGGGTTGCACAGGCTCCTGGGAGGGGCCGTGTGGATAGTGACCTGTGCTCGCACACAGGTTTCTTGGTGGTGGCAGCAGCAGCCTTGGCGTCTCATGTCCGTCGCTGGGGACCGCGTTGATAGCCGTGGCTTGCGCCTGTCTCTGGAGCTCGTTTAGCGTGTGCTCTCAATCACCTCTCCTCATGCACCAGGAAACAAAGAGTCAAGAAAAAGGCTCTTGCCTGTTCGGCAGCTCCAGGCCTTTTCCCGGACTCCCTCCTGGCTAGCTGTGGTGCAGTAGCCCCATTCAGGCTGTGTTTATGCCGCCAACCCCAGTCCTCTCCCTGGGATCTGCCCGAGGCCCGAGCCTCAGCTCCCAGTCCCAGCCCGCGCCGGCGGGTGAGCAGACAAGACTCTCGGGCTGTTAAGTGCTGCTCAGCACCGGTCCTCTGTGCGGGAATCTCTCCGCGTTGCCCTCTGCACCCCTGTTGCTGCGCTCTCCTCCGTGGCTCTGAAGCTTCCCCCCTCTGCCACCTGCAGTGTCCGCCCACGAAGGGCCTTCCTAGTGTGTGGAAACCTTTCCTCCTTCACAGCTCCCTCCCACTGGTGCAGGTCGCGTCTTTATTCTTTTGTACCTGTTCCTTCTTTTTTCTTTTGCCCTACCCAGGTACGTGGGGAATTTCTTGCCTTTGGGGAGGTCTGACGTCTTCTGCCAGCGTTCAGTGGGTGTTCTATAGGAGCAGTTCCACGTGTAGATTTAGTTCTGATGTATCTGTGGGGAGGAAGTTGATCTCCGCGTCTTACTCTTCTGGAGTCTTGCCCAGACCCCTCCCTTTTCTTCTTGATGAGTCTGGCTAATGGTTTATCAATTTTCTTTATCTTCTCAAAGAACCAGCTTTTAGTTTTATTGATCTTTGCTATTGTTTCCTTCATTTCTTTTTCATTTATTTCTGATCTGATCTTTATGATTGCTTTCCTTCTGCTATCTTTGGGGTATTTTTATTCTGCTTTCTCTTATTGCTTTAGGTGAAAGGTTAGGTTGTTTATTCGAGATGTTTCCTGTTCCCTGAGGTAGGCTTGTATTACTATAAACTTACCTTTTAGAACTGCTTTTGCTTCATCCCATAGGTTTTGGGTCGTCGTGTCTCCATTGTGATTTGTTTCTAGGTATTTTTTGATTTCCCCTTTGATTTCTTCAGTGATCACTTGGTTATTAACTAGTGTATTAAGTAGTGTATCATTTTGGATGATCTGTCCATTGGTGAACGTGGGGTGTTAAAGTCCCCTACTATGATTGTGTTACTGTCGATTTCCCCTTTTATGGCTGTTAGTATTTGCCTTATGTATAGAGGTGCTCCTACGTTGGGTGCATAAATATTTACAATTCTTCTACCTTCTTCTTGGATCGATCCCTTGATCATTATATAGTGTCCTTCTTTGTCTCTTGTAATAGTCTTTATTTTAAAGTCAATTTTGTCTGATATGAGAATTGCTACTCCAGCTTTCTTTTGATTTCCATTTGCATGGAATATCTTTGTCCATCCCCTCACTTTCAGTATGTATGTGTCCCTAGGTCTGATGTGGGTCTCTTGTAGACAGCATACATACGCGTCTTGTTTTTGTATCCATTCAGCCAGTCTGTGTCTTTTGGTGGGAGCATTTAATCCATTTACATTTCAAGTAATTGTCGATATGTATACTCCGATTCCCATTTTCTTAAATGTTTTGGGTTTGTTATTGTAGGTGCTTTCCTTCTCTTGTGTTTCTTGCCTGGAGAAGTTCCTTTAGCATTTGTTGTGAAGCTGGTTTGGTGATGCTGAACTCTCTCAGCTTTTGCTTGTCTGTAAAGGTTTTAATTTCTCCATCAAATCTGAATGAGATCCTTGCTGGGTAGAGTCATCTTGGTTGTAGGTTTTTCTCCTTCATCACTTTGAGTATATGCTGCCACTCCCTTCTGGCTTGCAGAGTTTCTGCTGAAAGATCAGCGGTTAACCTTAAGGGGATTCCCTTGCGTGTTATTTGTTGTTTTTCCCTTACTGCTTTTTATATGTTTTCTTTATATTTAAATTTTGATAATTTGATTAATATGTGTCTTGGCGTGTTTCTCCTTGGATTTATCCTGTATGGGACTCTCTCTGTGCTTCCAGGACTTGACTAACTATTTCCTTTCCCATATTAGGGAAGTTTTCAACTATAATCTCTTCAAATATTTTCTCAGTCCCTTTCCTTTTCTCTTCTTCTTCTGGGACCCCTATAATTCGAATGTAGGTGCGTTTAATGTTGTCCCAGACGTCTCTGAGACTGTCCTCAGTTCTTTTCATTCTTTTTACTTTATTCTCTTCTGCAGTCGTTATTTCCACTATTTTACCTTCCAGGTCACTTACCCGTTCTTCTGCCTCAGTTATTCTGCTATTGATCCCTTCTAGAGTATTTTAAATTTCATTTATTGTGTTTTTCATCGTTGCTTGGTTCCTCTTTAGGTCTACGTCCTTGTTAAGTGTTTCTTGCATTTTGCCTATTCCATGTCCAAGATTTTGTATCATCATTACTATCATTATTCTGAATTCTTTTTCAGGTAGACTGCCTATTTCCTCTTCATTTGTTAGGTCTGGAATGTTTTTACCTTGCTCCTTCATCTGCTGTGTGTTTTTCTGTCTTCTCATTTTGCTTCTCTGACTGTGTTTGGGGTCTCCTTTTCACAGGCTGCAGGTTCGTAGTTCCTGTTGTTTTTGGTATCTGTCCCCAGTGCCTAAGGTTGGTTCAGTGGGTTGTGTAGGCTTCCTGGTGGAGGGGACTAGTGCCTGTGTTCAGGTGGATGAGGCTGGATCTTGTCTTTCTGGTGGGCACGTCCACGTCTGGTGGTGTGTTTTGCGGTGTCTGTGGCTTTATTATGACTTTTGGCAGCCTCTCTGCTAATGGATGGGGCTGTGTACTTGTCTTGCTAGTTGTTTGGCATAGGGTGTCCAGCAGTGTAGCTTGCTGGTCGTTGAGTGAAGCTGGGTCTTGGCGTTGAGACGGAGATCTCTGAGAGATTTTCTCCCTTTGGTATTACGTGGAGCTGGGGAGGTCTCTTGTGGACCAGTGTCCTGAAGTTGGCCCTCCCACATCAGAGGCGCATCCCTGATGCCTGGCTGGAGCACCGAGAGCCTTTCATCCACATGGCTCAGAACAAAAGGGAGAAAACATAGAAAGTAAGAAATATAGAGTGTAAAATAAAATAAAATAAAGTAAGAGAAAATAAAATAAACTTATTATAATAAAAAATAAGAAAAACATTATTAAGGAAAAATTTATTAATAATTTTTTTTTTAATTTTTTAAAATATTTTTTTAAAATAAAGAATAAGAAAAAAATTATTAAGAAAAAAGTTTTTTATTGTTTCTAATAAAAAATAAGAAAAACATTATTATGAAATTATGTAGAAAATATTTTTCTTAATTATTTAAAATAAAAAATAAAAAAGTTCTTAAGAAAAACGTATTTAATTTTTTTAAATAAAAATAAGAAAAGAATTATTACGAAAAAATGTATTAAGAAAATATTTTTTAAGTCAAAACAATCAAACAAAAACACCCCCCAAAAAACAAATGGACCGAACCCTAGAACAAATGGTGAAAGCAAAGCTATACAGACAAAATCTCACATGGAAGCATACACATATACACTCACAAAAAGAGGAAAAGGGGAAAAAATAATATATCCTGCTCCCAAAGTCCACCTCCTCAATTTGGGATGATTCGTTGTCTATTCAGGTATTCAACAGATGCAGCTACATCAGATTGTTTGTGGAGGTTTAATGCACTTCTTCTGAGGCTGCTGGGAGAGATTTCCCTTTCTCTTCTTTGTTCGCACAGCTCCTGGGTTTCAGCTTTGGATTTGGGCCCACCTCTGCATGTAGGTCGCCTGAGGGCATTTGTTCTTCGCTCACACAGGACGGGGTTAAAGGAGCAGCTGACTCGGGGGCTCTGGCTCACTCAGGCCTGGGGGAGGGAGGGTTCCCTACGCCGGGCAAGCTTGCGGCCGCAGAGGCAGGCGTGACGTTGCAGCAGTCTGAGGCGCGCCGTGCGTTCTCTTGGGGAAGTTGTCCCTGGATCACGGGACCCTGGCACTGGGGGGTTGCACAGGCTCCTGGGAGGGGCCGTGTGGATAGTGACCTGTGCTCGCACACAGGTTTCTTGGTGGTGGCAGCAGCAGCCTTGGCGTCTCATGTCCGTCGCTGGGGACCGCGTTGATAGCCGTGGCTTGCGCCTGTCTCTGGAGCTCGTTTAGCGTGTGCTCTCAATCACCTCTCCTCATGCACCAGGAAACAAAGAGTCAAGAAAAAGGCTCTTGCCTGTTCGGCAGCTCCAGGCCTTTTCCCGGACTCCCTCCTGGCTAGCTGTGGTGCACTAGCCCCATTCAGGCTGTGTTTATGCCGCCAACCCCAGTCCTCTCCCTGGGATCTGCCCGAGGCCCGAGCCTCAGCTCCCAGTCCCAGCCCGCGCCGGCGGGTGAGCAGACAAGACTCTCGGGCTGTTAAGTGCTGCTCAGCACCGGTCCTCTGTGCGGGAATCTCTCCGCGTTGCCCTCTGCACCCCTGTTGCTGCGCTCTCCTCCATGGCTCTGAAGCTTCCCCCCTCTGCCACCTGCAGTGTCCGCCCACGAAGGGCCTTCCTAGTGTGTGGAAACCTTTCCTCCTTCACAGCTCCCTCCCACTGGTGCAGGTCGCGTCTTTATTCTTTTGTACCTGTTCCTTCTTTTTTCTTTTGCCCTACCCAGGTACGTGGGGAATTTCTTGCCTTTGGGGAGGTCTGACGTCTTCTGCCAGCGTTCAGTGGGTGTTCTATAGGAGCAGTTCCACGTGTAGATTTAGTTCTGATGTATCTGTGGGGAGGAAGTTGATCTCCGCGTCTTACTCTTCTGGAGTCTTGCCCAGACCCCTCCCTTTTCTTCTTGATGAGTCTGGCTAATGGTTTATCAATTTTCTTTATCTTCTCAAAGAACCAGCTTTTAGTTTTATTGATCTTTGCTATTGTTTCCTTCATTTCTTTTTCATTTATTTCTGATCTGATCTTTATGATTGCTTTCCTTCTGCTATCTTTGGGGTATTTTTATTCTGCTTTCTCTTATTGCTTTAGGTGAAAGGTTAGGTTGTTTATTCGAGATGTTTCCTGTTCCCTGAGGTAGGCTTGTATTACTATAAACTTACCTTTTAGAACTGCTTTTGCTTCATCCCATAGGTTTTGGGTCGTCGTGTCTCCATTGTGATTTGTTTCTAGGTATTTTTTGATTTCCCCTTTGATTTCTTCAGTGATCACTTGGTTATTAACTAGTGTATTAAGTAGTGTATCATTTTGGATGATCTGTCCATTGGTGAACGTGGGGTGTTAAAGTCCCCTACTATGATTGTGTTACTGTCGATTTCCCCTTTTATGGCTGTTAGTATTTGCCTTATGTATAGAGGTGCTCCTACGTTGGGTGCATAAATATTTACAATTCTTCTACCTTCTTCTTGGATCGATCCCTTGATCATTATATAGTGTCCTTCTTTGTCTCTTGTAATAGTCTTTATTTTAAAGTCAATTTTGTCTGATATGAGAATTGCTACTCCAGCTTTCTTTTGATTTCCATTTGCATGGAATATCTTTGTCCATCCCCTCACTTTCAGTATGTATGTGTCCCTAGGTCTGATGTGGGTCTCTTTTAGACAGCATACATACGCGTCTTGTTTTTGTATCCATTCAGCCAGTCTGTGTCTTTTGGTGGGAGCATTTAATCCATTTACATTTCAAGTAATTGTCGATATGTATACTCCGATTCCCATTTTCTTAAATGTTTTGGGTTTGTTATTGTAGGTGCTTTCCTTCTCTTGTGTTTCTTGCCTGGAGAAGTTCCTTTAGCATTTGTTGTGAAGCTGGTTTGGTGATGCTGAACTCTCTCAGCTTTTGCTTGTCTGTAAAGGTTTTAATTTCTCCATCAAATCTGAATGAGATCCTTGCTGGGTAGAGTCATCTTGGTTGTAGGTTTTTCTCCTTCATCACTTTGAGTATATGCTGCCACTCCCTTCTGGCTTGCAGAGTTTCTGCTGAAAGATCAGCGGTTAACCTTAAGGGGATTCCCTTGCGTGTTATTTGTTGTTTTTCCCTTACTGCTTTTTATATGTTTTCTTTATATTTAAATTTTGATAATTTGATTAATATGTGTCTTGGCGTGTTTCTCCTTGGATTTATCCTGTATGGGACTCTCTCTGTGCTTCCAGGACTTGACTAACTATTTCCTTTCCCATATTAGGGAAGTTTTCAACTATAATCTCTTCAAATATTTTCTCAGTCCCTTTCCTTTTCTCTTCTTCTTCTGGGACCCCTATAATTCGAATGTAGGTGCGTTTAATGTTGTCCCAGACGTCTCTGAGACTGTCCTCAGTTCTTTTCATTCTTTTTACTTTATTCTCTTCTGCAGTCGTTATTTCCGCTATTTTATCTTCCAGGTCACTTGCCCGTTCTTCTGCCTCAGTTATTCTGCTATTGATCCCTTCTAGAGTATTTTAAATTTCATTTATTGTGTTTTTCATCGTTGCTTGGTTCCTCTTTAGGTCTACGTCCTTGTTAAGTGTTTCTTGCATTTTGCCTATTCCATGTCCAAGATTTTGTATCATCATTACTATCATTATTCTGAATTCTTTTTCAGGTAGACTGCCTATTTCCTCTTCATTTGTTAGGTCTGGAATGTTTTTACCTTGCTCCTTCATCTGCTGTGTGTTTTTCTGTCTTCTCATTTTGCTTCTCTGACTGTGTTTGGGGTCTCCTTTTCACAGGCTGCAGGTTCGTAGTTCCTGTTGTTTTTGGTATCTGTCCCCAGTGCCTAAGGTTGGTTCAGTGGGTTGTGTAGGCTTCCTGGTGGAGGGGACTAGTGCCTGTGTTCAGGTGGATGAGGCTGGATCTTGTCTTTCTGGTGGGCACGTCCACGTCTGGTGGTGTGTTTTGCGGTGTCTGTGGCTTTATTATGACTTTTGGCAGCCTCTCTGCTAATGGATGGGGCTGTGTACTTGTCTTGCTAGTTCTTTGGCATAGGGTGTCCAGCAGTGTAGCTTGCTGGTCGTTGAGTGAAGCTGGGTCTTGGCGTTGAGACGGAGATCTCTGAGAGATTTTCTCCCTTTGGTATTACGTGGAGCTGGGGATGTCTCTTGTGGACCAGTGTCCTGAAGTTGGCCCTCCCACATCAGAGGCGCATCCCTGATGCCTGGCTGGAGCACCGAGAGCCTTTCATCCACATGGCTCAGAACAAAAGGGAGAAAACATAGAAAGTAAGAAATATAGAGTGTAAAATAAAATAAAATAAAGTAAGAGAAAATAAAATAAACTTATTATAATAAAAAATAAGAAAAACATTATTAAGGAAAAATTTATTAATAATTTTTTTTTAATTTTTTAAAATAATTTTTTTAAAATAAAGAATAAGAAAAAAATTATTAAGAAAAAAGTTTTTTATTGTTTCTAATAAAAAATAAGAAAAACATTATTATGAAATTATGTAGAAAATATTTTTCTTAATTATTTAAAATAAAAAATAAAAAAGTTCTTAAGAAAAACGTATTTAATTTTTTTAAATAAAAATAAGAAAAGAATTATTACGAAAAAATGTATTAAGAAAATATTTTTTAAGTCAAAACAATCAAACAAAAACACCCCCCAAAAAACAAATGGACCGAACCCTAGAACAAATGGTGAAAGCAAAGCTATACAGACAAAATCTCACATGGAAGCATACACATATACACTCACAAAAAGAGGAAAAGGGGAAAAAATAATATATCCTGCTCCCAAAGTCCACCTCCTCAATTTGGGATGATTCGTTGTCTATTCAGGTATTCAACAGATGCAGCTACATCAGATTGTTTGTGGAGGTTTAATGCACTTCTTCTGAGGCTGCTGGGAGAGATTTCCCTTTCTCTTCTTTGTTCGCACAGCTCCTGGGTTTCAGCTTTGGATTTGGGCCCACCTCTGCATGTAGGTCGCCTGAGGGCATTTGTTCTTCGCTCACACAGGACGGGGTTAAAGGAGCAGCTCTGGCTCCTCGGGCCTCTGGCTCCTCGGGGGCTCTGGCTCACTCAGGCCTGGGGGAGGGAGGGTTCCCTATGCCGGGCAAGCTTGCGGCCGCAGAGGCAGGCGTGACGTTGCAGCAGTCTGAGGCGCGCCGTGCGTTCTCTTGGGGAAGTTGTCCCTGGATCACGGGACCCTGGCACTGGGGGGTTGCACAGGCTCCTGGGAGGGGCCGTGTGGATAGTGACCTGTGCTCGCACACAGGTTTCTTGGTGGTGGCAGCAGCAGCCTTGGCGTCTCATGTCCGTCGCTGGGGACCGCGTTGATAGCCGTGGCTTGCGCCTGTCTCTGGAGCTCGTTTAGCGTGTGCTCTCAATCACCTCTCCTCATGCACCAGGAAACAAAGAGTCAAGAAAAAGGCTCTTGCCTGTTCGGCAGCTCCAGGCCTTTTCCCGGACTCCCTCCTGGCTAGCTGTGGTGCACTAGCCCCATTCAGGCTGTGTTTATGCCGCCAACCCCAGTCCTCTCCCTGGGATCTGCCCGAGGCCCGAGCCTCAGCTCCCATTCCCAGCCCGCGCCGGCGGGTTAGCAGACAAGACTCTCGGGCTGTTAAGTGCTGCTCAGCACCGGACCTCTGTGCGGGAATCTCTCCGCGTTGCCCTCTGCACCCCTGTTGCTGTGCTCTCCTCCGTGGCTCTGAAGCTTCCCCCCTCTGCCACCTGCAGTGTCCGCCCACGAAGGGCCTTCCTAGTGTGTGGAAACCTTTCCTCCTACACAGCTCCCTCCCACTGGTGCAGGTCGCGTCTTTATTCTTTTGTACCTGTTCCTTCTTTTTTCTTTTGCCCTACCCATGTACGTGGGGAATTTCTTGCCTTTGGGGAGGTCTGACGTCTTCTGCCAGCGTTCAGTGGGTGTTCTATAGGAGCAGTTCCACGTGTAGATTTAGTTCTGATGTATCTGTGGGGAGGAAGTTGATCTCCGCATCTTACTCTTCTGGAGTCTTGCCCAGACCCCTCCCTTTTCTTCTTGATGAGTCTGGCTAATGGTTTATCAATTTTCTTTATCTTCTCAAAGAACCAGCTTTTAGTTTTATTGATCTTTGCTATTGTTTCCTTCATTTCTTTTTCATTTATTTCTGATCTGATCTTTATGATTGCTTTCCTTCTGCTATCTTTGGGGTATTTTTATTCTGCTTTCTCTTATTGCTTTAGGTGAAAGGTTAGGTTGTTTATTCGAGATGTTTCCTGTTCCCTGATGTAGGCTTGTATTACTATAAACTTACCTTTTAGAACTGCTTTTGCTTCATCCCATAGGTTTTGGGTCGTCGTGTCTCCATTGTGATTTGTTTCTAGGTATTTTTTGATTTCCCCTTTGATTTCTTCAGTGATCACTTGGTTATTAACTAGTGTATTAAGTAGTGTATCATTTTGGATGATCTGTCCATTGGTGAACGTGGGGTGTTAAAGTCCCCTACTATGATTGTGTTACTGTCGATTTCCCCTTTTATGGCTGTTAGTATTTGCCTTATGTATAGAGGTGCACCTATGTTGGGTGCATAAATATTTACAATTCTTCTACCTTCTTCTTGGATCGATCCCTTGATCATTATATAGTGTCCTTCTTTGTCTCTTGTAATAGTCTTTATTTTAAAGTCAATTTTGTCTGATATGAGAATTGCTACTCCAGCTTTCTTTTGATTTCCATTTGCATGGAATATCTTTGTCCATCCCCTCACTTTCAGTATGTATGTGTCCCTAGGTCTGAAGTGGGTCTCTTGTAGACAGCATACATACGCGTCTTGTTTTTGTATCCATTCAGCCAGTCTGTGTCTTTTGGTGGGAGCATTTAATCCATTTACATTTCAAGTAATTGTCGATATGTATATTCCGATTCCCATTTTCTTAAATGTTTTGGGTTTGTTATTGTAGGTGTTTTCCTTCTCTTGTGTTTCTTGCCTAGAGAAGTTCCTTTAGCATTTGTTGTGAAGCTGGTTTGGTGATGCTGAACTCTCTCAGCTTTTGCTTGTCCGTAAAGGTTTTAATTTCTCCATCAAATCTGAATGAGATCCTTGCTGGGTAGAGTCATCTTGGTTGTAGGTTTTTCTCCTTCATCACTTTGAGTATATGCTGCCACTCCCTTCTGGCTTGCAGAGTTTCTGCTGAAAGATCAGCGGTTAACCTTAAGGGGATTCCCTTGCGTGTTATTTGTTGTTTTTCCCTTACTGCTTTTTATATGTTTTCTTTATATTTAATTTTTGATAATTTGATTAATATGTGTCTTGGCGTGTTTCTCCTTGGATTTATCCTGTATGGGACTCTCTCTGTGCTTCCAGGACTTGACTAACTATTTCCTTTCCCATATTAGGGAAGTTTTCAACTATAATCTCTTCAAATATTTTCTCAGTCCCTTTCCTTTTCTCTTCTTCTTCTGGGACCCCTATAATTCGAATGTAGGTGTGTTTAATGTTGTCCCAGACGTCTCTGAGACTGTCCTCAGTTCTTTTCATTCTTTTTACTTTATTCTCTTCTGCAGTCGTTATTTCCACTATTTTACCTTCCAGGTCACTTACCCGTTCTTCTGCCTCAGTTATTCTGCTATTGATCCCTTCTAGAGTATTTTAAATTTCATTTATTGTGTTTTTCATCGTTGCTTGGTTCCTCTTTAGGTCTACGTCCTTGTTAAGTGTTTCTTGCATTTTGCCTATTCCATGTCCAAGATTTTGTATCATCATTACTATCATTATTCTGAATTCTTTTTCAGGTAGACTGCCTATTTCCTCTTCATTTGTTAGGTCTGGTATGTTTTTACCTTGCTCCTTCATCTGCTGTGTGTTTTTCTGTCTTCTCATTTTGCTTCTCTGACTGTGTTTGGGGTCTCCTTTTCACAGGCTGCAGGTTCGTAGTTCCTGTTGTTTTTGGTATCTGTCCCCAGTGCCTAAGGTTGGTTCAGTGGGTTGTGTAGGCTTCCTGGTGGAGGGGACTAGTGCCTGTGTTCAGGTGGATGAGGCTGGATCTTGTCTTTCTGGTGGGCACGTCCACGTCTGGTGGTGTGTTTTGCGGTGTCTGTGGCTTTATTATGACTTTTGGCAGCCTCTCTGCTAATGGATGGGGCTGTGTACTTGTCTTGCTAGTTGTTTGGCATAGGGTGTCCAGCAGTGTAGCTTGCTGGTCGTTGAGTGAAGCTGGGTCTTGGCGTTGAGACGGAGATCTCTGAGAGATTTTCTCCCTTTGGTATTACGTGGAGCTGGGGAGGTCTCTTGTGGACCAGTGTCCTGAGGTTGGCCCTCCCACATCAGAGGCGCATCCCTGATGCCTGGCTGGAGCACCGAGAGCCTTTCATCCACATGGCTCAGAACAAAGGGGAGAAAACATAGAAAGTAAGAAATATAGAGTGTAAAATAAAATAAAATAAAGTAAGAGAAAATAAAATAAACTTATTATAATAAAAAATAAGAAAAACATTATTAAGGAAAAATTTATTAATAATTTTTTTTTAATTTTTTTTAAAATAATTTTTTTAAAATAAAGAATAAGAAAAAAATTATTAAGAAAAAAGTTTTTTATTGTTTCTAATAAAAAATAAGAAAATCATTATTATGAAATTATGTAGAAAATATTTTTCTTAATTATTTAAAATAAAAAATAAAAAAGTTCTTAAGAAAAACGTATTTAATTTTTTTAAATAAAAATAAGAAAAGAATTATTACGAAAAAATGTATTAAGAAAATATTTTTTAAGTCAAAACAATCAAACAAAAACACCCCCCAAAAAACAAATGGACCGAACCCTAGAACAAATGGTGAAAGCAAAGCTATACAGACAAAATCTCACATGGAAGCATACACATATACACTCACAAAAAGAGGAAAAGGGGAAAAAATAATATATCCTGCTCCCAAAGTCCACCTCCTCAATTTGGGATGATTCGTTGTCTATTCAGGTATTCAACAGATGCAGCTACATCAGATTGTTTGTGGAGGTTTAATGCACTTCTTCTGAGGCTGCTGGGAGAGATTTCCCTTTCTCTTCTTTGTTCGCACAGCTCCTGGGTTTCAGCTTTGGATTTGGGCCCACCTCTGCATGTAGGTCGCCTGAGGGCATTTGTTCTTCGCTCACACAGGACGGGGTTAAAGGAGCAGCTGACTCGGGGGCTCTGGCTCACTCAGGCCTGGGGGAGGGAGGGTTCCCTATGCCGGGCAAGCTTGTGGCCGCAGAGGCAGGCGTGACGTTGCAGCAGTCTGAGGCGCGCCGTGCGTTCTCTTGGGGAAGTTGTCCCTGGATCACGGGACCCTGACACTGGGGGGTTGCACAGGCTCCTGGGAGGGGCCGTGTGGATAGTGACCTGTGCTCGCACACAGGTTTCTTGGTGGTGGCAGCAGCAGCCTTGGCGTCTCATGTCCGTCGCTGGGGACCGCGTTGATAGCCGTGGCTTGCGCCTGTCTCTGGAGCTCGTTTAGCGTGTGCTCTCAATCACCTCTCCTCATGCACCAGGAAACAAAGAGTCAAGAAAAAGGCTCTTGCCTGTTCGGCAGCTCCAGGCCTTTTCCCGGACTCCCTCCTGGCTAGCTGTGGTGCACTAGCCCCATTCAGGCTGTGTTTATGCCGCCAATCCCAGTCCTCTCCCTGGGATCTGCCCGAGGCCCGAGCCTCAGCTCCCAGTCCCAGCCCGCGCCGGCGGGTGAGCAGACAAGACTCTCGGGCTGTTAAGTGCTGCTCAGCACCGGTCCTCTGTGCGGGAATCTCTCCGCGTTGCCCTCTGCACCCCTGTTGCTGCGCTCTCCTCCGTGGCTCTGAAGCTTCCCCCCTCTGCCACCTGCAGTGTCCGCCCACGAAGGGCCTTCCTAGTGTGTGGAAACCTTTCCTCCTTCACAGCTCCCTCCCACTGGTGCAGGTCGCGTCTTTATTCTTTTGTACCTGTTCCTTCTTTTTTCTTTTGCTCTACCCAGGTACGTGGGGAATTTCTTGCCTTTGGGGAGGTCTGACGTCTTCTGCCAGCGTTCAGTGGGTGTTCTATAGGAGCAGTTCCACGTGTAGATTTAGTTCTGATGTATCTGTGGGGAGGAAGTTGATCTCCGCGTCTTACTCTTCTGGAGTCTTGCCCAGACCCCTCCCTTTTCTTCTTGATGAGTCTGGCTAATGGTTTATCAATTTTCTTTATCTTCTCAAAGAACCAGCTTTTAGTTTTATTGATCTTTGCTATTGTTTCCTTCATTTCTTTTTCATTTATTTCTGATCTGATTTTTATGATTGCTTTCCTTCTGCTATCTTTGGGGTATTTTTATTCTGCTTTCTCTTATTGCTTTAGGTGAAAGGTTCGGTTGTTTATTCGAGATGTTTCCTGTACCCTGAGGTAGGCTTGTATTACTATAAACTTACCTTTTAGAACTGCTTTTGCTTCATCCCATAGGTTTTGGGTCGTCGTGTCTCCATTGTGATTTGTTTCTAGGTATTTTTTGATTTCCCCTTTGATTTCTTCAGTGATCACTTGGTTATTAACTAGTGTATTAAGTAGTGTATCATTTTGGATGATCTGTCCATTGGTGAACGTGGGGTGTTAAAGTCCCCTACTATGATTGTGTTACTGTCGATTTCCCCTTTTATGGCTGTTAGTATTTGCCTTATGTATAGAGGTGCTCCTACGTTGGGTGCATAAATATTTACAATTCTTCTACCTTCTTCTTGGATCGATCCCTTGATCATTATATAGTGTCCTTCTTTGTCTCTTGTAATAGTCTTTATTTTAAAGTCAATTTTGTCTGATATGAGAATTGCTACTCCAGCTTTCTTTTGATTTCCATTTGCATGGAATATCTTTGTCCATCCCCTCACTTTCAGTATGTATGTGTCCCTAGGTCTGAAGTGGGTCTCTTGTAGACAGCATACATACGCGTCTTGTTTTTGTATCCATTCAGCCAGTCTGTGTCTTTTGGTGGGAGCATTTAATCCATTTACATTTCAAGTAATTGTCGATATGTATATTCCGATTCCCATTTTCTTAAATGTTTTGCGTTTGTTATTGTAGGTGTTTTCCTTCTCTTGTGTTTCTTGCCTAGAGAAGTTCCTTTAGCATTTGTTGTGAAGCTGGTTTGGTGATGCTGAACTCTCTCAGCTTTTGCTTGTCCGTAAAGGTTTTAATTTCTCCATCAAATCTGAATGAGATCCTTGCTGGGTAGAGTCATCTTGGTTGTAGGTTTTTCTCCTTCATCACTTTGAGTATATGCTGCCACTCCCTTCTGGCTTGCAGAGTTTCTGCTGAAAGATCAGCGGTTAACCTTAAGGGGATTCCCTTGCGTGTTATTTGTTGTTTTTCCCTTACTGCTTTTTATATGTTTTCTTTATATTTAATTTTTGATAATTTGATTAATATGTGTCTTGGCGTGTTTCTCCTTGGATTTATCCTGTATGGGACTCTCTCTGTGCTTCCAGGACTTGACTAACTATTTCCTTTCCCATATTAGGGAAGTTTTCAACTATAATCTCTTCAAATATTTTCTCAGTCCCTTTCCTTTTCTCTTCTTCTTCTGGGACCCCTATAATTCGAATGTAGGTGCGTTTAATGTTGCCCCAGACGTCTCTGAGACTGTCCTCAGTTCTTTTCATTCTTTTTACTTTATTCTCTTCTGCAGTCGTTATTTCCACTATTTTACCTTCCAGGTCACTTACCCGTTCTTCTGCCTCAGTTATTCTGCTATTGATCCCTTCTAGAGTATTTTAAATTTCATTTATTGTGTTTTTCATCGTTGCTTGGTTCCTCTTTAGGTCTACGTCCTTGTTAAGTGTTTCTTGCATTTTGCCTATTCCATGTCCAAGATTTTGTATCATCATTACTATCATTATTCTGAATTCTTTTTCAGGTAGACTGCCTATTTCCTCTTCATTTGTTAGGTCTGGTATGTTTTTACCTTGCTCCTTCATCTGCTGTGTGTTTTTCTGTCTTCTCATTTTGCTTCTCTGACTGTGTTTGGGGTCTCCTTTTCACAGGCTGCAGGTTCGTAGTTCCTGTTGTTTTTGGTATCTGTCCCCAGTGCCTAAGGTTGGTTCAGTGGGTTGTGTAGGCTTCCTGGTGGAGGGGACTAGTGCCTGTGTTCAGGTGGATGAGGCTGGATCTTGTCTTTCTGGTGGGCACGTCCACGTCTGGTGGTGTGTTTTGCGGTGTCTGTGGCTTTATTATGACTTTTGGCAGCCTCTCTGCTAATGGATGGGGCTGTGTACTTGTCTTGCTAGTTGTTTGGCATAGGGTGTCCAGCAGTGTAGCTTGCTGGTCGTTGAGTGAAGCTGGGTCTTGGCGTTGAGACGGAGATCTCTGAGAGATTTTCTCCCTTTGGTATTACGTGGAGCTGGGGAGGTCTCTTGTGGACCAGTGTCCTGAGGTTGGCCCTCCCACATCAGAGGCGCATCCCTGATGCCTGGCTGGAGCACCGAGAGCCTTTCATCCACATGGCTCAGAACAAAAGGGAGAAAACATAGAAAGTAAGAAATATAGAGTGTAAAATAAAATAAAATAAAGTAAGAGAAAATAAAATAAACTTATTATAATAAAAAATAAGAAAAACATTATTAAGGAAAAATTTATTAATAATTTTTTTTTAATTTTTTAAAATAATTTTTTTTAAAATAAAGAATAAGAAAAAAATTATTAAGAAAAAAGTTTTTTATTGTTTCTAATAAAAAATAAGAAAATCATTATTATGAAATTATGTAGAAAATATTTTTCTTAATTATTTAAAATAAAAAATAAAAAAGTTCTTAAGAAAAACGTATTTAATTTTTTTAAATAAAAATAAGAAAAGAATTATTACGAAAAAATGTATTAAGAAAATATTTTTTAAGTCAAAACAATCAAACAAAAACACCCCCCAAAAAACAAATGGACCGAACCCTAGAACAAATGGTGAAAGCAAAGCTATACAGACAAAATCTCACATGGAAGCATACACATATACACTCACAAAAAGAGGAAAAGGGGAAAAAATAATATATCCTGCTCCCAAAGTCCACCTCCTCAATTTGGGATGATTCGTTGTCTATTCAGGTATTCAACAGATGCAGCTACATCAGATTGTTTGTGGAGGTTTAATGCACTTCTTCTGAGGCTGCTGGGAGAGATTTCCCTTTCTCTTCTTTGTTCGCACAGCTCCTGGGTTTCAGCTTTGGATTTGGGCCCACCTCTGCATGTAGGTCGCCTGAGGGCATTTGTTCTTCGCTCACACAGGACGGGGTTAAAGGAGCAGCTGACTCGGGGGCTCTGGCTCACTCAGGCCTGGGGGAGGGAGGGTTCCCTATGCCGGGCAAGCTTGTGGCCGCAGAGGCAGGCGTGACGTTGCAGCAGTCTGAGGCGCGCCGTGCGTTCTCTTGGGGAAGTTGTCCCTGGATCACGGGACCCTGGCACTGGGGGGTTGCACAGGCTCCTGGGAGGGGCCGTGTGGATAGTGACCTGTGCTCGCACACAGGTTTCTTGGTGGTGGCAGCAGCAGCCTTGGCGTCTCATGTCCGTCGCTGGGGACCGCGTTGATAGCCGTGGCTTGCGCCTGTCTCTGGAGCTCGTTTAGCGTGTGCTCTCAATCACCTCTCCTCATGCACCAGGAAACAAAGAGTCAAGAAAAAGGCTCTTGCCTGTTCGGCAGCTCCAGGCCTTTTCCCGGACTCCCTCCTGGCTAGCTGTGGTGCACTAGCCCCATTCAGGCTGTGTTTATGCCGCCAACCCCAGTCCTCTCCCTGGGATCTGCCCGAGGCCCGAGCCTCAGCTCCCAGTCCCAGCCCGTGCCGGCGGGTGAGCAGACAAGACTCTCGGGCTGTTAAGTGCTGCTCAGCACCGGACCTCTGTGCGGGAATCTCTCCGCGTTGCCCTCTGCACCCCTGTTGCTGCGCTCTCCTCCGTGGCTCTGAAGCTTCCCCCCTCTGCCACCTGCAGTGTCCGCCCACGAAGGGCCTTCCTAGTGTGTGGAAACCTTTCCTCCTTCACAGCTCCCTCCCACTGGTGCAGGTCGCGTCTTTATTCTTTTGTACCTGTTCCTTCTTTTTTCTTTTGCCCTACCCAGGTACGTGGGGAATTTCTTGCCTTTGGGGAGGTCTGACGTCTTCTGCCAGCGTTCAGTGGGTGTTCTATAGGAGCAGTTCCACGTGTAGATTTAGTTCTGATGTATCTGTGGGGAGGAAGTTGATCTCCGCGTCTTACTCTTCTGGAGTCTTGCCCAGACCCCTCCCTTTTCTTCTTGATGAGTCTGGCTAATGGTTTATCAATTTTGTTTACCTTCTCAAAGAACCAGCTTTTAGTTTTAATGAACTTTGCTATTATTTCCTTCAATTCTTTTTCATTTATTTCTGATCTGATCTTTATGATTGCTTTCCTTCTGCTATCTTTGGGGTGTTTTTGTTCTTCTCTCTCTTATTGCTTTAGGTGCAAGGTTAGGTTGTTTATTCGAGATGTTTCCTGTTTCCTGAGGTAGGCTAGTATTGCTATAAACTTGCCTCTTAGAACTGCTTTTGCTTCATCCCATAGGTTTTGGGTCGTCGTGTCTCCATTGTGATTTGTTTCTAGGTATTTTTTGATTTCCCCTTTGATTTCTTCAGTGATCACTTGGTTATTAACTAGTGTATTAAGTAGTGTATCATTTTGGATGATCTGTCCATTGGTGAACGTGGGGTGTTAAAGTCCCCTACTATGATTGTGTTACTGTCGATTTCCCCTTTTATGGCTGTTAGTATTTGCCTTATGTATTGAGGTGCTCCTATGTTGGGTGCATAAATATTTACAATTCTTCTACCTTCTTCTTGGATCGATCCCTTGATCATTATATAGTGTCCTTCTTTGTCTCTTGTAATAGTCTTTATTTTAAAGTCAATTTTGTCTGATATGAGAATTGCTACTCCAGCTTTCTTTTGATTTCCATTTGCATGGAATATCTTTGTCCATCCCCTCACTTTCAGTATGTATGTGTCCCTAGGTCTGAAGTGGGTCTCTTGTAGACAGCATACATACGCGTCTTGTTTTTGTATCCATTCAGCCAGTCTGTGTCTTTTGGTGGGAGCATTTAATCCATTTACATTTCAAGTAATTGTCGATATGTATATTCCGATTCCCATTTTCTTAAGTGTTTTGGGTTTGTTATCGTAGGTGTTTTCCTTCTCTTGTGTTTCTTGCCTAGAGAAGTTCCTTTAGCATTTGTTGTGAAGCTGGTTTGGTGATGCTGAACTCTCTCAGCTTTTGCTTGTCCGTAAAGTTTTTAATTTCTCCATCAAATCTGAATGAGATCCTTGCTGGGTAGATTCATCTTGGTTGTAGGTTTTTCTCCTTCATCACTTTGAGTATATGCTGCCACTCCCTTCTGGCTTGCAGAGTTTCTGCTGAAAAATCAGCGGTTAACCTTAAGGGGATTCCCTTGCGTGTTATTTGTTGTTTTTCCCGTGCTGCTTTTTATATGTTTTCTTTATATTTAATTTTTGATATTTTGATTAATATGTGTGCTGGTGTGTTTCTCCATGGATTTATCCTGTATGGGACTCTCTGTGCTTCCAGGACTTGACTAACTATTTCCTTTCCCATATTAGGGAAGTTTTCAACTATAATCTTTTCAAATATTTTCTCAGTCCCTTTCCTTTTCTCTTCTTCTTCTGGGACCCCTATAATTCGAATGTAGGTGCGTTTAATGTTGTCCCAGACGTCTCTGAGACTGTCCTCAGTTCTTTTCATTCTTTTTACTTTATTCTCTTCTGCAGTCGTTATTTCCACTATTTTACCTTCCAGGTCACTTACCCGTTCTTCTGCCTCAGTTATTCTGCTATTGATCCCTTCTAGAGTATTTTAAATTTCATTTATTGTGTTTTTCATCGTTGCTTGGTTCCTCTTTAGGTCTACGTCCTTGTTAAGTGTTTCTTGCATTTTGCCTATTCCATGTCCAAGATTTTGTATCATCATTACTCTCATTATTCTGAATTCTTTTTCAGGTAGACTGCCTATTTCCTCTTCATTTGTTAGGTCTGGTATGTTTTTACCTTGCTCCTTCATCTGCTGTGTGTTTTTCTGTCTTCTCATTTTGCTTCTCTGACTGTGTTTGGGGTCTCCTTTTCACAGGCTGCAGGTTCGTAGTTCCTGTTGTTTTTGGTATCTGTCCCCAGTGCCTAAGGTTGGTTCAGTGGGTTGTGTAGGCTTCCTGGTGGAGGGGAGTAGTGCCTGTGTTCAGGTGGATGAGGCTGGATCTTGTCTTTCTGGTGGGCACGTCCACGTCTGGTGGTGTGTTTTGCGGTGTCTGTGGCTTTATTATGACTTTTGGCAGCCTCTCTGCTAATGGATGGGGCTGTGTTCCTGTCTTGCTAGTTGTTTGGCATAGGGTGTCCAGCAGTGTAGCTTGCTGGTCGTTGAGTGAAGCTGGGTCTTGGCGTTGAGACGGAGATCTCTGAGAGATTTTTGCCGTTTGGTATTACGTGGAGCTGGGGAGGTCTCTTGTGGACCAGTGTCCTGAAGTTGGCCCTCCCACATCAGAGGCGCATCCCTGATGCCTGGCTGGAGCACCGAGAGCCTTTCATCCACATGGCTCAGAACAAAAGGGAGAAAACATAGAAAGTAAGAAATAAAGAGTGTAAAATAAAATAAAATAAAGTAAGAGAAAATAAAATAAACTTATTATAATAAAAAATAAGAAAAACATTATTAAGGAAAAATTTATTAATAAATTTTTTTTTAATTATTTAAAATAAATTTTTTAAAATAAAGAATAAGAAAAAAATTATTAAGAAAAAAGTTTTTTATTGTTTCTAATAAAAAATAAGAAAAACACTATTATGAAATTATGTAGAATATATTTTTCTTAATTATTTAAAATAAAAAATAAAAAAGTTCTTAAGAAAAACGTATTTAATTTTTTTAAATAAAAATAAGAAAAAAATTATTACGAAAAAATGTATTAAGAAAATATTTTTTAAGTCAAAACAATCAAACAAACACACCCCCCAAAAAACAAATGGACCGAACCCTAGAATAAATGGTGAAAGCAAAGCTATACAGACAAAATCTCACATGGAAGCATACACATATACACTCACAAAAAGAGGAAAAGGGGAAAAAATAATATATCCTGCCCCCAAAGTCCACCTCCTCAATTTGGTATGATTCGTTGTCTATTCAGGTATTCGACAGATGCAGGTACATCAGATTGTTTGTGGAACTTTAATGCACTTCTTCTGAGGCTGCTGTGAGAAATTTCCCTTTCTCTTCTTTGTTCACACAGCTCCTGGGTTTTAGCTTTGGATTTGGGCCCACCTCTGCATGTAGGTCGCCTGAGGGCATTTGTTCTTCGCTCACACAGGACGGGGTTAAAGGAGCAGCTGACTCGGGGGCTCTGGCTCACTCAGGCCTGGGGGAGGGAGGGTTCCCTACGCCGGGCAAGCTTGCGGCCGCAGAGGCAGGCGTGACGTTGCAGCAGTCTGAGGCGCGCCGTGCGTTCTCTTGGGGAAGTTGTCCCTGGATCACGGGACCCTGGCACTGGGGGGTTGCACAGGCTCCCGGGAGGGGCCGTGTGGATAGTGACCTGTACTCACACACAGGTTTCTTGGTGGTGGCAGCAGCAGCCTTAGCGTCTCATGTCCGTCGCTGGGGACCGCGTTGATAGCCGTGGCTTGCGCCTATCTCTGGAGCTCGTTTAGCGTGTGCTCTCAATCACCTCTCCTCATACACCAGGAAACAAAGAGTCAAGAAAAAGGCTCTTGCCTGTTCGGCAGCTCCAGGCCTTTTCCCGGACTCCCTCCTGGCTAGCTGTGGTGCACTAGCCCCCTTCAGGCTGTGTTTATGCCGCCAACCCCAGTCCTCTCCCTGGGATCTGCCCGAGGCCCGAGCCTCAGCTCCCAGTCCCAGCCCGCGCCGGCGGGTGAGCAGACAAGACTCTCGGGCTGTTAAGTGCTGCTCAGCACCGGTCCTCTGTGCGGGAATCTCGCCGCGTTGCCCTCTGCACCCCTGTTGCTGCGCTCTCCTCCATGGCTCTGAAGCTTCCCCCCTCTGCCACCTGCAGTGTCCACCCACAAAGGGCCTTCCTAGTGTGTGGAAACCTTTCCTCCTTCACAGCTCCCTCCCACTGGTGCAGGTCCCGTCTTTATTCTTTTGTACCTTTTCCTTCTTTTTTCTTATGCCCTACCCAGGTACGTGGGGAATTTCTTGCCTTTGGGGAGGTCTGACGTCTTCTGCCAGCGTTCAGTGGGTGTTCTATAGGAGCAGTTCCACGTGTAGATTTAGTTCTTATGTATCTGTGGGGAGGAAGTTGATCTCTGCTTCTTACTCTTATGCCCTCTTGCCCAGACCCCTCCCTTTTTTTCTTGATGAGTCTGGCTAATGGTTTATCAATTTTGTTTATCTTCTCAAAGAACCAGCTTTTAGTTTTATTGATCTTTGCTATTGTTTCCTTCATTTCTTTTTCATGTATTTCTGATCGGATCTGTATGATTGTTTTCCTTCTGCTATCTTTGGGGTATTTTTGTTCTTCTTTGTCTTATTTCTTTAGGTGCAAGGTTAGGTTGTTTATTCGAGATATTTCCTGTTTTCTGAGGTAGGCTTGTATTGCTATAAACTTCACTCTTAGAACTACTTTTGCTTCATCCCACAGGTTTTGGGTCGTCGTGTCTCCATTGTAATTTGTTTCTCAGTATTTTTTGTTTTCCCCTTTGATTTCTTCAGTGATCACTTGGTTATTAACTAGTGTATTAAGTTGTGTATCATTTTGGATGATCTGTCCATTGGTGAAAGTGGGGTGTTAAATCCCCTACTATGATTGTGTTACTGTCGATTTCCCATTTTATGGCTGTTAGTATATGCATTATGTATTGAGGTGCTCCTATGTTGGGTGCATAAATATTTACAATTCTTCTACCTTCTTCTTGGATCGATCCCTTGATCATTATATAGTGTCCTTCTTTGTCTCTTGTAATAGTCTTTATTTTAAAGTCAATTTTGTCTGATATGGGAATTGCTACTCCAGCTTTTTTTGATTTCCATTTGCAGGGAATATCTTTGTCCTTCCCCTCACTTTCAGTCTGTATGTGTCCCTATGTCTGAAGTGGGTCTCTTGTTGACAGCATATATACGCGTCTTGTTTTTGTATCCATTCAGCCAGTCTGTGTCTTTTGGTGGGAGCATTTAATCCATTTACATTTCAGGTAATTATCGATATGTATGTTCCTATTCCCATTTTCTTAAATGTTTTGGGTATGTTATTGTAGGTGTTTTCCTTCTCTTGTGTTTCTTGCCTAGAGAAGTTCCTTTGCATTTGTTGTAGAGCTGGTTTGGTGGTGCTGAACTCTCTCAGCTTTTGCTTGTCCGTAAAGTTTTTAATTTCTCCATCAAATCTGAATGAGATCCTTGCTGGGTAGAGTCATCTTGGTTGTAGGTTTTTCTCCTTCATCACTTTGAGGATATGCTGCCACTCCCTTCTGGCTTGCAGAGTTTCTGCTGAAAGTTCAGCGGTTAACCTTATGGGGATTCCCTTGTGTGTTATTTGTTGTTTTTCCCTTGCTGCTTTTAATATGTTTTCTTTATATTTAATTTTTGATATTTTGATTAATATGTGTGCTGGTGTGTTTCTCCATGGATTTATCCTGTATGGGACTCTCTGTGCTTCCAGAACTTGACTAACTATTTCCTTTCCCATATTAGGGAAGTTTTCACCTATAATCACTTCAAATATTTTCTCAGTCCCGTTCTTTTTATCTCCTTCTTCTGGGACCCCTATAATTCGAATGTTGGTGCATTTAATGTTGTCCCAGAGGTCTCTGAGACTGTCCTCTGTCCTTTTCATTCTTTTTTCTTTATTCTCTTCCGCAGTCGTTATTTCCACTCTTTTACCTTCCAGGTCACTTACCCGTTCTTCTGCCTCAGTTATTCTGCTATTGATCCCTTCTAGAGTATTTTAAATTTCATTTATTGTGTTTTTCGTCGTTGCTTGGTTCCACTTTAGTACTTCTACGTCTTTTTTAATTGTTTCTTGCATTTTGCCTATTCCATGTCCAAGATTTTGAATCATCGTTACTATCATTTTTCTGAATTCTTTTTCAGGTAGACTGCCTATTTCCTCTTCATTTGTTAGGTCTGGTGTGTTTTTACCTTGCTCCTTCATCTGCTGTGTGTTTTTCTGTCTTCTCATTTTGCTTATCTGACTGTGTTTGGGGTCTCCTTTTCACAGGCTGCAGATTCGTAGTTCCCGTTGATTTTGGTATCTGTCCCCAGTGGCTAAGGTTGGTTCAGTGGGTTTGGTAGGCTTCCTGGTGGAGGGAACTAGTGCCTCTGTTCTGGTGGATGAGGCTGGATCTTATCTTTCTCCTGGGCATGTCCACGTCTGGTGGTGTGTTTTGGGGTGTCTGTGGCCTTATTTTGATTTTTGGCAGCCCCTCTGTTAATGGATGGGGCTGTGTTCCTGTCTTGCTAGTTTTTGGCATAGGGTGTCCAGCACTGTAGTTTGCTGGTCGTTGAGTGAAGCTGGGTCATGGTGTTGAGATGGAGATCTCTGAGAGATTTTTGCCATCTGGTATTACGTGAAGCTGGGATGGTCTCTTGTGGACCAGTGTCCTGAAGGTGGCCCTCCCACATCAGAGGCACATCCCTGATGCGTGGCTGGAGAACCGAGGGCCTTTCATCCACAGGGCTCAGAACAAAAGGGAGAAAAATAGAAAGAAAGAAGTAAAGAGGATAAAATAAAATAAAATAAAATCAAGTAAGAGAAAATAAAATATAGTATAATAAAAATAAGAAAAAAATTATTAAGGAAATATTTATTAATAAAAGATTATTAATTTATTAAAATAAATTTTTAAATTTTTTAAAATTAAGAATATGATAAAAATTATTTAAAAAAATTTATTAAGAAAAAAGATTTTTAATTGTTTAAAATAAAAAATATGAAAAACATTATTATGAAATTATGTAGAAATAATTTTTTTAATTCTTTAAAACAAAAAATAAATAAAACTTCTTAAATAAAAGTATTTAATTTTTTTTTTAAAGCAGTAATCTTACTTTATTAAATCTCAACCCTTGAGTACATATCTTTTTTTTTCTTTTCCATTATGTTTTATTACAGAATATTGAATATAGTACCCCTAATATACAGTACGACCTTGTTGTTTATCTATTTTGTGTAAGAGTAGTTTGTATCTACTAATCCCAAACTCCCAATTTATCCCTCCCCCACGCCCTTTCCCCTTTCGTAACCATAAGTTTGTTTTATATGTTTGTGAGTCTACTTCTGCTTTGTAAATAAGTTCATTTGTATCATATTTTAGAGTCTACATATAAGTGATATGTTATCTGTCTTTCTCTTTCTGGCTTACTTCACTTAGTGTGATAATCTCTAGGTCATCCATGCTGAAATGGCATTATTTCTTTCTTTTTTTATGGCTGAGTAGTATTTCATTGTATACATATGCCACATCTTCTTTATCCATTTATCTGTCTATGGGCATTTAGATTGCTTCCATGTCTTGGCTATTGTAAATAGAGTTGCTATGAACATTTGGGTGCATATGTCTTTTTTTTTTAATTTAAAAAGTTGAGATGATAGATTATTTAAAATATAAGATTATTTGTTCTCCACTGAATACATATTCTTGTTTCTTGATTAAACACATATATAATACTAAACTTTTAAAGTTGTGTTGAAAAGAAATTTTTCTAAAATAATTTACTGATGCACCTTAATCTCTGAATCTCAAGCTAATATTCAGAAGCAATAATAATCAATAAATCTGCAACGATTCATTCAGAATATAACACAAGTGGGACCATATATAAACTAAATATTAGACTCCCTGGAGAGCTTTTAAAAAGTATCTATTAATGAACTCTGCCACAGACCAATTTAAAAAAAATTGTGCTTTAGGTGCACACATTAGTGGTTGCTTCTGTTTCTGTTTTTTAAACTCCCCAGATGGTTTAATGTGCAAGGAAGTTTGAAAAACACTAATGTATACTGTTCAGCGTTAGTAATTTTCCACTGAACTATAGTTTACAATGATTTTTGGTATGGCATTTGATAACAGTATTGATTTGGAATTGCTCCAAGTTTCATGCAACAGAAATGAAGCAAATATCCTCAGCTAACAAGAACTCCAAAGGTCAAGGACTAAATTAGCCACTGGCCAAGCTAATCAAATGCCATAGTTTCCTTTAACTTTTTTTTTTTTTCCAACTATAGACTGGGTTTTTCTTTCAGCCCCTGCTGTTTTTTTGTTTTTGTTTTTTTTTTTCACACACACACACTGTATTTTATTTTTACAAGAGATAAATAGAGTGACACCAAGCATTGTACATGGATGACCACAACAAAAGCAACAATGATTGCAATTACCAAACATGAAACACACTCATACTATGTCATAATATTGACATTCAGTCCAGTAATCCTCCACTGTAACAGCTCCTTTACTTTGCAGTGAAAATTGATTTGTATATTCTTTGCCTCTGAATCATTGTTGGATTTTTTTTTTTAATTCAGACATAAAGTCACAAAAATTATACTCATCCTCATCAGTTCACTCAGTCCCATGGAATTAAATTTTTTTTTTCATCTTCATCTTTTGTTAGCACTTTTATGAGTTCATCAGTTTTTCATTAGAGTTCTGAAAATGCTTATTCATTCAGTTCAACAGTAGAGTCAGTTACCAGAAACCTGTACTTGTCAGAGTCTTTTCCATGAATTTCTTAAAGATGAAACCCTTTTATAGGAACATATTTGCAAAAGCATCAGAGTACACACAGAACTGTCTGTAAATGACAAAAGACTTAAAAATGACCACAGTTAAAAATTTGATGAAAGTTCATAATAATGCAGTTGACAAGAAAATTAGTTATTTCTGAGATATACATTTTAAGGTAAAAACTAGGATTATGACTTATAACATTATACCAGAACATATAAGATTTTTAGAAATTTCATGTAATGTCTGAAACATTTATATTAACATATTTCCATACAAATAACCCAATGAAAGTTTAGTATTAGTTGTTTTGTTTGTTTGCTTTTTTATACTGCAGGTTCTTATTAGGCATCAATTTTATACACATCAGTGTATACATGTCAATCCCAATCGCCCAATTCAGCACAACACCATACCCACCCCACTGCAGTTTTCCCCCCTTGGTGTCCATATGTCCGTTCTCTACATCTGTGTCTCAACCTCTGCCCTGCAAACTGGCTCATCTGTACCATTTTTCTAGGTTCCACATACATGCGTTAATATACGATATTTGTTTTTCTCTTTCTGACTTACTTCACTCTGTATGACAGTCTCTAGATCCATCCACGTCTCAACAAATGACTCAATTTCGTTCCTTTTTATGGCTGAGTAATATTCCATTGTATATATGTACCAAAACTTCTTTATCCATTCGTCTGTTGATGGGCATTTAGGTTGCTTCCATGACCTGGCTATTGTAAATAGTGCTGCAATGAACATTCGGGTGCATGTATCTTTTTGAATTACGGTTTTCTCTGGGTATATGCCCAGTAGTGGGATTGCTGGGTCATATGGTAATTCTATTTTTAGTTTTTTAAGGAACCTCCATATTGTTCTCCATAGTGGCTGTATCAATTTACATTCCCACCAACAGTGCAAGAGGGTTCCCTTTTCTCCACACCCTCTCCAGCATTTGTTGTTTGTAGATTTTCTGATGATGCCAATTCTAACAGGAGTGAGGTGATACCTCATTGTAGTTTTGATTTGCATTTCTCTAATAATTAGTGATGTTGAGCATCTTTTCATGTGCTTCGTGGCCGTCTGTATGTCTTCTTTGGAGAAATGTCTATTTAGGTCTTCTGCCCATTTTTGGATTGGGTTGTTTGTTTTTTTAATATTGAGCTGCATAAGCTTTTTATATATTTTGGAGATTGATCCTTTGTCTGTTGATTCATTTGCAAATATTTTCTCCCATTCTGAGGGTTGTCTTTTGGTCTTGTTTGTAGTTTCCTTTGCTTTGCAAAAGCTTTTACGTTTCATTAGGTCCCATTTGTTTATTTTTGTTTTTATTTCCATTATTCTAGGAGGTGGATCAAAAAAGATCTTGTTGTGATTTATGTAAAAGAGTGTTCTTCCTGTGTTTTCCTGTTAAGACTTTTATAGTGTCCGGTGTTACATTTAGGTCTCTAATCGATTTTGAGTTTATTTTTGTGTATGGTGTTAGGGAGTGTTCTAATTTCATTCTTTTACATGTAGCTGTCCAGTTTTCCCAGCACCACTTATTGAAGAGGCTGTCTTTTCTCCATTGTATATCCTTGCCTCCTTTGTCATAGATTAGTTGACCATAGGTGCATGGGTTTATCTCTGGGCTTTCTATCTTGTTCCTTTGATCTATGTTTCTGTTTTTGTGCCAGTACCATATTGTCTTGATTACTGTAGCTTTGTAGTATAGTCTGAAGTCAGGGAGTCTGATTCCTCCAGCTCCGTTTTTTTCCCTCAAGACTGCTTTGGCTATTCCGGGTCTTTTGTGTCTCCACACAAATTTTAAGATGATTTGTTCTAGTTCTGTAAAAAATGCCATTGGTAATTTGATAGGGATTGCATTGAATCTGTAGATTGCTTTGGGTAGTATAGTCATTTTCACAATGTTGATTCTTCCAATCCAAGAACATGGTATGTCTCTCCATCTGTTGGTATCATCTTTAATTTCTTTCATCAGTGTCTTATAGTTTTCTGCATACAGGTCTTTTGTCTCCCTAGGTAGGTTTATTCCTAGGTATTTTATTCTTTTTGTTTCAGTGGTAAATGGGAGTGTTTCCATAATTTCTCTTTCTGATTTTTCATCATTAGTGTATAGGAATGCAAGAGATTTCTGTGCATTAATTTTGTATCCTGCAACTTTACCATATTCATTAATTAGATCTAGCAGTTTTCTGGTGGCAGTTTTAGGATTCTCTATGTATAATATCATGTCATCCGCAAACAGTGACAGTTTTACTTCTTCTTTTCCAATTTGTATTCCTTTTATTTATTTTTCTTCTCTGATTGCCGTGGCTAAGACTTCCAGAACTATGTTGAATAATAGTGGTGAGAGTGGACATCCTTGTCTCGTTCCTGATCTTAGAGGAAATGCTTTTAGTTTTTCACCATTGAGAATGATGTTTGCTGTGGGTTTCTCATATATGGCCTTTATTATTTTGAGGTAGGTTCCCTCTATGCCCACTTTCTGAAGAGTTTTTATCATAAATGGGTGTTGAATTTTGTCAAAAGCTTTTTCTGCATCTATTGAGATGATCATTTTGTTTTTCTTCTTCAGTTTGTTAATATGGTGTATCACATTGATTAATTTGCGTATATTGAAGAATCCTTGCATCCCTGGGATAAATCCCACTTGATCATGGTGTATGATCCTTTTAATGTGTTGTTGGATTCTGTTTGCTAGTATTTTGTTGACGATTTTTGCATCTATATTCATCAGTGATATCGGTCTGTAATTTTCTTTCTTTGTAGTGTCTTTGTCCGGTTTTGGTATCAGGGTGATGGTGGCCTCATAGAATGAGTTTGGGAGTGTTCCTTCCTCTGCAATTTTTTGGAAGAGTTTGAGAAGGATAGTTGTTAGCTCTTCTCTAAATGTTTGATAGAATTCACCTGTGAAGCCATCTGGTCCTGGACTTTTGTTTGTTGGAAGATTTTTAATCACAGTTTCAATTTCATTGCTTGTGATTGGTCTGTTCATATTTTCAGTTTCTTCCTGGTTCAGTCTTGGAAGGTTATACCTTTCTAAGAATTTGTCCATTTCTTCCAGGTTGTCCATTTTATTGGCATAGAGTTGCTTGTAGTAGTCTCTTAGGATGCTTTGTATTTCTGTGGTGTCTGTTGTAACTTTTCCTTTTTCATTTCTAGTTTATTGATTTGAGTCCTTTCCCTCTTTTTCTTGATGAGTCTGGCTAACGGTTTATCAATTTTGTTTAACTTCTCAAAGAACCAGCTTTTAGTTATATTGGTCCTTGCTATTGTTTTCTTTGTTTCTATTTCATTTATTTCTGCTCTGATCTTTATGATTTCTTTAGTTCTGCTAACTTTGGGTTTTTTTTTGTTGTTGTTATTCTTTCTCTAATTCCTTTAGGTGCAAGGTTAGATTGTTCACTTGAGATTTTTCTTGTTTCTTGAGGCAGGCTTGTATAGTTATAAACTGCCCTCTTAGAACTGCTTTTGCTGCATCCCTTTGGTTTTGGATCATCGTGTTTTCATTGTCATTTGTCTCTAGGTATTTTTTGGTTTCCTCTTTGATTTCTTCAGTTACCTCTTGGATATTTAGTTACGTAGTGTTTAGTCTCCACGTGTTTGTGTTTTTTACGTTTTTTTCTCTGTAATTGATGACTAATCTCATAGCGTTGTGGTCAGAAGAGATGCTTGATATGATTTCAATTTTCTTAAATTTACAGAGGCTTGATTTGTGACCCAAGATGTGATCTATCCTGGAGAAAGTTCCAAGCGCACTTGAGAAGAAAGTGTAATCTGCTGTTTTTGGATGGAATATCCTATAAATATCAGTTAAATCTATCTGGTCTGTTGTGTCATTTAAAGCTTCTGTTTCCTTATTTATTTTCATTTTGGATGATCAGTCCATTGGTGTAATTGAGGTGTTAAAGTCCCCCACTATTATTGTTTTACTGTTGATTTCCTCTTTTATAGCTGTTAGCAGTTGCCTTATGTATTGTGGTGCTCCTATGGTGGGTGCATATATATTTATAATTGTTATATCTTCTTCTTCGATTGATCCCTTGATCATTATGTAGTGTGTTCCTTGTCTCTTGTAACATTCTTTATTTTGAAGTCTATTTTATCTGATACGAGTAAAGCTACTCCAGCTTTCTTTTGATTTCCATTTGCATGGAATATCTTTTTCCATCCCCTCACTTTCAGTCTGTATGTGTCCCTAGGTCTGAAGTGGGTCTCTTGAAGACAGCATACATAAGGTCTTGTTTTTGTATCCATTCAGCAAGCCTGTGTCTTTTGGTTGGAGCATTTAATCCATTCACGTTTAAGGTAATTATTGATATGTATGTTCCTGTGACCATTTTCTTAATTGTTTTGGGTTTGTTTTTGTAGGTCCTTTTCTTCTCTTGTGTTTCCCACTTAGAGAAGTCCCTTTAGCATTTGTTGTAGAGCTGGTTTGGTGGTGCTGAATTCTCTTAGCTTTTGCTTGTCTGTAAAGCTTTTGATTTCTCCATCGGATCTGAATGAGATCCTTGCCGGTTAGAGTCATCTTGGTTGTAGTTTCTTCCCTTTCATCACTTTAAGTATATCCTGCCACTCCCTTCTGGCTTGTAGAGTTTCTGCTGAGAAATCAGCTGTTAACCTTATGGGAGTTCCCTTGTATGTTATTTGTCATTTTTCCCTTGCTGCTTTCAATAATTTTTCTTTGTCTTTAATTTTTGCCAATTTGATTACTATGTGTCTTGGCGTGTTTCTCCTTGGGTTTATCCTGTATGGGGCTCACTGCACTTCCTGGACTTGGGTGGCTATTTCCTTTCCCATATTAGGGAAGTTTTCGACTAAAATCTCTTCAAATATTTTCTCTGGTCCTTTCCCTCTCTCTCTTCTCCTTCTGGCACCCCTATAATGCGAATGTTGTTGCGTTTAATGTTGTCCCAGAGGTCTCTTAGGCTGTCTTCATTTCTTCTCATTCTTTTTTGTTTATTCTGTTCCATGGCAGTGAATTCCACCATTCTGTCTTCCAGGTCACTTATCCGTTCTTCTGCCTCAGTTATTCTGCTATTGGTTCCTTCTAGTGTAGTTTTCATTTCAGTTATTGTATTGTTCATCTCTGTTTGTTTGTTCTTTAATTCTTCTAGGTCTTTGTTAAACATTTCTTGCATCTTCTCGATCTTTTCCTCCATTCTTTTTCCGAGGTCCTGGGTCACCTTCACTATCATTATTCTGAATTCTTTTCCTAGAAGGAAGGTTGCCTATCTCCACTTCATTTAGTTGTTTTTCTGGGGTTTTATCTTGTTCCTTCATCTGGTACATAGCCTTCTGCCTTTTCATCTTGTCTATCTTTCTGTGAATGTGGTTTTTGTTCCACAGGCTGCAGGATTGTAGTTCTTCTTGCTTCTGCTGTCTGCCCTCTCTGTTTTGTCTTTTAATTATGTGTTTTATCCCTCTTGCCTTTGACATTTCCTAATTTTGGGTTGAAAGCCAGCTTTTTGTATTAGGCACTAGGAGCTGAGGTAAATAGGCCTAAATGTGAGAATTTATGTTAATATGTCTAGGTGTCAGGCTGTGTTTAATGACTGTTGTAACTATAAGCATCAGAGGTTTCCTATTCTTTTAGTTAAGACTTTGTTTTTCTCGTCTCTCCGCTTTTGTGGCTTTTCCATAAGCTGTGTCTTTCAGCTTTTCAGCTGTAATCAATTCTTTTGGGATTTTTTTATTTTTAAAAATTTTTATTGGAGTATAGTTGATTTACAATGTTGTGTTAGTTTTTGCTGTACAGCAAAGTGAAACAGTTATATATATACATATATCCACTCTTTCCCATATGGGTCATTACAGAGTATTGAGTAGAGTTCCATGTGCTACACAGCAGATCTTTATTGGTTATCTATTTCATATATAGTAGTGTGTATATGTCAATCCCAATCTCCTATAATCACTTTTTAAATGTGAGTCTTGTTGGTTCAATGACAGGATGTATAATCTTCTGATTGTGTCAGTCTTTCCATGGAGTAGTATCTCAAGGCTGTGTCTGTCCCAAGTGTTTCCTTCCCTCTCCCAGTGATATGCTTTCTCCCTGCCCCCTACTCTCTTCCCTGGCTCCAGAGTTCCCAATATATTTCCATGAAGCCATCTCCCCTGCTATGATTTTTTCCTCCTTAGGTGAGACAGGAAGGCTTACAGGGGCTGAAGGGAGGAGGGATTCCTTTCCCCAAGCTTGGATTAGGTTTCAGTATAGTGCTTTGCTAAAGCTCTTCCCCCTGGAAAGCAGGGCTTCTGGAGAAGGCTCTGGATGTGTTTCTCAATGGCTACTCTTCTCCTCTCTCTGCCAGGGCTTTAAGGGAACCCTTTTGTTCTTTTCACCAGTAGAACATGGTGAGGTTCCTGGAGGGAATCCCCGTAAGACACCCAGTAACCAACAACTTGTTACAATTGCTGCTGTTGTGTTCTTACCACTATATGTCTCCAGAGGCCTCTGCTCCAGGAATCATATCTTAGTGGTGGTGTCTGGTTATGCTTTTCTTTCCAGAATTCGGGGATGGCAATTTGTCCTGTGCAGTGCAATTATAATGCCAACTACACAGAGTTAGGTCAAACTTCACTGGTGAAAGGCAAAATTCTCCACAAGATTCTCATCACTTCAGACCCAGCCATAAGCTCAGGGTCCCTAGGCTACCCACAATTCTCACCAACTGGCTGCCCTACCCCCTTGAAGATTGATAATTCACTAGAATGACTCACAGAACTCAGGAAAGTGTTGTACTTATGATTACAGTTTTAAAATACAGCTTATGAATTAGAACCAGACAAAAGAAGAAATCCACAAATCTTACAAAAGGGTAAGACCTGGGAGGGACCCAAATGCAAAACTTCCAGTTCCTTAGGACATGTTATCTTTCTGGCATATCGATGGGTATTGCCATCTGGGATAGCTCACCTGAGCTTCAGTCCCCTGAGTTTTTATTGGAGTTTCACTGCATGACTGATTGAATCTTTGATCACGTTATTGAGCTCCGCTTCCAGCTTCTTTATCTGGCCCTCCCAGAAGGTCAGGCTGATGGCACACACATCAAAGTTCCAGCCTTCTAATCACATGGTTGGTCTTTCTGCCATGACCACTGCTACATGTGAGCTCATAGCATTGTGTGGTGGCCTTGTTAGGAGCACTGGTCACTTTGCAATGTCACTTTTTGTCTCTTTTTCCATCTTTCTCACAATTCTGTGGCTTATTCATCTTTGCATCTCTAGTGCCTGACCCCACAGGTGTTAGCTAGCCATTTCCTAGAATAAAATATTATTAAATTCGGAGTTTCTTATTCAAAACTACCTCTTAGTGGAAGTTGTACCAGTCTGGCTCTGCTTTGATTGCCAGTAAAATAAATTACTGTGCTGAGATGAAATTTCCAAGGGGCAAGGGTTTGTCATGCACTGATCTTGTACAGCATTGTCATCTGCTATTTTGAATCCTAGTCATTGCATATGGAAATCATAATGACCCATAGGATATATCTCTTTCAGGGTAAATCATCATTCTTTGAGGAAGGCCTTGTCAGCTATGGAATAACCATGAGGAATAATATATTTACTGTCCTTCCTGAACCCAAATGAGGGAGTCATATCAACCCTGTGGCCTATTACTATGGAAATCTTTGTAGAGATAGGAAGGACAATATGAAATGAACAAAAACCAAGATAAATATCCAAATTAGTGGTTGTGACATCAAGTGGGAACATGACCTTTTTTGAAATAGAAAATATAAATAAAGCTTATCTAAAGCAGTCAACCTTTCTAAATTGGAAATCACAGAGGGGATTATTTATTAACAAACATAAATATGTCTTTTGCCTTTGAAGTGTTTGGTAGCTAATTTTGCTCATATGGAATTCTATGTATCTTATCAATTGCTTCACCATTCTTGGAATTAAATGCTTGGGTGTATTGGGACTATCTTAGAACTGCATAGTTTAGCATAGCATATAATAGAATAGAAAGACCCTTTTACATCAGAAAGTCAAAATATGTTTATCTTTATGTAAATACACATATATCAGTTAATATGTCTAAATAATGATATGAATAAAGAAGAACAAGCTAATTTATTTTTCCCATCTTGTGGAAGAGCAAAATCAACTTCGGCAACACTTGACAATTAGTGAATGAAGTATGTAAGTTTTACTGAGTAATTATATTTATCTTAATTATCTTAATATTGTGGAGCTCATATTGACATCTTTTTGTCTGCCATTTACTAGTTTGGTGACCTGGAGCAAGTTATCTAATTTATCTGTGCTTTGGTTTGCTTCTTTGTAATCAGGAAATACATCACCTATTCAAAAGTTTACTGCAAGGATTAAAAATGAAAAGCACTTAGCATGGTTCTTGGCACTTACTACTCATGTAATAAGTGGTAGCTTTAAAAAGTGCTTTTAAAAAGGGTGTTTTGTTTCTGGGTGTCAGAAAAGTCACCTTACTCTATAAATTGGAGCTTCCAAAGCATAGCTGAAAAAGAGTTATAAATTAGATGTCAAAGTGTTTTAACATATGAATTTTTAGCTGTTGTTAACTGAATTCTCCTGAAGACCCTGTTTTTAGTGTGTGTGGTGTGTGCACATGTGTTTTATTGCCAAAGAAAGAAGTCTGATGAGGTGTAAAGCAAGAAGGCCTCCAAGATTCTAGATGCTAGATGTATCAATCATCTAGGATCTACATACATAATGTTTTGGCTTTTTTTTTTTTTTTTTTTTTGCCAAGGGACCCAAAGGGGTATGCTGGCTTACATCGTACTTGGAAAAGTTGAGAATAAAGCTGACTCCAGAAACAAATGGATCCAGAGACAGAAAAAAAAAGACAACATAGGCTCATTAGATACTTCTCCCCCTCCCCCCCTTTTTTTAAAATTCTGGAATATTAAAGGAAGAAAACATCCTTTTACTTATTTTTTTATTTTTTTTATTTTTGGGGGGCCATGCTGTGAAGCATGCAGGATCTTAGTTCCCCAGCCAGGGATCAAACCCGTGTCCCCTGCATTGAGAGCACAGAATCTTAACCACTGGACCACCAGGGAAGTCCCTCCCGTCTCTCTTATTTCTGCTTCTCTCTGTATGTTAAGCCGATTTTTTTCCCCTGGAGCTTGTGAAGGAATTGAAGACACCAGAGGGATCAGTCTTATTGTAGATAAGCTGGTTGTGGAGTCTGATATCTCTTCTTAAAGATTCTGAAGTAGACTTTCAATCTGTCAGCTGATGACCTCATTTAGGACCATCGTGTACAACAGGACAAGGTGTGTAGTGCAGGACACCAGGAAGTGCTCATCACACAGGCCTCCTCTGTAGTTGTGCAGTGCACAACCAGAACACACACACACACACACACACACCTCCTACTTCAGTGAGACACAGCAGTAACCTTTCTTATCTTCCCTCCAGTACCTACCACGCTCCCTATACTCACCCCTATCGAAGGCCTTGCCCTCCACATGTGTTCTGGATCTCATCTGCTGGTGCATTTCAAGGCCTCCCCTCTCATTTATCCACTTATCTTTTGCATTTTTTATTAAGAAACAAGCAGTAAGCCTCAAAATGACAAGACCACTACCATACATCTCTCTCCAGTTACTACCCCATTTTCTTGCTTCCCATGTGTTCATTCACTTGTTGCCCATGAAGAGTGGTTGTCATTTTCTTGCCTTCCATTCACTCTCTGATCACTGCAATCTGACTCCCACATCACCACACCTCTGCATCTTCTCCAGTCTAGGGCATCGATGACCTCCATCCACATGGTCAGATGTAAAGGACCGTCTGCCCTTACTCTACTCCATAACACAGTGGTATGTGATACAGTCGGCTGCTCTAAGTGTTGAAACACGTCTCTTCCTTGTTTTTCATCACCTAGCCCTCTTCTGTTTTTCTCCCACCTCACAGGCCCTTCTTTCTTGGTTTTCTTGGCTGATACCTCCTCCATCTCTGCGTGACCATAAATGTGGGGATTTGCCAGGACTTAATCCTGTGCCCTCTTATATTTATTTCTTCTTAGATCAACATGGAGTTTTTAACATTGTTTAAGGTTGACATCCCTCACTTTATATTTCTGAACATATCTTTCTCCTAAACTCCAGTCAAGCATAGCTAATGCCACATTAATTGTTTACAGAGTTTTCAAACTTGATGGATACAAAAATTGATCTCTTGGTTTCTCCCCTTTAATGGGTCTTCCCCATCTCGGTAAATGGTATGACCATCCACCTATTGTTCAAGTCAGAAATATGGACAACATCTTTGATCCCTCTTCAATTTTACCCATCAGTAAAGACTACCAATGTGATCTCCATCAATTTTGTCACCACCTCAACCCAGGCCAGCAGCATCTCTGCCAAGATTACAGCAGTATTCCAACTCTCCTCTTTCCATAGATGCCACAAAATCCATTCTTTCATATTATAACCATGGTAATCTTCCTAATTATAACTCTGTTGTTACTTATGTTATGCTTCAAATCCTCCAATAGTTTTTTGTTACATTTTTTTTTAAATCCCTAGTTTATTATTGTTTTTGAGAAGGTCTTGAATGCTCTTCCCTATACTCATACCTTTGACTTCCATTTGTGCAACTCACTCTTGTAATTATTGTGCTTGCCATGAAGTCTTGTGACTTTTCTTTTAAAAGAGGTTTGTAAACAGTTAGAATAATTTATTTTTTGAGGGAGTGGAAGAATGTATTTACAAATTAATGCATTTTATGTAATGTGTGATTTTTATACATACTTATCTGTGGAAAATTAATAAAATCATTATTACATTTAGAAATTTAGTCATTTCATCAGGTAGGGAAAAATTCCTTTCCCTTAATTATTTTCAAAGTTATATTATGAATATTTGTACATATTCAACTCCATATGAATTGAGAATCCCTTATCAATTTGACCGTGCTTGCAACTGAAGTTACAAGTAACCTTGTGGATAGCTTACTTTTAACAGATGAATCTTTCCAGCTAGGAATTGGGTTTTTGTCTCAAATACCAGGTTTTTAATCATTTTTTGCAGATTCCCTTCTTGTTTTTTCCTTGGAAGAATTTTAGAATTGATTTTTTGTTATGAAATCATGTGTAGGTAACCCTCAAAGTGAATCTTTTTTAAAAAATTCTTCTAGTTTGGTGGGACCTCTCCTGAAGACTGTTGTCTTCCTTTACCACTGAGACAGATTTGTCCCTCATTTTAGGCAATTTGTTCTTCTGCATTTCCTTTGTTCTCTTTTTTGGGAACTCCTTTCAGTCAAGCTTTAGATTTCCTCTTTAGATCTTTAGTCCTTAAGTCCTTGTTCATGTGTTTTCAATGTCTGAAGTACATTTTAAGGTTCTCTATCTGGATGTGGAGGACAAATTGCTTTATGATCACATGGTCATAGGACAGAATCAGCGTCACCCCGAACAGTTAAGCTGTGTCTTCTGTGATGGGAACACCAATTTTTCACCTGGAAAACTCTTGTATACCAAGGGGCAAGAGGAGCAGTCTGTGCGACATACTTTCTGCTCCTTCAGTTCTACACTTCACCCTTCTCCATTTGGATCTGTCTTTCAGGAGGCTGACCACATGGTAGACTCCCTGACCTTCTGGCCTCCTGGGGAGCCCATGTAAGAGAGGAGCCTGGGGCTGCAATATTGATTCCTTTTACTCTCTCCCCACGTGAACAGCCCAGGCAAAATGCATCCTTGAGCAAAGGACCAAGTTCCACTCAGTCATCCTTCACTATCAGACCTGTGACCTTGGCTTCCTACAGAATCTCCCTCTCTTGCCCTTTCAGGCCCAGAGGTAGCAACCTACGCTCAACATCGTCTCCCATGATATCACACTATCTGTCCCTTGTGGTCCTCTCAGCCCAACCCACACTTGGGTAAATGTCCCTTTATTAAGTATTCTCAAATTATTCTAATGTGCATGTATAATCTGTTTCCTGCTGGTATCCTGAGAGGTACAAGCAGAAATTTTAAAGAAATAAAAAACAAACAAGCACACAACAGAGAGTTTCAATAAGGTCAAAAGTGGGTTTCTTTCCAATTTAAAAAAAAATTTATTGAAATATAGTTGCTTTGCAATGTTGTATTAGTTTCAAAATTTTAATGCAACATCCCAATGCTGACAAAAGAATAAATAAAACATTTAATAATCCAATGACTATTAAGAAAATACACGAAGTAATTAAAATTATTACTTTAGCAAAATCTGAAGCCCCAGATGATTTCACCAGCAAATTCCACCAAATATGTAAGGAAGAAGAATGCCAATCTTATTACTAATAAGATTGATAAATCCCCTGTAAGCATAATTGAGAGAAAAGGGGCAAGGACACAAATAACCAATACAGATATAAAAAATGAGGATTTCAGTAGTTTTTAAAAACATTAAAAAATTGAAAGATTATATACACTTTATACCTTACATTTGAAAATATAGATTAAAAAGATAAATTCCTAGAAAAATGAATCCTACCAAAATTCACACAGAAAGAATATCTATGTAAGTCAATAAATAGTAATCAGATTGTGTATAAATACTCACATCACTGAGAGAGATTAGAGAAGATGTAAATAAATGGAGGCATACACTCTGTTTTATATTGTAAAAATATCCATTTTCCCCAGACTAACCTACAGATTTAGTGCAATCTCAATAGTTTTTTGGTAGAACTTGAGAAGATGGCCCTAAATTCACCTGGAAATGAAAAGGAGCAAGACTAGACAAGACAGGTTTTGGAAAAAGATCAACAAGGTGGAAAGATTTGTTCAATGGTATATTGACACTTTTTAAAGCTATAGCAGTTGACAAGGATTGACACACTGATGAACAGGGTGGAGTGGGGGTCCCAGAACAGACCTGCCCATAGATGGACAAAGGTCTGTGAGAGGCTGTGTTAGGGCAGTGGGGAATGCCACTTTTTCAATAAATGGTGCTTTCCAGTTGGACATATACATGGGAAAAGAGTACTTAACCCGTGCCTTACTCCATACACAAAATCTGTTGTAGGTTGATTTTGACATAAATGTAAAACAAAACTATAAATTTTCCAGAAGAGAATTAAGAAGAATATGTTCATGATATCCAGGGTCTTCTCAAAGATGACCCTAAGCACATTAATTACAAGAAGACGAAGTATTTTTTTTATACTTTGTCATTATAGGAAGTGCCATACATATCCCAAAGAAGAACAAAATAACAAAATTAGTTTTCAAATACCCAAGACCCAGCTTCAACAGAGATCAATTCATGGATAGTTGTGTTTAATCTGCACCCCTTTCTCTTCTTTCCAGCTTCCTTGGATTATTGTGAAGCTTGTCCTAGATACTACATAATTTCACTTGTACATATTTTATTATGAATCTCTAGAAGACATATAGGGATAGAGGTATACATATAGCTGATTCACTTTGTTATATAGCAGAAACTAACACAACATTGTAAAGCAATTATACTCCAATAAAGATGTTTAAAAAACGGATTATTTTCTTAAAAAGCATATGTATAAAATAGTCAATAACTCCCAAATATCATCAGATATGTAGTCTGTGTTTACATTCTCATAACTCTCATAATACTCTTTATTACATAGTTTGTTTGAATCCGGATCCAAATATCGTCTTTGCATTGTCATTTGTTTTAATTTATGGGTTCCTCCTCTCCCTCCCTCTCCCTCTCCCTCTCTCTCTCTCTCTCTCTCTCTCTGATAGCACTCGTCATCTTCTTATGCTTTATTTTAGGTTTATTGGCTCTGTTCTGACTACACACCACCCCCACAGTCAGCTAGAATGCCAATTGCACAAGGGCAGGACCCTATGATGGAGACTGAGCTGAACCATGCCTGGCCAAGTGGCTGGTTCTCCATAATCATTTACTCAGTGAGGGAGTGTAGATGATAATTACCTTAAATGTGAATGGATTAAATGCTCCAACCAAAAGACACAGGCTCACTGAATGGATACAAAAACAAGACCCATATATATGCTGTCTACAAGAGACCCACTTCAGACCTAGGGACACATACAGACTGAAAGTGAGGGGATGGAAAAAGATATTCCATGCAAATGGAAATCAAAAGAAAGATGGAGTAGCAATATTCATATCAGATAAAATAGACTTTAAAATAAAGAAGCAATTTGCATTCTGAAAAAAAAGAAGACAGAAGAAAAGGAAGAGGAGGAGTTATCATTTACTTAAACTGCCAACAGTGTAAGTAAATAATGACTATAATTTATTCACATATAATCTTTTGAAAAACAAATTGAGGGTGATTTATGAGCAAGACCTCTTCCAGTGGGTTGTCAATGGTGTGTGTGTGTGTGTGTGTTAAGAATTAATGTCCTTATTTCCACCTCCTTTCAGCCTGTAGCACCAGGAAGTCATTGTCTGGGGGAAGCGAGGGTCTAGCCATGGAATTCACTGACACTTTTCTCAGTTCACAATGAAGGTAATTATGAGTGAAACGATAGTGTGTGATTCTCAAAGTCAAAAGGATCAAGTTGACAAGAGAAACAAATATTTTAATAAATATAAATTAGGTCAAGTGTTTATTTTCATTGAGAGGAAGTCCGAACATTACTTAGGCCTGGGGGACAACATTGGGGCATGGCCAGCCTTGGAGTGGGGTCTGGTCTTCCCTCTCCTGCTGGACCTGCTCTCTCTCCTGGAGCTCAGCACCCTGTATGCACATGGCCCCTCATCTCAGAAGTGATGGCTGCAGGGTATTCACCTGGTCCTCCTGCTCCAAGATGAGTCAGGCTCCTGCAGGCAATTGGATGGGAATGAGAAAAGAAGAGAGGAGAGTGAGAGAAACCAGCAATGCATCCTGGTCACTTTTCACTCACTTGAGTAGCTGGTCTGCAGGACAGGAGAATATATGCTACCCTGAGGGAGAAGATGAGCAGAGAGGCAGGGCCAGAGACTGTGTCTCTTGTTTCCCTGTAGTTTTCCCCACCCAGAGCCCAGTCCCTCCTGTCCTTGGGAAAAAGAAGGAAGACGGAGGAAACTGTATTAGTCAGGATTCTACAGAGAAAAAGAAGCAATAGGATGTGTCTATACATATACAGTTTACCCTTAAACAACATGGGTCCACTTATACGTGGATTTGTTGCAATAAGTAATACAGAAGTACTACACAATTCATGACTGGTCAGACTCACAGATGTGGAGCCACAGATACAGATGGCTGACTATAAAATTATAAGCAAAATTTGACTGTGCAGGAGTCATCGCCCCTAGCCCCCTTGTTGTTCAAGGGTCAACTGGTGGCTTACACAGTTGTATAGGCCGACAGGTCCAAAGTCTGCAGGGTAGGCCAACAGGATGGAGACCAAGGGAATACAGAGATGGCTTAGTTCTCGTATCATCTGGTTCCCAAATGCAAAATGCTAGTGTGATGAATGGGACTTTTCTTATTGTGAAAGAGTGGAAATCAGTGTTCTCTGGCTTCACATGGTAGTTCTAGAATCAGACTGCAGTTCTAGGTTATCTTAGCATTGTGACTGGACAGAGGGCAGGGGGCAGGAGGTTGGGTAGGAGAAATGCCAGTGAGAAGACTGACTTTTCAGGATATATATATTTGAGCAACAGATGGTGAGAGGAGGTGCTGGTGCAGGGGAGCTGAAGTGGCAAGGGCTCAGCTGGGCATCACCCCCATATGGTTGCAGGTCACAGCACTGCTGTGAAAGGTGCATTTCATGAAAATATGCCTGTACCTCATCACAAGATACTATCTTTGGAGGACATTTCTCAAAGCCAATAAATAAATATATGTTAGTTAACTTGCAAAGGATAATCATCTGTGAAAAATGATATCCTAAATTAGAAAATAAATAATTAACTAAGAAATCTCTCACCAAGATTCATATATGTTGATTTAAAGGAAAGAAGATTTTGATTCTCACCAAATTTAAGTAGCAACTTAGCTCAATAAAATTGAGAGGTTGCTTTTAAATGTAAACATTACTTTATAGTACATGTTTATCTCAACAAGAATTTGAAATTCGGAAAAAAAAATTGTCAGAAAAACAATGGGATTTTGATAGGGATTACATTAGAATCTATCGATGGCTTTGGGTAGTATAGACATTTTAATAATATTAACTCTTCCAATCCATGAACAAAAAAATGATTTTCCATTTACTTGTGTCTTCCTTAATTTTTTAAAATTTTATTTTATTGCAGTATAGTTGATTTACAATGTTGTGTTAGCTTCAGGGGTACAGTACAGGTATGTGTATATATATATATATATATATATATATATATATATATTATACATATTCTTTTTTTAACTTTTTATTTTATATTATAGTTGATTAACAATGTTGCATTAGTTTCAGGTGTACAGCAAAGTGATTCAGTTATATATATATATATACATATACCTATTATTTTTCAAATTCTTTTCCCATTTAGGTTGTTACATAATATTGAGCAGATTCCCTGTGCTATACAATAGGTCCTTGTTGGTTATCCATTTTAAATATAGCAGTGTGTACATGTCAAACCCAAACTCTTTAACTATCCCTCCCTCCAACCCTTCACCTCTGGTAACCATAAGTTCGTTCTCTAAGTCTGTGAGTCTATTTCTGTTTTGTAAATAAGTTCATTTGTATCACTTTTCTTTTTTAGATTTTGCATATAAGCGATATCATACAATATTTCTCTTTCTCTGTCTGACTTATGGAAAACAGTATGGATGTTCCTTAAGAAACTAAAAAAATGTGTAGATATGTATATATATATATATATATTCTTTTTCAGATTCTTTTCCCTTACAGGCATTATAAAATATTGAGTATATTTTATAATGCTATGTAGTGTGCTATACAGTAGGTCCTTGTTGGTTATCTATTTTATATATAGTAGTGTGCATATGTTATTCCCAACCTCCTAATTTATCCACCCCCCACTTTGGTAACCATAAGTTTGTTTTCTATGTCTGTGGGTCTTTTCTTGTTTTGTAAATAAGTTCATTTGTATTTTTTTTTAGGTTCCATGTATCACAAATCAATCAACCCAATCAAAAAAGACCTAAATAGACAGGTCTCCTAGGAGGACATACAGATGGCCAAGGGGCACATGAAAGGATGCTCAATATCACTAATTATTAGAGAAATGCAAATCAAAGCTACAATGAGGTTTCACCTCACATCGGTCAGAATGGCCATCATCAAAAAAATCTACACACAATAAATGCTGGAGAGGGTGTGAAGAAAAGGGAACCCTCCTTCTTTAATTTCTTTAATCAATGTCTTATAGCTTTTGGTATATAGATCTTTCACTTCCTTAGTTAAATTTATTTCTAAATATGTTATTGCTTGTTATGCTATTGTAAATGGGATTGTTCTCACTATAACCACCATAAAAAACAAACAAACAAAATAAAAGGTAATTGTGTGAGGTGAATGATGTGCTAACTAACCTTATTGGCATAATAATTTTGGAATATATATGTGTATCAAGTCATCACATTGTATACCTTAAACTTACACAATGTTATATGTCATTTATATCTCAATAAACCAGGAAAAAAAAGAAAAATCACAAGAAAGGGGAGAATAAGCATAGGAAAATTAAGCTAAAGATAGACAGTGTTAAAATACCACCAACAAATATCATATTCAGGCCTCAGACACTCTGCTAGAGCAGAGAACACAAGTCCTATCCAGAGCTTCCTAGTAGTGTGTGTAAGAGGAAGACATTGTAGAAAGATATATCGAGGAACATATCTGTAAAAAGGTGCACAGATGCCTAACTCTGAGTGTAAACAAATTATGTCTCAGGCTTGGCTGAGTTACATTACATTGGTTCAGTCATTTAATCCAGCAAGAAAAGCAAAGTCATCACAAGAGACCACAGATAAAAAACAAGTGTTGGAGAGGATGAGGAGAAAGGGGAACACTTGTGCATTGTTGGTGGGAATGCAAAAGGATGCAGCCTCTGTGGAAAACGGTATGGAGGTTCCTCAAAAAAATTAAACATAGAGCTACCATGTGATACAGGAATTCCACTTCTGGTTCTTTATTCAAAAGAATTGAAATTAGGATCTTAAAGAGATATTACCACTTCTAGGTTCATTGCAGCATTATTCACAATAGGCAAGATATGGAAACAACCTAAACATTCATCAACAGATGAGTGGATAAGGAAAATGCAGTGCATACATACAATGGAGTATTATTCAGCCTTTAAAAAGAAGGAAATTCTGCCGTATCCGACAATTTGGATGAACCTGGAGGATATTATGCTAAGTGAAATAAGCCAGTAGCAGAAGGAAAATACTGCAGGACTTCAACAATATGAGGAATCTAAAATAGTTACACTCATAGAAGAAGAGTAGAATGGTGGTTGGCAGGGGCTGGGGAGAGGGGAAAATGGGGACTTGCTAATAACTGGGCATAAAGTTTCAATTTTGCAAAATGAATAAATTCTGGAGATCTGCTACATGACATCGAGTTTATAGTTAACAAGACTATATCTCATAATTAAAAATTTGAGGGTAGATCTCTCATTAACTGCTCTTACCACACTAATTTAAAAAAAAAAAAAAGAGAGACCACAGGTGAATGATGAAGACATGGCACACCTACGTCCAGAGAGCTCAGCAGCCCAGAGGGAGTGAGAAATCACCAGGGCAGAGGTTCCTGGGACCACAGGCCTGCGGGGTTGTGGGGAGATACCATGCCACTGGGGGCTGAGCAACTGGGTTTGTGCTCAGGGGCTGTACCAAAGACCATATCCTACTTTCTTTAGTGCCTATTTCTTGCTTTGTCTTTGGGCCTTCGCATTGACTGGACCAAGGCCCTTATATACTGGTCTACAAACATTCAGAAAAGCAGCCTTAATTCCTTGTAAGCTGTTTCTACTTTATTCTCAGCAGAATTAATGCCCCTCATTGAATCCCCATCTCCTCAAAGCTTAGCAAAATTGGAATTGATTGTGGGGAGGCCAGAAATACTTCAGTCTACATTTCAAATCCTTATATAACCTGAGTAAAGGAATTGCATGCTTTTCTCATTGAAAGTTCAAATAGCTTAGTAATGGTTTAGAATAGTCTCTTACTGGCCTTCTTGATTTAGCACCTTAAATGCTCTTTGAGATCATTGCTCTTTTTTGGACTCGGGAAGTCATAGTAATACATGTTCTCTTTCCTGGGGTTGAGCTATTACAATAGCTTCCTAATGACTCATCTCCATCTCCTTTTCATACATTCTGTATGATGTACTTTGTCTGATTATTTCTTCTGATGTTTGGATCAATTCCATTCATCTCACAACGCTGCTCCAAACACTGTAATGTCTTACTGTTCCTTGGTATATTTTTAAATCCCCATCCTTATTCTAATCCACTCTTTCCCAACACAGTGTCACTATGCACACTGCTGTCAAAAGTCTGTTCCATCTGCTGTGACTTCCCATGTTCTTTTGTCCTAAAACTCCATGATAATAGGTAAAAGAATGGTCTTGGAAGAGTTTATTAACCACACGATGTCCCAATTTTCTCCTGGGAGTCAAATATACCCCTCTGTCAGTTTAACTGAAAGAAACAGCAATTACAATGAATTTAATGATCCTCTAATTACAATATCTTCTCCAGTCTCATAATTCCACAGCCCTTTCTGATTCCACGACAACCTACATTACAAAGGAGTGAATTTACTTAGAGGTCAAGAGGGAAAATTCAGGTATTTTTCTCATCTTTTCTTGCCCCCTACTTATAGGCCATAGTAAGACCCCTCTTTGCTTTATAGCATGCATCAAATTCCTAAGTTTTGTAGATTTTGTATAAAAAGCCACTGAAAACATGCATTCTTCAATTACCCCTGATGTTTCCCCTAAATTATAAAGAATAAAACTAGCCATAGAGACAAATTCTTTTAGACCTTCTCCTAGAGACAAATATTACCCATTATAAAAAGCTCCAATCACAAGTGTTTTGGTTTATTGAGTAAACCAAAATATTTGGACCTGAATGTTTTAAGCTGTATACCTGACATATATACTCCCGTGTTGTTGAGCACCTCCCTTTACACTGACTCCCACCATGTCCATTATGCTTCAAGGCCCATCACAAATGTCACCTCTGTCTGAGCTGCCTTCCTGAACAAACACACAACCCAAGACAGGGAAACCAGCTGAGGCTGGCTTGGGAAGTGTGGACTGCAATTCCCACAGTGACTGAGCACAACATCTTATGTGGGGAATGGAATATGACCAGACACCAAAGGACTGGGGAACCAGAACTTCATGCCCATGTGAGGATTTTGGCCAGACAGGTGAAAGGGAACCCTGAAGCCAACTGGCTGTAATGAGAGTCAGCGGGAAAGAAGACATGGCCCCAGGAGAATCCTTCCCTGATCCTCTTGACCGGCTCTGGTTTCGCATCTCATGTCACTTCTTTGGTATCTCTCGGTGTCATTTGACATCTTCTGCTTTGTGTTAGATGTGTTTGTCTAGTGTCTCCTCATCCCTGATTTGTGGCCACTTACCCAAGCCACAAAGGGAGAGACCTCTCCGCCTGTGCCTCTATAAACATCAGGAGTGCTGCCTTGTACTCAACAGGTGCTCAAGGATTTTTTTTTGGACTTGAGTTCAGGTGATGAGGATCTAGTGATAGTTATCATTAAGAAGAACAAATTCCAATAACTGTTTAGAAAAATCTTGATGAATTTACTCAATTAGATGTTTGAAAAGAATGATGGGGGAAGATCCATGCTAAGCTCCAAATTTCAAGGTGGAGACCTAGGAGAATGGTGATGGCTGCCACAATGTTGATATTTCCTAACACTGCATTTGCAAGCTCGACATTCAATGTTTCTTCATTTAGAGTCTGCAGCAATCACTGGGCAGTGCCGGGTTTTGGCATGAATGCAGAATACTATTGTAAAGCTATTTTGCTTCATATAAAGACAAGCACAGCTGTTGTTAAGCATCAAAACTAAGTACAAATAAACAAGGACCTGCTGTATAGCACAGGGAACTATACTCAATATTTTGTAATAACCTATATGGGAAAAGAATCTGAAAAAGAATATATATATATATATATTCATATATATATATTAATCACTTTGCTGTACACCTGAAACTAACACAACATTGTAAATCAACTATACTTCATTAAAAAATAAAAAAAAAATTAAAAATGCAGAAGGCAGCTAAATTTTTTTTTTAAAAAAATAAAAAGAGGGGTAAAGAATTAGGGCCTCTGATACAATTAATCTGTTGTAAAGGTACATCTAGATTCCTATTACACTCAACAAATCTCTTTTTCAGCAAGAAGCTTACATCAATGCCACAGTGACTCACAATTGCCCCAGAGGTGATTAGTGTCTTGAGAAACCACCAGAGAGGATGCTTACCACAATCCACTCTCAGGTGCCTGGGATTTGTGTCCCACCTTCATGAACAATAATACTGACCTCTTCCCAAAGTCCCCCAGAGTCTCACCCTATTACAGCATAGGCTCAAAGCCCAGATCTCGTTTTCTAAATCTATCCCAGGTGTGGATGAAGGTCCTTGGGTGTAATTTCTCAAATACAGTTTTTCTTGATCTGCAGATCAAGAAAGTAAAGAAACAAGGTACCCCACCCACATACACTCAACATACAGTTATGGGACAGGATAAAAATAACTGCACCAGCCTACAGACACTCCTGCTTAAAAAGGGAGACATTGGAGGGCACAAAGAACCACTTGTCTGTAGCAATTCTGAATACCTGTTCTATAGATGAGAAATATGAGACCAAGGTCAAGCAACTTGCCTAAGAGTAGACGTTTAGTATATGGTAAAATTGTGATTCTCATCAACAACTTATTGCATCAAAGTAATAATAAAAATCCAAAATTTGTATCAGAATAATAGGATTTAACCAAAAATGTTAATTTAAAAATTTAAAATTTGTTTTAGGAGAATAATATTAAAATGTATGGAGAGAATGTTAAGAGGAAATAATTTTAGGGACAGTTTTGTTGTGGACATGTAGAGTTAGAAGTGAGGGCAGGATGAATGACAAAATGTCAGAAGTCAGACTCAAACTTGGATGAAAATTTGTGGCTAGAGAACAAGATTAAAATGTGTCATCCTGTGACTCCTACTGGAAACCAGTAGGAGGAGAGGGGAACACATAATGTCCCATGTCAGGAGGATGCTTCAGAGAAGGAAGGATTGGAGGAATCCTCTTTTATCCAGTGGGAGGCGAAAGAGCAGTCTGAAAATGTAAAAAAGTTAAACTTTTCTCAGAAGTAGAGGATGTACCCGGATAACAGAGTGAGGAGAGGGTCTCCAGAGGGGATCAGGTTAAATAGGGATCACTGTGTAGCTTGGTTTTTATGGAAGAAATAATAGTGACCATTGCATTAGAGATATCTGTGAAATCCAGATTCCAAGGACTAAGGGGGAAAATGGAAACAGGTACTTAAATGACATGTGAAGGGAGCTAGACCAGACAAAGAGAGTGGGGCCATGTATTTGAAGGCTTAGAGGGACCAGCCTTGGGACCAGGAGCAGGAGGGGACAGGCCAAAGAACAGTTTCTTACACTATGTTATCACCCAAGGGAGACATGGAGGAGGAAAGAAAAGAAGAGGGACGGAGTGCAGATGTGTCAAGGTGACAGCATAGAGCCCCAATGGCATTGGCCCCTCCAATTTCATGGTAATTTATGGTTTATGTTTTCATTTTGCATTTATAGAATCCCTCTCCTAAAATTTGGTAAATTCTGCCAGAGAAAAAGCCTTGATCCAGCCAGTTTTCTAGAATCCTATAATAAAAAGCAAGTCAATCTGATAAATTCAAGGTAATTTCATAATTTATAAATAACAGCATTATTTCTAAAATTACCGACATTGCCAAGATCAGATTTTTAAATGCTCATTTAGGCTGTTTGTGTTCAATACAAATGACTTTGTGCTCATTAGTGATGCTCACTCTCCAAACAAAGATTGAGGGAGATTCAAATAACTGGTGAGTGACATGAAACAAAGACTTTCCAGGATATCAGCCATGGGGTAATCCATCTATGGTCCACATTGGGACTCACAGGTAGACTGACCTTAGGAGCATTGAAAAGAACATCAAACCAAAGCATCTGCTTCCATCCTATGGACACATTGTCTCCCAAATTCTACATTTCCAATTAGTTTATTTTTGATAGACGATTATATGTCCAGATATCACCTGAACATTCTTCAGGGAAGTGGTATCATATCAAGGCATTATCAGCCATTAACAATTTAGAACAAAGCACTATGTCACCTGGTAAAGAACTGAGAAAATGCAGCACAGGACAGGTCAGGAATATCTTGTTGGCAGGAAGAAAAGAGGGAAATATTGATGGTAGAGTTGGGCCAAGGACAAAGACAAGTTTGAGGGATGGCCCTGGTTTCAGATAATCCATGTCTTCCTCCTCCAAGGCTCATTCTTTCCCATCCATTATAATGCCAATATTCCTATAAAGTTGGAGTTTCCTTTCAATGACCTCAAAGGATTATTCCAGCTTGAAGAGATGAACCTATTTGCCTGCTAATCTTCTTTGACGAACAGATGGAGAGGACTATGCATCATTCCTTAAAAGAAAGTGGAAGTTTGATTTTTAAAATATGAGCCTCTTATCTTAAAGTGAGCACATCTCCATCTAGGCTAAGCATTTACATTTACTCCAATATGATTCCTCAGTGCAAAAATCTTTGAGTGCAAATTGAAATCCCTTAGTGCAAAGACATTCTTTAGCTAATGGAGAAAGGCATTCATTGTGCAGTGCAGTAATTCCAGAGAAATGATTTCTGAGCCTTTGTAAAATTAAAGAAAAATGTTCTAGGGTTTATTTGAGAAATGTCACTCGGAGATTCTGTGCTGCCAAGACTCTGACAGAAGCAGGTCTGAGTTGTGATGCTCTCCTGTTTGCAAGGGTTGAAATTCCTCCACTGATAACAGTAAAGCCTGTCAGTGGTAACACCCTGATGCTGGCTGTGGTGCTCCTACTCTTTTATATGGTGGAAAAACTGTATCTATCATAGTCAATATTATTCCAATAAATGCAGTAATGTCATTTTCTCTTTACTCTTTGGAAGACATTACAGAATCAGAAAAATCACTTTTTAAAATTCATCAAAAATATATGTTGACAATCTCTAGGTCTACCCATGTCACTGCAAATGGCATTATTTCATTCTTTTGTATGGCTGAGTAATATTCCATTGTATATATGTACAACACCTTAGATTGGCATACTGAGTGAAGTAAGTCAGACAGAGAAAGACAAATATCATATGATATCACTTATATGTAGAATCTCAAAAAAATGGTACAAATGAACCTCTTTACAAAACAGAAATAGACTCACAGATGTAGAAAACAAAGTTATGGTTACCAAGGGGGAGGGGGGGAGGGATAAATGGGGAGATTGGGATTGACATTCACACTACTATATATAAAATAGATAACTAATAAGAGCCTACTACATAACACAGGGAACTCTACTCAATACTCTGTAATGATCTATATGGGAATAGAATCTAAAAAAGAATGAATATATGTATATGTATAACTGAGTCACTTTGCTGTACAGCAGAAACTAACACAACATTGTGAATCAACTATACTCCAATAAAAATGAATTTTAAACAAAATATATAAAATATATGTGTGTATATATATATATATATATATATATATATATATATATATATATATATATATGCTGAGCCCTCAGGGGCTCCAGGCCTTGAGCCAGGTTCTAGAATTAAAGGGGGTAAAAAAAAGATGTAAATGTACTGTCTACAAGGGCTTCCTTAATCAAATGGACCCAAGGACCTGATTTCTTTAGTAGATAATGTGTTCAGTTAAACAGATATTTTTGTGATGTGCATATTAGCTGCTCAGGCACTATCAGCAATGGTGTCTCTGCATTTGGAGAAGTTTCCACGGCTACAGAGCCTGAGGTTCCATGCTTTTCAGGTATGGACCCTCATTGCAAAAGTTCATAAAAAGCTAGACCTCTGAAAGGATGATTCTTGCAAACTAAACTCAGAAGACAACAATGTATAAACAAAAGCTCATATTATTTAGTATCTCACTAGTGTAAAATATTTAGAAATGCTGGTTACTGCAGCAAACATACTTCCACTCTGTTCCCGAGTGCAGCCATCAGGAGTTTGGTCATTTCCATAACAAGGCCAGGAATATCTCCCTCACTGATGAAGGAAGAGAAAGTGCATGAAACAGAAATAATAAAAAGACAGAGCTATTTAGACTCGAATATTTTATGGCAGAAAAAAATCTTGTAAAGAGTAAACGTGCATATAATATAAAGAAACAAAAGTATTAAGGTTAAAAAAGTGGGAAATATATAGCAGATATTTTCGAACCAAAAGAAAGCCCCTGCATTAATGTTAAAATCAAGCAAAATAAATCATAAGGTAAAAAACATTATTAGGAATAAATAAATTCACTACATAAGGGGCAAGTATACAACTCATCAGAAATAGACAATATTGAGGAGACCTTCAAGATGGAGGAGGAGTAAGATGGGGAGATCACTTTCCTCCCCACAAATACATCAAAAATACATCTACATGTGGAACAACTCCTACAAAACACCTACTGAATGTTGGCAGAAGACCTCAGACTTCCCAAAAGCCAGAAACTCCCCATGTACTTGAGTAGGGCAAAAGAAAAAAGAAAAAACAGAGGCAAAAGAATAGGGACAGGATCAGCACCTCTGGGAGGGAGCTGTGAAGGAGGATAAGTTTCCACACACTAGGAAGCCCCTTCACTGGCGTAGATGGGAGGTGGTGGGGGGGAAGCTTTGGAGGCACAGAGGAGAGCTCAGAAATAGGGGTGCAGAGGGCAACACAGAGAGATTCCTGCACAGAGGATTGGTGCTCACCAGCACTCACCAGCCTGAGAGGCTTGTCTGCTCACCTGCCAGGTCGGGTGGGGTCTGTGATCTGAGGCTCTGGTTTTGCAGGTCAGATCCCAGGGAGAGGACTGGGGCTGGCTGCGTGAACACAGCCTGAAGGGGGCTAGTGCACCACAGCTAGCCTGAACAGAGTTCAGGAAAAAGTATGGAGCTGCCTAGGAGGCAAGAGACCATTGTTTCAGGGTGCGCAAGGAGAGGGGATTCAGAGCACTGCCTAAACGAGCTCCAGAGATGGGCGCAAGCCACGGCTATCAGTGTAGACCACAGAGACAGGCATGAAATGCTAAGGCTGCTACTGCAGCCACCAAGTAGCCTGTGTGCAAGCACAGGTCACTATCCACACCTCCCTACCCGGGAGCCTTAGCAGCCTGACACTACCAGGGTCCCGTGATCCAGGGACAATTTCCCGGGGAGAACACATGGTGCACCTTAGACTGTTGCAATGTCATGCTGGCCTGTGCTGCCGCAGGCTCACCCTGCATTCCGTACCCCTCCATCCTCCTGGCCTGAGTGAGCCAGAGCACACTAATCAGCTGCAAACTTAACCCTGTCCTATCTGAGCAAAGAACAGATGCCCTCAGGTGACTTACACACAGAGGCGGGCCCAAATCCAAAGCTGAAACCCAAGAGCTGTGCGAACAAAGAAGAGAAAGGGAAATTTCTCGATGCAGCCTCAAGAGCAGCGAATTAAATCTCCACAGTCAACTTGATGTACCCTGCATCTGAGGAATACCTGAATAGATAACAAATCATCCCAAAATTGAGGTGGTGGACTTTGGGAAGAGCTGTAGACTTTGGGGTTTGCTTTCTGAATCTAATTAGTTTCTGGTTTTATGTTTATCTTAGTTTAGTATGTAGACCTTATTAGCATCGGTGTATTTGTTTATTGATTTGGTTGCTCACTTCCTTTTTTCTAAAATATATATATGTATATTTCCTTTTTGTGTTTTTGTGTGTATGTGTATGCTTCTTTGTGTGACTTTGTCTGTATAGCTTTGCTTTTACCATTAGTCCTAGGGTTCTCTCTGTCCATTGTTTTTTTTTTTTTTTTTTGTATAATTTTTAGCAATTGGTATCATTGGTGGATTTGTTCTTTGGTTTGGTTGATCTTTCCTTCTTTATTTTCTTACTTTAATTTTTTTTTAATTTTTAATATATTTTATTTTAATAACTTTCTTTTCTTTTCTTTCTTTCTTTCTTTCTTTCTTTCTTTCTTTCTTTCTTTCTTTCTTTCTTTCTTCTTTCTCCCTTTTCTTCAGAGCTGTGTGGCTGACAGGGTCTTGGTGCTCCGGCCGCATGTCAGGCCTGTGCCTCTGAGGAGGGAAAGCCAAGTTCAGACCAATGGTCCAACAGAGACCTCCGGGCTCCACATAATATCAAACAGCTAAAGTTCTCCTAGAGATATCCATCTCAACACTAAGACCCAGCTCCACTCAATAACCAGCAAGCTACAGTACTGGACACCCTATTCCAAACAACAAGCATGACAAGTACACACTGAATCCATTAGCAGAGAGGCTGCGTAAAATCATAATAAGTTCACAGACACCCAAAAAACCCCCATCGGATGCAGTCCTGCCCACCAGAAAGACAAGATCCAGCCTCATTCACCAGAACACAGGCACCAGTCTCCTCCACCTGGAAGCCTACAAAACCCACTGAACTAACCTTAGCCACTGGGAGCAGACACCAAACACAACGGGAATTATGAATGTGAACCCTGTGAAAAGGAGACCCCAAACACAGTAAGTTAAGCAAAATGAGAAGGCAGAGAAACACGCAAAAGATGAAGAAGCAAGGTAAAAACCCACCAGACCAAACAAATGAAGAGGAAATAGGCAGTCTATCTGAAAAAGAATTCAGAGTAATGATAGTAAAGATGATATAAAATGTTGAAAATAGAATGGAGAAAATAAAATAAATGTTTACCAAATACCTAGAAGAACTAAAAAGCAAAGAAACAATGATGAACAATGCAATAAATGAAATTAAAAATTCTCTACAAGGAATCAATAGCAGAGTAACTGAGGCAGAAGAACGGATAAGTGACCTGGAAGATAAAACAGTAGAAATAACTACTGCAGAGGAGAATAAAGAAAAAAGAATGAAAAGAATTGAGGACAGTCTCAGAGACATCTGGGACAATATTAAACGCACCAGCATTCGAATTATAGGGGTCCCTGAAGTTGAAGAGAAAAAGAAAGGGACTGAGAAAATATTTGAAGAGATTATAGCTGAAAACTTCCCTATAATTGGAAGGAAATAGTCAGTCAAGTACAGGATAAATCCAAGGAGAAACATGTCAAGGCACATGTTAATCAAACTGTCAAAAATTAAATATAAAAAAATATTAAAACAGCAAGGGAAAAGGAACAAATAACAAACAAGGGAATCCCCATAAGGTTAACAGCTGATCTTTCAGCAGAAACTCTGCAAGCCAGAGGGAGTGGCAGGATATATTTAAAGTGATGAAAGAGAATAACCAACAACCAAGTTTACTCTACCCAGCAAGGATATCATTCAGATTCTACTGAGAAATTAAAATCTTTAGACACAAGCAAAAGCCAAGAGAATTCAGCATCACCAAACCAGCTTTACAACAAATGTGAAAAGAACTTCTTTAGGCGGAAAACATAAGAGAAGGAAAACACCTACAATAACAAACCCAAAACAATTAAGAAAATGGTAATAGGAACATACATATCGATAATTACCTTAAATGTAAATGGTTTAATGCTCCAACCAAAAGACATAGACTGGCTGAATGGATACAAAAACAAGGCCCGTATATATGCTGTCTACAAGAGACCCAATTCACACCTGGGGAAACATATAGACTGAAAGTGAGGGGATGGAAAAAGATATTCCATGCAAATGGAAATCAAAAGAAAGCTGGAGTAGCAATTCTCATATCAGACAAAATAGACTTTATAATAAAGACTATTACAAGAGACAAAGAAGGACACTACATAATAATCAAGGGATCAATCCAAGAAGAAGATATAACAGTTGTCAATATTAATGCATCCAACATAGGAGCAACTCAATACATAAGGCAAAGGCTAACAGTCATAAAATGGGAAATCAACAGTAACACAATCATAGTAGGGGACTTTAACACCACACTTTCCCTAATGGAAAGATCATCCAAAAGGAAAATAAGGAATAACAATCTTTAAATGATGCATTAAACAAGATGGACTTAATTGATATTTACAGGACATTCCATGCAAAAACAACAGAATACACTTTCTTCTCAAGTGCTCATGGAACATCCTACAGGATAGATCATATCTTGGGTCACAAATCAAGCCTTGGTAAATTTAAGAAATTTGAAATCTTATCAAGTATCATTTCTGACCACAATGCTATGAGACTAGTTATCAATTACAGGGAAAAAACTGTAAAAAATACAAACACATGAAGGCTAAACAATCCACTACTAAATAAACAAGAGATCACTGAAGAAATCAAAGAGGAAATCAAAAAATACCGGGAAGCAAATGACAATGAAACCACAATGACCCAAACACTATGGGATGCAGCCAAAGCAGGTCTAAGAGGGAATTTTATAGCAATACAATCCTACCTTAAAAAACAAGACACATCTCAAATAAAAAAGCTAACCTTACACCTAAACCAATTAGAGAAAGAAGAGCAAGAAAAACACAAAAGTTAGCACAAGGGAAGAAATCATAAAGATCAGATCAGTAATAAATGAAAAAGAGATGAAGGAAACAATAACAAAGATCAATAAAACTAAAAGCTGGTACCCTGGAGAAGATACATCAAATTGATAAACCATTAGCCAGACACATGAAGAATAAAAGGGAGAAGAGAGGAGGAACCAACATGGCGGAGGAGAAGGATATGTTTTCACTCCCTCTTGTGAAAACACCAGAATCACAACTAGCTGCTGGATAATCAACGACAGGAAGACACTGGAACTCATCAAAAAAGATACCCCAAATCCAAAGACAAAGGAGAAGCCACAATGAGATGATAGGAGGGGCACAATCACAATAAAATCAAATCCCATAACTGCTGGGTGGGTGACGCACAGATTGAAGAACACTTATACCACAGACGTCCACACACTGGAGTGAAGGTTCTGAGCCCCACATCAGGCTTCCCAATCTTGGGGTCTGGCAATGGGAGAAGGAATTCCTAGAGAATCAGAATTTGAAGCCTAGCGGGAATTGATTGCAGGACGTTGACAAGACAGGGGGAAACAGAGACTTCACTCTTGGAGGGCAAACACAAAGTAGTGTGTGCATCGGGACCCAGGTGAAGGAACAGTGACCCAAGGGGAGACTGAACCAGACCTACCTGCTAGTGTTGGAGGGTCTCCTGAAGAGGTGGGGGGGGGCTGTGGCTCACCATGTGGACAAGGACACTGACAGCAGAAGTTCTGGGAAGTACTCCTTGGTGTGAGCCATGCCAGAGTCTATCATTAGCCCCAGCAAAGAGCCCAGGTAGGCTCCAGTGTTGGGTTGCCTCAGGCCAGACAACCGACAGGGAGGGAACCCAGCCCCACCCATCAACAGTCAAGTGGATTAAAGTTTTACTGAGCTCTGCCCACCAGAGCAACAGTCAGCTCAACCCACCACCAGTCCCTCCCTTCAGGAAACTTACACAAGCCTCTTAGATAGCCTCATCCACCAGAGGGCAGACAGCAGAAGCAAGAAGAACTACAATCCTGCAGCCTGTGGAAAAAAACCACATTCACAGAAAGATAGACAAGATGAAAAGGCAGAAGGCTATGTACCAGAGGAAGGAACAAGATAAAACCCCAGAAAAACAACTAAATGAAGTGGAGATAGGCAACTTTCCTTCTAGGAAAAGAATTCAGAATAATGATAGTGAAGGTGACCCAGGACCTCGGAAAAAGAATGGAGGAGAAGATCGAGAAGATGCAAGAAATGTTTAACAAAGACCTAGAAGAATTAAAGAACAAACAAACAGAGATGAACAATACAATAACTGAAATGAAAACTACACTAGAAGGAACCAATAGCAGAATAACTGAGGCAGAAGAACGGATAAGTGACCTGGAAGACAGAATGGTGGAATTCACTGCCATGGAACAGAATAAACAAAAAAGAATGAGAAGAAATGAAGACAGCCTAAGAGACCTCTGGGACAACATTAAACGCAACAACATTCACATTATAGGGGTGCCAGAAGGAGAAGAGAGAGAGGGAAAGGACCAGAGAAAATATTTGAAGAGATTTTAGTCGAAAACTTCCCTAATATGGGAAAGGAAATAGCCACCCAAGTCCAGGAAGTGCAGTGAGTCCCATACAGGATAAACCCAAGGAGAAACACGCCAAGACACATAGTAATCAAATTGGCAAAAATTAAAGACAAAGAAAAATTATTGAAAGCAGCAAGGGAAAAATGACAAATAACATACAAGGGAACTCCCATAAGGTTAACAGCTGATTTCTCAGCAGAAACTCTACAAGCCAGAAGGGAGTGGCAGGATATACTTAAAGTGATGAAAGGGAAGAAACTACAACCAAGATGACTCTAACCGGCAAGGATCTCATTCAGATCCGATGGAGAAATCAAAAGCTTTACAGACAAGCAAAAGCTAAGAGAATTCAGCACCACCAAACCAGCTCTACAACAAATGCTAAAGGAATTTCTCTAAGTGGGAAACACAAGAGAAGAAAAGGACCTACAAAAACAAACCCAAAACAATTAAGAAAATGGTCACAGGAACATACATATCAATAATTACCTTAAACGTGAATGGATTAAATGCTCCAACCAAAAGACACAGGCTTGCTGAATGGATACAAAAACAAGACCCTTATGTATACTGTCTTCAAGAGACCCACTTCAGACCTAGGGACACATACAGACTGAAAGTGAGGGAATGGAAAAAGATATTCCATGCAAATGGAAATCAAAAGAAAGCTGGAGTAGCTTTACTCATATCAGATAAAATAGACTTCAAAATAAAGAATGTTACAAGAGACAAGGAACACACTACATAATGATCAAGGGATCAATCGAAGAAGAAGATATAACAATTATAAATATATATGCACCCACCATAGGAGCACCACAATACATAAGGCAACTGCTAACAGCTATAAAAGAGGAAATCAACAGTAAAACAATAATAGTGGGGGACTTTAACACCTCAATTACACCAATGGACTGATCATCCAAAATGAAAATAAATAAGGAAACAGAAGCTTTAAATGACACAACAGACCAGATAGACTTAACTGATATTTATAGGATATTCCATCCAAAAACAGCAGATTACACTTTCTTCTCAAGTGCGCATGGAACATTCTCCAGGAGAGATCACATCTTGGGTCACAAATCAAGCCTCTGTAAATTTAAGAAAATTGAAATCATATCAAGCATCTCTTCTGACCACAACGCTATGAGATTAGTCATCAATTACAGAGAAAAAAACGTAAAAAAACACAAACACGTGGAGACTAAACACTACGTAACTAAATATCCAAGAGATAACTGAAGAAATCAAAGAGGAAACCAAAAAATACCTAGAGACAAATGACAATGAAAACACGATGATCCAAAACCAAAGGGATGCAGCAAAAGCAGTTCTAAGAGGGCAGTTTATAACTATACAAGCCTGCCTCAAGAAACAAGAAAAATCTGAAGTGAACAATCTAACCTTGCACCTAAAGGAATTAGAGAAAGAATAACCAAAAAAACCCCAAAGTTAGCAGAACTAAAGAAATCATAAAGATCAGAGCAGAAATAAATGAAATAGAAACAAAGAAAACAGTAGCAAGGACCAATATAACTAAAAGCTGGTTCTTTGAGAAGTTAAACAAAATTGATAAACCGTTAGCCAGACTCATCAAGAAAAAGAGGGAAAGGACTCAAATCAATAAACTAGAAATGAAAAAGGAAAAGTTACAACAGACACCACAGAAATACAAAGCATCCTAAGAGACTACTACAAGCAACTCTATGCCAATAAAATGGACAACCTGGAAGAAATGGACAAATTCTTAGAAAGGTATATCCTTCCAAGACTGAACCAGAAAGAAACAGAAAATATGAACAGACCAATCACAAGTAATGAAATTGAAACTGGGATTAAAAATCTTCCAGCAAACAAAAGTCCGGGACCAGATGTCTTCACAGGTGAATTCTACCAAGCATTTAGAGAAGAGCTAACACCCATCCTTCTCAAATTCTTCCAAAAAATTACAGAGGAAGGAACACACCCAAACTCATTCTATGAGGTCACCATCACCCTGACACCAAAACTAGACAAAGATACTACAAAAAAAGAAAATTACAGACCAATATCACTGATGAATATAGATGCAAAAATCCTCAACAAAATACTAGCAAACAGAATCCAACAACACATTAAAAGGATCATACACCATGATCAAGTGGGATTTATCCCAGGGATGCAAGGATTCTTCAATATATGCAAATCAATCAATGTGATACACCTAATTAACAAATTGCAGAATAACAACCATATGATCATCTGAATAGAAGCAGAAAAAGCTTTTGACAAAATTCAACACCCATTTATGATAAAAACTCTTCAGAAAGTGGGCATAGAGGGAACCTACCTCAACATAATAAAGGCCATATATGACAAACCCACAGCAAACATCATTCTCAATGGTGAAAAACTGAAAGCATTTCGTCTAAGATCAGGAATGAGACAAGGATGCCCACTCTCATCACTATTATTCAACATAGTTTTGGAAGTTCTAGCCATGGCAATCAGAGAAGAAAAAGAAATAAAAGGAATTCAAATTGGAAAAGAAGTAAAACTGTCACTGTTTGCAGATGACATGGTACTATACATAGAAAATCCTAAAAATGCCTCCAAAAAACTACTAGAGCTAATCAATGAACTTGGTAAATTTGCAGGATACAAAATTAATGCACAGAAATCTCTTGCATTCCTATACACTAATGATGAAAAATCTGAAAGAGAAATTATGGAAACACTCCCTTTTACCACTGCAACAAAAAGAGAAAAATACCTAGGAATAAACCTACCTAGGGAGACAAAAGACCTGTATGCAGAAAACTATGAGACACTGATGAAAGAAATTAAAGATGATAACAACAGATAGAGAGATATACCATGTTCTTGGATTGGAAGAATCAATATTGTGAAAATGGCTATAGAACCCAAAGCAATCTACAGATTCAATGCAATCCACGTCAAATTACCAATGGTATTTTTTACGGAACTAGAACAAATCATCTTAAAATTTGTATGGAGACACAAAAGACCCCGAATAGCCAAAGCAGTCTTGAGGGAAAAAAACGGAGCTGGAGCAATCAGACTCCCTGACTTCAGACTATACTACAAAGCTACAGTAATCAAAATAATATGGTACTGGCACAAAAACAGAAACCTAGATCAATGGAACAAGATAGAAAGCCCAGAGATAAACCCACGCACCTATGGTCAACTAAACTATGACAAAGGAGGCAAAGATATACAATGGAGAAAGACAGCCTCTTCAATAAGTGGTGCTGGGAAAACTGGACAGCTACATGGAAAAGAATGAAATTAGAACACTGCCTAACACCATACACAAAAATAAACTCAAAATGGAATCGAGACCTAAATGTAAGACCGGACACTATAAAACTCTTAGAGGAAAACATAGGAAGAAGACTCTTTGACGTAAATCACAGCAAGATCTTTTCTGATCCACCTCCTAGAGTAATGGAAATAAAACAAAAATAAACAAATGGGACCTAATGAAACTTCAAAGCTTTTGCACAGCAAAGGAAACTGTAAAGAAGATGAAAAGAGAACACTCAGAATGGGAGAAAATATTTGCAAACGAATCAACGGACAAAGGATTAATCTCCAAAATATATAAACAGCTCATGCAGCTTAATATTAAAAAAAAACAAACAACCCAATCCAAAAATGGGCAGAAGACCTAAATAGACATGTCTCTAAAGAAGACAAAAAATGGTCAAGAAGCACATGAAAAGTTGCTCAACATCACTTATTATTAGAGAAATGCAAATCAAAACTACAATGAGTTATCACCTCACGCCAGTTAGAATGGGCATCATCAGAATATCTACAAACAACAAATGCTGGAGAGGATGTGGAGAAAAGGGAACCCGCTTGCAACGTTGGTGGGAATGTATATTGATACAGCTAATATGGAGAACAGTATGGAGGTTCCTTAAAAAAACTAAAAATAGAATTACCATATGATCCAGCAATCCCACTATTGGGCATAGGCCTGGAGAAAACCATAATTCAAAAAGACACATGCACGCCAATGTTCATTGCAGCACTATTTACAATAGCCAGGTCAGGGAAGCAACCTAAATGCCTATCGACAGACAAATGGATAAAGAAGAGGTGGTACATATATACAATGGAATATTACTCAGCCATAAAAAGGAACGAAATTGAGTCATTTGTTGAGACGTGGATGGATCTAGAGACTGTCATACAGAGTGAAGTAAGTCAGAAGGAGAAAAACAAATATCGTATATTAACGCGTGTATGTGGAACCTAGAAAAATGGTACAGATGAACCGGTTTGCAAGGCAGAAGTTGAGACACAGATGTAGAGAACGGACATATGGACACCAAGGGGGGAAAACCACGGTGGGCTGGGGATGGTGGTGTGCTGAATTGGGCGATTGGGATGGACATGTACACACTGATGTGTATAAAATTGATGACTAATAAGAACCTGCAGTATAAACAAACAAACAAACAAACAAAAAACAGCTAATACTCAACTTTCTTTGGGTTATTTTTATGGAAATATGTTAATATAAATGTTTTAGACATTACATGAAATTTCTAAAAATCTTATATATTTTGGTATAATGTTATAAGTCATAATTCTAGTTATTACTTTAAAATGTATATCTCAGAAATAACTAAATTTCCTTGTCAATTGCTTTATTAGGAACTTTCATCAAATCTTTAACCGTGGTCATTTTTAAGTCTTCTGTCATTTACAGACAGTTCTGGGTGTGCTCTGATGCTTTTGCAAAAATGTTCCTATAAAAGGGTTTCATCTTCAAGGAATTCATGGAAAAGAAGGTTTCTGGTAACTGACTATACTGCTGAAATGCATGAATAAGCATTTTCAGAACTCTAATGGAAACCTGATGAATTCATAAAAGTGCTAACAAAAGATCAAGATAAAAAAATATTAATTACATGGGACTGAGTAAACTGATGAGGATGATTATAATTTTTGTGACTTTCTGTTTGAATAAAAAAAATCCCACAAGGACTCAGAGGTAAAATATATACAAATCAATTTTCACTGCAAAGTAAAGGAGGTATTACAGTGGAGGATTACTGGACTGAATGTCAATATTATGACATAGTATGAGTGTGTTTCGTGTTTGGTAATTGCAATCATTGTTGCTTTTGTTGTGGTCATCCGTTTACAATGCTTGGTGTCAGTTTATTTATCTCTTGTAATAATAAAATACAGTGTGTGTCTGTGAAAAAAAAGGGAGAAGACTCAAGTCAATAGAATTAGAAATGAAAAAGGAGAAGTAACAACTGACACTACAGAAATACAAAGGATCATGAGAGATTACTGCAAGCAACTATATGCCAATAAAATGCAAAACCTGGAAGAAATGGATAAATACTTAGAAAAGCACAACGTTCCGAAGATAAACAAATGGTACCTAATGAAACTTAAAAGCTTTTGCACAGCAAAGGAAAACATAAACAAGACAAAAAGACAACCCTCAGAATGGGAGAATATAGTTGCAAATGAAGCAACTGACAGAGGATTAATCTCCAAAATTTACAAGCAGCTCATGCAGCTCAATATCAAAAAAACAAACAACCCAACCTGAAAATGGGCAGAAGACCTAAATAGACATTTCTCCAAAGAAGATATACAGATCGCCAACAAACACTTGAAAGGCTGCTTAACATCAGTAATCATTAGAGAAATGCAAATCAAAACTACAATGAGGTATCACCTCACACCAGTCAGAATGGTCATCATCAAAAAATCTACAAACAATAAATGCTGGAGAGGGTGTGGAGCAAATGGGACCCTATTGCACTGTTGGTGGAAATGTAAATTGATACAGCCGCTATGGAGAACAGTATGGCAGTTCCTTAAAAAACTAAAAACAGAACCACTATATGACCCAGCAATCCCACTACTGGGCATATACCCTGAGAAAACCATAATTCGAAAAAAGTTATGTACCAAAATGTTCATTGCAGCTCTATTTACAATAGCCAGGACGTGGAAGCAACCTAAGTGTCCATCAACAGATGAATGGATAAAGAAGATATGGCACATGTATACAATGGAATATTACTCAGCCACAAAAAGAAATGAAATAGAGCTATTTGTAGTGAGGTGGATGGACCTAGAGTCTGTCATACAGAGTGAAGTAAGTCAGAAAGAGAAAAACAATTACCATATGCTAACACATATATATGGAATCTAAAAAAAAAAGTGGTTCTGAGAAACCTAGGGGCAGGACAGGAATAAAGATGCAGATGTAGAGAATGGACTTGAGGACACAGCGAGTGGTAAGGGTAAGCTGGGACGAAGTTAGAGAATGGCATGGACATATATACACTACCAAATGTAAAATAGATAGCTAGTGGGAAGCAGCCACCTAGCACAGGGAGATCAGCTTGGTGATATGTGACCACATAGAGGGGTGGCATAAGGAGGGTGGGAGGGAGACACAAGAGGGAGGAGATATGGGGATATATGTATATGTATAGCTGATTCACTTTGTTATAAAGCATAAACTAAGACACCATTGTAAAGTAATTATACTCCAATAAATATATTTTAAAAAATCAGTTAAAAAAGAAATGAAACAGGCAATGTTAAGCTTGTCAATACTTAATAATATAATATCAACTATATATAGTCAGAATTACAAAAAGAAATGGGCAAGTAATTAGAGTGATAATATATTTGTCAACTGGGACTATAGTTATATCTATTAAATCCTAGAAGGGAATTTTAAAAATAGACAAAGAGAATCTATAGTTATCTGGCAAAAGACATTAAAAAAACACAAAAACAGAAAAGTTAGGGTAATTATATAGCATACAACAAATTGACTGTAGTAAATCTGAATATGTTGGTAAATGTAATAAATGTAAACAAAAGATGTCTGGTGTAAGGCATAAAATTATGTGCCACCTTGACATCTAAATTCTGGAGGATCCCGAGTAGCCTAGCTGTAAGTCCCTCTATCCACTCTGCTCCCATGGAAGATCCTTTAGGCAGATAATCCCATTTTTGTGGGTACCAGGCACAGGAAGTAGGCACAACCTCACCGTCTTGTTACTGCAAAGTCAGCCACCCATAGCCATGCTTGTCCACTCTGTGGAGTAAGTGGACACTCACTAGGTCAAACCTATCAAAACTAATTATGAAGCTATGGAAATTTAAAGCGTGGCAATGGCATAGAGACAGAAAATAGACTAAAAGAGAATCAAGCATTAATTGTGAAGAAATGGCATCACAGATCACCAGATAAAAGATAAAACATTGAACAAATTGATCAACACTACCCATTCAGAAAAAAAACATGGATTTCTGTCAAGATACCATTTATAAAAATGTCAGGTAAGAAAGCCTAAATGTGAAAAGCAAAATGCAATATATTCTTAAAAGAATATATAGAATAATATTTTTATATTTTCAGGATAGCGACAGCTTTATTAAAGTACACAATCATAAAAGAAAATATTTATTAACTTGACAACATTAAAATTAAACACACCTGCACACCAAAAGGCACCATAAACTTAGACAGATTAAATAGATGTGATATGACTGACAAGGGCTTAATCTATTCAGATTAGTATATCCAGAATATATATCAATATGCCACAAATAAATTAGTCCCTCCAACAAATCCTTATTGAATGTCTGTCATATGCAAGGTACTGTTCTAGTTATTGAGGAAACTGTAGGAAACAAAACAGACAATAGCCTTCTCTCACAGGAGAGGCAGGTAATAATAAATAAATGAATAAATGTAGTTATAAATCTCAGATTTTAGTAAGTGCTATGGAAATAAATAAAGCATGTGAGGGAACATAGAGCTTTGCAGGGGATGAATGATGTTATTTTAGATAGGCTGTTTAGGGAGGAACAATAAAAAAACACTATTCTTGAACCTAATAGACTACAAGTCAGTATGAGAAGGAAAATAACCCAATAGAAAAATGTTTTTCTCCTTTGAATTCACTCAGTGGCCGAAAGGCCTCTGAAATGTATTTTTAAATAATTTGGCATATATGTTCATGTCAAGAGGTTTATGGGATTTCAGAGAAAACATTTGGACATGAGTTGATAATTTTTGAAGCTGGGTGATGAATTAATGGCAGTTTGCTACACTATTCTCTCTCTCTTTCTTCCTTTCTCTTTCTCTCTCTCTATATGTACACATATATGAAATCATACATATATAAATATATAATTAAAATTAAATATAACTAAGCATATAATTTAAGCATATATGAATTATATATGTTAAGTATACATTTATATTCATATGTAATTAAATATATTAGTATATAATTATATATGGAGTATATATTATATATATACTTATGAGAGAAGGCACAAATAACAAATATTAGAAATGAAACTGGAATATCACCAAAGTTCCTTATCCATAGGTATAAAATAGATAATTAGTAAATATTATTAACAACTTTTTTCAAAATTTTGAAAAACAGACAAATTCTTAGAAAATATAATTTATTAAAGTCAATCCAAAAGAAATTGAAAATCTTCACAATCTTATAATTATTAATGAAGTTGAATCTGTAATTGAATGCTTTGTCACAAAAAAACCCGGGTCCAAATTTAATCACTAATAAATTTCACCAAAAATTTGAGAAAAAACACTATTAAAAAAAATTCCAGAGAAGAGAGAGAGAGAAAGGACAAATCTTTACAGAAATATTCCAAATAATGTACTTACTGTCTCCTCCAGTAAGGGAACATAATGCCCATCCTGTCCTCCACATTGGGTGTGGACTGCACTCAGTGACTCATGTCCAAAGCATAGAGCATTGAAAGGGGAGAAGGAGTACCGCTGCAGCAGAGAAACCTAGCAAACAGTACCTTAACCAAATGGTCAAAGCACATCACCCACGGTAGGTCATGTTGCTAGTGTGTGCCCCTGATATGCTGTGATGAAGAGGGAACTTAACCTCTGTGACATTCTTTCCAAAACCTCATAACCCCAATCTAACCATGAAGAAAAAATACAGACAAATCCAGATTGAGTAACATTCTACTAAATACCTGGCCAGCACCCCTCAAAACTATCAAGGTCATGAAGACAGTGAAAGACTGAGGCACTGTCTTAGACCAAGGACATCAAGGAAACATGTGATGGAACACAATAGGGCATCCTGGATTGGCTCTGGGAACAGAAAAAGTGTGCTAGTATAAAAACTGGGGGATCTGAATAAACTCTGGATTTTAGTTAACAGCAATATATTGTTGACAAACGTACCATGGTTATAAAAGATGTTAACTTTAGGGAAGCTGAATAGTCTATACTATGTTTGCAACCTTTCTGTAAATCTAAAATTATTCCCAAAGTAAAATGTGTATCATCTGTAAGTTTGGGATGAGGTATTAATAAAGCTTTTATTATTTCTAGAGAACATAATTGTATATATAAAAAACCCCAAAGAATCTACAGATATATATTTAGCAAAATTGCTAAAAGCAAGGTCAATACAAAAAACTTAAATGTATTTTTAATTAGTAATAATTATGAAATAAAATTTTAAATAGATTCCAGTTAAAACCAGTATCAAAAACTAGAATATCAAGAAGTCAATAAAAACCAAATGGGCAGAACCCCCACACTTAAAATTATAAACTATAAAATGTGTGTGTTCATGAATCAGAAGAATTGACTATGAAATTTTATAAAGAAATCAATTCTTTCAAAATTGATATATTGATTTAATGGAATCGTAACAAACTGTTTGCTAGCTAACTTTGTGAAATTTAGAAAGCTAAATGTAAAACTTACAGGAAATTCAAATGGTCATGAATAAACAAGTCAATATTGAATATGAAGAGTGGCAATGATAAGTAGGATAATATGGTAGGGACAAAAGTACAGACAAGCAGACTAACAGAACATAATAAAAGTACAAAAGTGGTCATACATACATTTAATTCGGATGGATGTGGCATTGCAGAGCAATGAAAAAATGACAGGTCTTTTAATCATGGTGATGAACCAACTGGAGATTCATGAAGAAAAAAACAAAAATTGATCCTTACTTCACACCATACACACACACACACAAAACAATAGCTATGTGGATTTTGAATCTACATGTGAAAGGTAAACAATAAAAATGTTAGAATATATTCTAATGGGGTATATTAATGATCTTGGTGTAGGAACAGTTTTCTTAAACACTCTACAAAAAGCTTAAAAATATAAGAAGGTTGATGAATCAGATTACATTAAAATTGTGAACATATCTTCACTGAAATAGTGATCAATAATAATAATAATAATTTCATCAATAATAATGAAAATGTAAGTCACAGCCTAGGAGAAAATATGTCAGACACGCACAGCAGAGAAAGATCCCCCTCTCTATATTATATAATGTGCTTGTACACATCAGTAAGAAAAAGACTCGTTTAAAAAATTGGGAAGACATTTGAGCAAGCGCTTCTCAAAAGGGAGGTTTTTGAATGATCAATGTTTATATAAAAAGTTGCTCAACATCATTAATCAGCAGGAAATGTACATTAAAACAACCAAGAGACAACACTACATACCCATCATTATTTCAAGGCTGTCAGGAACTGCATTCTATTGCTGGTGCAAGTATAAATTGGCACCACCACATTGGAAAACTATTTTGTAGTATGCCAAGTTTGAACAAAAGTACATCCCTACGACCTGGCAAATTCAGCTCCAGGTCATGGGTACCAAAAGCCATATACAAGTTTTATTTCATACACACCTGAAGATGTGGATTAAAAGTCAAACCTGCTACACAAAATTAGTAGTCAGAAAGTTCCTTGACAAGTCAAGAAGCAAAGCAGTGTGTCGTCATTCATTCCTCAGCTGTCATGGATCAGTTGCCTCTGGAGGATGAGGTCGGTCGGTCAGTAGCTGAGAGGGGGCAGGTATGAGGACACAAGAGCAGTGGTACAGCTGTCACTCCTGGAGGAAGTCCAATCTACTGAGCAGAACATCCTTTATCCAGAGAGAAATCAATACGTGGTAGCCTAACACTGTGATGGAGTGCTGAGTTGGGGAGAGGATCTTATACCCTTTTATAGGGTTTCTCCAAAAGCAGTTGGAGCCTGGGATAAGCAATTAGGATGTTGAGAGGCTCAGCACTCCAGGCAAGAAGTCTGCATGGGGATGTCAGCCAGAAGAGAGGCTATGGAGGAGGAGCTGGAGTCACTGAGCTTAGGGTCAGAGGTTCAGACCTCTTGACAGGAACTTGGCAAGAGAACAGCAACATCTATCAGAGAGGAATTAGGATTCCAAGAGAGAAACTCTGCCACATCTTTCAAATTGGGACCACTGGGTGAGGATTCGTTCAGTGAGAAAGTGGTCTCAAGCTGTGGTGGACTTTGTCATCATTCCCAGCTCTCCTCCCCATTCCCAGGTCAGGTCAGCATCCCCACAAGTGGGAACAGTTTCCTGCCCCATAACGACTACCTGCTGATAGAATGAGAAGAGCAGGGGCGGAGTGCCAGGTATACGCAAAGCTTTCCCTCTCCCAGCAGCATAGCATTGCCCACGAGGAGGCGTCTCCTTCAGCCTGCATCCTGGATCCCAGGAGACCTGTAAGCAACAAGCAGGCATCATATAACATGTTTGTTGGTGGAAGCCACTGAGATTTTTAGGGTTGTCAGTTCCCACAGCAAAGCTGACTACACAACGCTGAATTCTTGCATGAGCTGGTGGAGCTGCCCCAACAGAACTGCCCTGAAAGTGCAGGGAAGCCTGGAGCACACAGTAGAGGGTGGAGGGCAGGTGACTGGGGGGGGGGCCCTGGACACAGGGAGGCCCCGGGGAATTGTGTGCTTCCAGCATGTTCCATGTGGTTCATAACAATCTGGAAAATTATCCCAGATCCATGTGGGTACAGAGAACAAGACTACCGGCAAATCTTACCACCCAATTTCTATTTAATAAGTCATCAAATGCAACTTAGTATCACAGATGATTTTTATATTGGTAATGTTTTCCTGAGGTGGCTCTTTTCATATACTTCAGAGTCCTCTAGTTTCATATCTTCTTTGTATTTGTGTAGATTACCTAACGATGCTGACTATTTATTCCTTTTTTTTTTTTTATTCCATTTTTGTATTCCAAATCCTTCTTATCCTTTCAGGCCCAGATCCAATGTCAATCCATTTGCATTCTTATATATGGAAAAAATATCTGTAATCTCATGCTTATCGCAGCATTATTCACAATAACCAAGACATGGAAACACCCCATGTGTCCAACAATAGTTGAATGGATAAAGAAGATGTGATACATATATAATGGAATATTATTCAGCCATGAGAAAGGAGGACATCCTGCTATTTTCGAAACATGGATGTATCATTAGGGCATTTTATTAAGGGAAGTAATTCAGACAAAGACAAATGCTGTATGATATGTACTGTATGCACTCATATGTGGAAACTTAAAAAGCTGAAATCAAGGCTGGGAGCAAGATGGCACAGTAGTAAGAGGCAGAGATCACCTTCCTCCCCACAGATACATCAGAAATACATCTACATGTGGAACTGCTCCTATAGAACACCCACTGAATGGTGGCAGAAGACGTCAGACCGCCCAACAGGCAAGAAACTCCCCACGTACCTGGGTAGGGCAAAAGAAAAAAAGAAATAACAGAGAAAAAAGAATAGGGATGGGACCTGCACCAGTGGGAGGGAGCTGTGAAGGAGGAAAGGTTTCGACACACTAGGAAGCCCCTTCGCAGGCGGAGACTGCGGGTGGCAGAGGGGGGAAGCTTCAGAGCCACGGAGGAAATCGCAGCCACAGGGGTGCAGAGGGCAAAGTGGAGAGATTCCTGCACAGAGGAGTGGTGTTGACCACCACTCACCAGCCCGAGAGGCTTGTCGGCTCACCTGCCAGGGCTTTTGGGGGCTGGAGCTGAGGCTCGGGCTTCGGTCGGATCACAGGGAAAGAACTGGGGATGGCAGCGAGAACACAGCCTGAAGGGGTTAGCGCACCACAGGTGGACGGGGGGGAGTCCGGGAAAAGATCTGGAGCGGCCGAACAGGCAAGAGACATTTTCTTGCCTATTTATTTCCTGGTGCACGAGGAGAGGGGATTCAGCACGCCACCTAAACGAGCTCCAGAGATGGGCGCAAGCTGCGGCTATCAGCACAGACCCCAGAGATAGGCATGAGATGCTAAGGCTGCTGCTGCTGCCACCAAAAAACCTGTGTGTGAGCACAGGTCACTATCCACATGGCCCCTCCCGGGAGCCTGTGCAGCCCGCCACAACCAGGGTCCAGTGATCCAGGGAAAACTTCCCCAGGAGAACGCATGGTGCGCATCAGGCTGCTGCTACATCACACTGGTCTCGGCCGCTGCAAGCTCGCCCCGCATCCGAACTCCCCCCTTCCCCAAGCCTGAGTGAGCCAAAGCCACCAGGTCAGCTGCTCCATTAACCCCGTCCTGTGTGAGTGAAGAACACGCCCTCAGGCGACCTACTCGCAGAGGTGGCTCAAATCCATAGCTGAAAACCGGGAGTTTTGTGAACAAAGAAGAGAAAGGGAAATTTCTCCCAGCAGCCTCAGAAGCAGAAGATTAAAGCTCCACAAACAACTAGATGTACCTGCATCTGCTAAATAAATGAATAGAAAACGAATCATCCCAAATTGAGGAGGTGGACTTTGGGAGCAGGATATATTATTTTTTCCCCTTTTCCTCATTTTATGAGTGTATATGCGTATGCTTCTGTGTGAGATTTTGTCTGTAGAGCTTTGCTTTCACCATTTGTCTTAGGGTTCAGTCCATCCGTTTTCTTGGTTTCTTTTTGTTTTTTTTTTGTTTTTTTTAATTAAAAATTTTTTTTCATAATACATATTTTCTTAACAATAATTTTCTTATTTTTATATTAAAAATTAAATTTTTTTCTTATTATTTTCTTAATTTTTTCTTATTTTTTTAAAAAAAATTAAATAATTTGTTTCTACATAAATTTTTCATAATAATTATTTTCTTATTTTATATTTTAAAAAATTAAAAAACTTTTCTCTTAAAAATTTTTTTAAATAATTTTTTCGTATTGATAATTTTAAATAATTAAAAAATTTATTTTAAAAAATTAATTTTTTTATTAATAAATTTTTCCTTAATAATTTTTTTCTCAGTTATTTATTATACTAACTTTATTTTATTTTCTGTTACTTTATTTTATTTTATTTTATTTTATCCTCTTTATTTCTTTCTTTCTATATTTTCTCCCTTTTGTTCTGACCTGTGTGGATGAAAGACTCTTGGTTCTCCAGCCAGGCATCAGGGATGTGCCTCTAATTTTGGAGGGCCAACTTCAGGACACTGTTCCACAAGAGACCTCCCCAGCTCCACGTAATACCAAATGGCGAAAATCTCTCAGAGATCTCTGTCTCAACACCAAGACCCAGCTTCACTCAACGACCAGCAAGCTACAGTGCTGGACACCCTATGCCAAACAACTAGCAAGACAGGAACACAGCCCCATCCATTAGCAGAGAGGCTGCCAAAAATCATAATAAGGCCACAGACACCCCAAAACACACCACCAGACGTGGACGTGCCCACCAGAAAGACAAGATCCAGACTCATCCACCAGAACACAGGCACAAGTCCCCTCCACCAGGAAGCCTAAAGAAACGACTGAACCAACTTCAGCCACTGGCGACAGATAACAAAAACAACAGGAACTACGAGCCTGCAGCCTGTGAAAAGGAGACCCCACAGTCAGACAAGCAAAATGAGAAGACAGAAAAACACACAGCAGATGAAGGAGCAAGGAAAAACACACCAGACCAAATAAATGAAGAGGAAATAGGCAGTCTACCTGAAAAAGAATTCAGAATAATGATAGTAACGATGATCCAAAATCTTGGACATGGAATAGGCAAAATGCAAGAAACATTTAACAAGGACTTAGAAGAACGAAAGAGGAACCAAGCAACGATGAAAAACACAAAAATGAAATTTAAAATACTCTAGAAGGGATCAATAGCAGAATAAATGAGGCAGAAGAACGGGTAAGTGACCTGGAAGGTAAAATAGTGGAAATAACGACTGAAGAAGAGAATAAAGAAAAAAGAATGAAAAGGACTGAGGACAGTCTCAGAGACCTCTGTGACAACATTAAACGCAACAACATTCGAATTATA